>NC_140966.1:8989134-8991634 GCF_056783735.1 Eptatretus burgeri
TCTAAGGAGGAATAAACCCACTTCTGCGGCTCTCTACTCGCAAAATAAATTGACTGCAGCCTCCCGGGGAATCTATCCAAGGCTATCATCAACGTGCGAATTAACGGGCATATGGCTGAGGCACTGATTGATACCGGTAGCTCTGAAAGTTTCGTCAACAGCTCGCTAGTGAAGGGCAGGAAATGGGTAATCCACCCGACTGACAATACGGTATGCATGGCCGCCACCTCACTACAATCCCGCGTACGAGGGTACTGCAATGTTGAATTGGACGTAAAAGGGTACACGCATCGGGATGTAAAGGTGCTGGTGCTTCGTGATTTGTGCGCAGACGTAATTCTGGGTCATAATGTCCTCAAGCAGCACACGAGCGTCGAAATACCCTTTGGAGGAAGCAAGCCTCGTCTAATTTTAAATGCGCTGACCACCGCGGAGGTGACGTCCCCCAGCTGTTCGCTAACTTGTCGCCGGTCTGCAAACCGATAGCGATCAAATCGCGGCGATATACCACTGCTGACATGAATTTCATCACTTCGGAAACCAAGCGATTACTGGAGGAGGGAATTATAGAACCGAGCGATTCGCCATGGCGCGCACAGGTGTTAGTAACCAGCAGTCAGAACCATAAGAAACGGATGGTTGTCGATTATTCCCAAACGGTCAATCGCTTCACCCAACTCGACGCCTACCCCCTGCCGCGCATAGATGAGATGGTCGAACGCGTGGCCAATTATAAGGTATTCAGTACCATCGACTTGCGAAGCGCCTATCATCAAATTCCCATCCGAGAGGAAGACAAACCGTACACTGCATTCCAGGCAGGGCGGCGCCTCTACCAGTTCAGAAGGATACCATTCGGTGTCACGAATGGAGTAGCTTGCTTCCAACGGGTTATGGACGACATCATCTCAGATGAAAACCTCGAAGACACTTTTGTTTACGTGGATAATGTCACAGTGTGCGGTAGGGATCAGAGGGAACATGATAGGAATCTGGACAGATTCTTGAGCATTGCTGGAAAATATAATCTGACTCTCAACTACGAGAAATGCGTATTCTCGGCAAGGTCAATTGACCTTCTCGGCTACACAATAGCCGACGGCACAATTAAGCCTGATCCTGAGCGATTGCGCCCGCTCCGTGAGCTTCCACCACCTCAGGACTTGCAAACAATGCGCCGGGTGATCGGGATGTTCGCTTACTATGCAAGATGGATTTCGCAATACTCCGAGAAAATACATCCCCTAGTGCATTGCAAAAACTTTCCACCAGATGCCGCTGTCGTAAAAGCTTTCCACGATCTCAAGGATGATATCAGTAAGTCCGTGGTTTTATCGATCGACAGCTCGGTGCCCTTCGTGGTGGAGACCGACGCTTCAAATCACGCCATAGCTGCAACACTTAATCAGTCTGGGCGGCCGGTCGCTTTCTTCTCGAGAACTCTCTCTAGAAGCGAGCAGAGACACTCGGCAATAGAGGAGGCGTACGCCATCGTCGAAGCGCTGCGTAAATGGAGACATTATTTACTGGGAAACCACTTCACGCTCGTTACGGACCAACGATCCGTGGCTTTCATGTTTGATGGGAAAAATAACGGGAAAATTAAGAATGAAAAAATTATGAGATGGCGGATAGACCTAGCTTGCTACAGGTACGACATTGTTTACCGGCCCGGGAAAGAAAACCCTGCTGCAGATACCTTCTCCCGGGTCTACAGTTCGGCAACAATCAGTCAGGCTTTGCAAGACCTCCATGTGTCTCTGTGCCACCCAGGGGTAACCAGGATGGCACATTTCGTACGCAGACAAAATCTTCCCTATTCTGTTGAAGATATTAAACAAATGAATGCTTCATGCCCTGTTTGTGCTGAACTAAAACCCAGATTCTATGGCGCGGCTTCTGGCAGACTGATCAAGGCTACTTCCCCCTTCGAGAGACTAAACATCGACTTCAAAGGGCCCCGACCGACCGAAACAGACAACAGATACATATTCACCGTTGTTGATGAATATTCAAGGTTCCCTTTCGCGTTTCCGTGCTCGGATATGACCTCGGGCACTGTCGTAAAATGTCTCTCTGACCTCTTCGCTATGTTTGGGAGACCTTCGTACATACATTCAGACAGAGGGCCGTGTTTCATGTCGGCCGGGCTAAAACAATTCCTATTAGAGCACGGCATAGCAACTAGTCGAACGACGGGTTACAACCCACAGGGAAACGGGCAGGTGGAACGGTATAATGGAGTTATTTGGAAAGCCGTAACTCTGGCGCTGAAATCGAGAGGACTGGGCCCCGAGCGATGGGAGGTTACTCTTCCTGACGCTCTGAATTCCATACGCTCTTTGCTCTGCACGTCCACAAATGCCACTCCTCACGAACGTATGTTTACTCACCAACGACGTTATGTTGACGGTCAAACGGTGCCCAACTGGCTGACCCACCCCGGTACAGTGTTCATGAAACGCCCGGTACGACAAAGCAAGTATGAACCGATTGACAC
>NC_140966.1:8996634-9014134 GCF_056783735.1 Eptatretus burgeri
TATAAACATATATATGTATACATACATATATATAAACATATATACATATATATACATATATATATATATATACATATATATATTTATATATATATATATATATATTTATATATATTTACGGGCCGGGGGTCGGGTGAGAAGACCACCAGGGGGGGAAGCTATCTCGAATTCCCACCAGACTCCCCAGAATTGCAGGCAGTCGCACACGGATAATTCCGTGACGTGGTGGGTCGTCAACCGACCGTGGACGCCAATAACTCAACCACGTGACTTTGGGTCCTCTGTCTAGTTAATCCGGTTACCTAAAAATAACCACGTGATTTATTTACTGGGGAACACGCCCTCGGTATGCCTTGTCTGAACTGGATCACTTTACCGGATCTGATCACTTTCCCGGATCAGATGCAGCCAAGCAACACTGCCAATGACGGACCGGCTAAAAGGAATGGATCATTGGGAATAAAGTCCCGGCTAAGCTAAAATTCGGACCATGCTGGATAAATGAAGGAAAAGACAAAAATGAGCAGGGAACATTTCTAATAATTATTTATTTACAAGCAAGCAAGGAAATGTATGTGGCACAGGAAATAGTTTATTAGGGTGTGTTGTGCAGGGAGAGAAAGAAGAGTGAGGTGCGGCAATGTACAAGCAACTTACGAAAGCTGACACAGAGCAGACTTAACCCAAAACAATAATAATAATAATCTTATGCAATCTTATGTGGACAGGCGCCAGGACAACAAACACGCACACATACAAACACAAAACCCCATGAAGAGAAGTTATTGAAGCAAGAAGGGAGAGGAGAGGAGGCTCTGGTCTCTCGGTACCTTGTACAATTGACTGCCCGAACACGCCACCAATACGTTTGGGGGGAATGCTCCATGGTGCGATACCTCCCCGATCGCTGGTACGTCGTCTCTCGCTTTGTGCAGCTAGCGTCGAGACACAACTGTTGGCGTGAAGGAGGGACGAGTTGAGAGGGTGGAGTCCAGGCGATGACGAAGGAGAGCGGAGTCCCAGCGATGACGAAGGAGGGCGGAGTCCAGGCGATGGCGAAGTCCAGCTCGTACGGGAGGTGAGGCAGGGAAGAGAGCAGGCGATGACGAAGTCCAGCGTGTGTGGGAGGCGAGGAAGGGAAAAGAGAGAACGAACGGCACCGCTCCGACATTTACAGGCCCCACGGCACGGGAGAGGGGGGCACCCCAAAACGACGCATCGTCACCTGAACCGGGCGCTCTGATTGGCCCCGGCCCTCTGCGCGGCCCGGCCTCGATGGCCGGAAGCGGCAACATTCTCCTTCTGGCAAGGCGGCCCCACGCCGTGAAAATGTCTTGCTCCAACCTCACGACCTGATATGAATCGCCTACACCAAACTCCGTGTCATGAATTGCCTTGCAAGAACCCCCGGGCCATGCCCTGATGACCGGCCAAGGGTGGCGACGGTCCCGCATGCCTGCCCGGGCACCTCCGATTAGCGCTGATCAATGCCTGCTCCGTGATGCGTCACGTGGCCTGAGCAATCCGGACTGCACACAAGCCTCTGCCTGAATGCGGCTTCGCTGTCCGGAGAGGCGAGGAAACGTCTGCCGTCTGTGGGGAACATCCGCAGCCACCAGCGAGGACTGACGGTAAAGTGTTAGGATAAATCCATGCATGTTTCATGCAGTACCCGCGGATCCGCCATGGCCCACGTGGTCAGCGCTCGCATTCGCCAGATTCTGCTATCGTGAGCGCGGGGCGAATCCTGATCGATATCATTAGTCCAGAAATAGGTTGAAAAGTACGCCTCGCCTGTATCATGCACAGCGTGGCATGGTTGTCGTTAATTTGCATCTGTGTTGTGCAAAACCACATCGGTGAAGCCTCTTTAAGAGATATTCATTCGTATGCCTATTCAATGCAACCAACAATCTCATCCCAGATCATCGGAAGCTCAAGTCGATCATCTCGAGCTGCCGAGCATCCTGTATAACTTACCGCAAAAGTTGAGTTGAAGGATCGCTTGAGGACGGGAGCTTTGTGCGGTAAATGCTCATGCGGTGCCGTCGCCGCCTTTCTATGCCCCTCCCCCGCAGTAGTTATTCCGAGGGTATCGTGGTTTCCTTGCAGCCGTGGCACGTGCTACACGTCCTGCACGTGTTGGATGCAAATTCGGATTTCCCTCAGGGATAAGCAGAAAAGAAGAGTCGAAATGAAGTTAGTGGTGTAAGCAAACCGAGCTATGAGACCCCCGCAACGCACATCCCATTTGACCCACCACACAAAAGGGAAGGGACTATCTCAGCGAATATTAATGGAATAACTGTCTTGGGACCACGATATGTTGGATGTCATCTCTTTGGAGGCATGCAGTTTCCAGAACCGTATATATAGTGGGGAGAACAAGTATTTGATACACTGCCGATTTTGCAGGTTTTCCTACTTACAAAGCACGTAGAGGTCTGTAATTTTTATCATCGGTACACTTCAACTGTGAAAGACGGAATCCAAAACAAAAATCCTGAAAATCACATTGTATGATTTTTAAAAGATTAATTTGCATTTTATTGCATGAAATAAGTATTTGATACATCAGAAAAACAGAACTTAATATTTGGTACAGAAACCTTTGTTTGCAATTACAGAGATCAGACGTTTCCTGTAGTTCTTAACCAGGTTTGCACAGACTGCAGCAGGGATTTTGGCCCACTCCTCCATACAGATCTTCTCCAGATCCTTCAGGTTTCGGGGCTGTCGCTGGGCAACACAGACCTTCAGCTCCCTCCAAAGATTTTCTATTGGGTTCAGGTCTGGAGACTGGCGAGGCCACTCCAGGACCTTGAGATGCTTCTTACGGAGCCACTCCTTAGTTGCCCTGGCTGTGTGTTTCGGGTCATTGTCATGCTGGAAGACCCAGCCACGCCCCATCTTCAATGCTCTTGTTGAGGGAAGGAGGTTGTTGGCCAAGATTTCGCGATACATGGCCCCATCCATCCTCCCCTCAATACGGTGCAGTCGTCCTGTCCCCTTTGCAGAAAAGCATCCCCAAAGAATGATGTTTCCACCTCCATGCTTCACGGTTGGGATGGTGTTCTTGGGGTTGTACTCATCCTTCTTCTTCAACCAAAAAGCTCTATTTTGATCTCATCAGACCACATGACCTTCTCCCATTCCTCCTCTGGATCATCTAGATGATCATTGGCAAACTTCAGACGGGCCTGGACATGCGCTGGCTTGAGCAGAGGGACCTTGCGTGCACTGCAGGATTTTAATCCATGACGGCGTAGTGTGTTACTTTTGGTTTTCTTTTATACTGTGGTCCCAGCTCTCCTCAGGTCATTGACCAGGTCCTGCCGTGTAGTTCTGGGCTGATCCCTCACCTTTCTCATGATCATTGAGGCTTCACGAGGTGAGATCTTGCATGGAGCCCCAGACCGAGGGAGATTGACTGTTATCTTGAACTTCTTCCATTTTCTAATAATTGTGCCAACAGTTGTTGCCTTCTCACCAAGCTGCTTGCCTATTGTCCTGTAGCCCATCCCAGCCTTGTGCAAGTCTACAATTTTGTGCCTGATGTCCTTAGACAGCTCTCTGGTCTTGCCCATTGTTGAGAGGTTGGAGTCTGATTGATTGAGTGTGGACAGTTGTCTTTTATGCAGATAACGAGTTCAAACGGGTGCAGTTAATACAGGTAATGAGTGGAGAATGGGAGGGCTTCTTAAAGACAAAACTAACAGGTGTGTGAGCCGGAATTCTGATTGGTTGGTCAGTGATCAAATACTTATTTCATGCAATAAAATGCAAATTAATTATTTAAAAATCATACAATGTGATTTTCAGGATTTTTGTTTTAGATTCCGTCTTTCACAGTTGAAGTGTACCTATGATAAAATTACAGACCTCTACGTGCTTTGTAAGTAGGAAAACCTGCAAAATCGTCAGTGGATCAAATACTTGTTCTCCCCACTATATATATATATATATATATATATATATATATATATATATATATATATATATATATATATATATATATATATATATATATATATATATATGCAAGGAGAGCGAACCCGTTGCTTCGCTGGCGGACCAATTGGTCGTCCTGTTTGCCAGATTTACCCGAGGTAATAAGTGGCAGAGGTAATAAGTCGGAGATGGTATTACCACATCTCACAGAACTCTCAGTACCAGAATATCGTTCAGACATCACATTGATCAGTTTTGGTGGCACCCCACGAAGACCAAGAATCCTCCAGAGGGCATCCCGATTCACTGAATCAAACGCTTTGCAAAGATCAACAAAGTCTGCAAGCAGCCCCTGCCGAAACTCTCATCTGTGTTCAGTGAGGACCCGAAAAGCAAGGATACAGTCATCGTTGTCCTCTTTGGTGGAAAGCCTGAGTGCTCTGGACGCTGGTGCTCAAGCAGATGGTGACGAACCCTCTCACAATTATCTGACCTTGCCGGGCACTGAGAGCAGCATCACCCCTCGGTAGTTGTTGCAGTCCTGGTGATCACCCTTCCCTTTCCAGAAAGGGACAAGAAGACCCCTTTTCCAATCAGTTGGGATGATGCCTGTGTTCCAGGCAGAGCACAGAACTGCATGCAACACACGAGTTCAGCATTTCCACCAGACTGAAGGAGTTCAGCATGGATGCCCCAGATCCCAGGAGCTTTACCCCATTTCAACTGCTGTTCACTGCAGCCTGTGTTTCCAAAAATGAAAGTGGATCACAGTTGATTGGAGAGTCAGCAATAGGGGTTGTAACACCCCTGACATCCAACTCGGCAGCTGGTGGATCATCCTGGTACAGCCGCTCAAAGTAACCGGCCCAGCGGGCCTTCACTTCGGACTCCTATGCCAAGAGCTCACTGCCCTCTGCTCTCACTGCAGTACACCAAGGGATGGGCTTGGATGAATGCAATGCGTGAATTCCCCTGTAAGCAGGACGAGAATCACTTGACCATAGGTGATGCTCTACCCCCTCACAGATTCCTCGCACATAGGCCTCCTTGTCCACCCTTAGTGCAAGTACAGTTTTACACCTCAGCTCCCTGAACAGCTCAGCTCTGCCATTAAGCCTGGCCCTGCGACTCTGGTCAATGGTAAACAGTGTCCCTTGAGAGACAAAATTCTTCTTTGCCCTGCGGTGAGTTCCAAGACATGCACAGGCAACATCAAGGATGGTGATTTTGAAGGCCCTCCACAAATCTTTAGGTTTCCCCAGAGCACCCAGACCGCACAAATCCCCACTCAGCCTGTTCGCAAACTCCTCAGCTACTCTCTCATCCTTGAGCTTGCCAACATCCAGCCTATGATGGGATGGTACCACCCTCCTGGATTTAAGCTGCAACTTCAGACTTGCTTCCACAAGCCTGTCATTGGTATTGAGGAACTGAGCACTCCGGTTGACCCTGCAGTTCTAAATCATCCTCGAGTGACCATCAATCAGCACATAGTCAATCTCCTTTGCCACGCCACCAGCGTTGGAATACCAAGTCCAGCGATGCCTGTGGGCGCTGACACCATGAACCAGCCACCCTCAGTCCATGACTTCTTGCAAAGTCAAGGAACTTAGTGCTGTTCTGGTTCACAGTTCCAGACCCATGGGGACTAACACTTGTCTCATAACCATCCCTATCAGTTCCAAACAATGCAATGAAATCCCCCAAGATGAGAAGAATATCTCACCTGGGGCATTGATCAACCACAGACTTGAGTGCGGCATAGAATGCATCCTTCACGGTGAGATCACTCGCCTCAGTCGGAGCATACACAGAGACCAGGAAAATGACACCCAAGGACTAACGAACCCTTCATCTCATGATATGCTCGTTGACCGGTGTTACCTCAATTATCATTGGGGTCAGCTTATTGGAAACAGCTGCAGCAACTACTTGGGTATGGTAACCCTCAGAGCGACCAGACCAATAGCAGGTGTAACCACCCGCCATGATCTCGCCGCTATCCGGTCTCCAAACCTCAGAGAGTGCTGCAATACCGATGTCCAAATGCTTGAGCTCAGATGATAACAGAGACAGGTGATCCTCCTCTCTTCGGGATAGGACATTCCAGGCACCCATCCGAAGGGACCACCTCAGGTTAACCCAAGGAGATCGCCATCTGATGGACGACACCTCAGCACCACTCCGCCACACACCACCACAATCTGACCTTGGAGGCTTATCCCGTGCGTTTCCTCCTATCACCAATGAATGGGGGTCCCGAAGGCTTTGCCCCAATCCCTTCATCCAGTGAGCTGCACTGCGGAGGGCATCAGCAAAGGAGGTACTCCCACGGAGTGGGTTTTCAGATTTCCTTACATTTGTGGGTTTTGCAAAAACGAAGGCTTTTATGGTGGCCGGAGTGCAAATCCTGCCACCAACCTCCGAGGAAAGGTTACACATTGCAGGAGGATGGCCGTAGACACAGTTGGGCAATCGATATGGATGGTCATTGGCTCGCAAGGAGCTCCTCTGCCCTTTCACAGGTTTTGTTTTCAATCCTGCTGGGTGTCCATATCAATACACCCTCTTCACCAGAAAACCTCGTGGGGGAGACAGTTTAGTTGCCGACTAAACCATAAATGGTATCAATAAATGGTACCGGCCTGTTTTTTTCAATCATAATTGAAATGCTTCACCACATTAACCCTCAGATGAGTAAATCGTTAATGTGCAAGACTTTCCTAATTAAAATGTTTGCATGGATACTTGCATAATTACAATGTTTCACCACATCAACCCCAGATGAGTAAACCGTTAACATGCAAGACTTGCAAAATTAAAATGTTTCACCATATCCAACAACTGCTGAGTAAAATGTTAGCATAGGCACTTCATTCCCAACAATGGGCAGACTACTCACCCTCCCGCAGCTACCCACGATTACCACATGATTACTTATGTGCAGTGTGTCCTGGGTCTCAATCATTCTTCTCGCCCCGTTGCATTGACCGGTGTTTTGCTTCTCACTGCGCTCGTTCTGCTCAATGATCAAACATGGCTCCCAAGTGCAAGACCAGTGCTGAAGATGTGTCGACTGCCAAGAGGGAGAACAAGGTGATGAGCCTGAGTCACAAAGTGGATCTGATTGACCTGCCGTCGAGAGGACAGAGTATGGCTTCTGTGGGCAGACACTATGGAGTAAACAAATCCAACATTCATGACATTCAGCATAAAGAGAAGGCGATCCAAGAAAGTGTTGTGGTGAGTGCTGTACCGAACACCAAAGTGGTCACCCACGTAGGGATGTCCACATAGAAAGTATGGAGAAAGCGCTCAGTGTATGGATTGAGGACAACACGCAGAAGAGCATGCCTTTAAGTGGACTTCTCATTCACGCAAAGGAAATGCGTATGTACACACATCTGATCTGGCTGGCAGAGATGGCGCTAGCACAAGTGGCACGGGTATGAGCGATGCAGGTATGGGCAGCCTCAGTCCATTCCAAGTGAGCAGGGGATGGTTTGACCACTTCAAGAAGCGATACGGTCTCCACAACATAAAAGTGACAGGTGAGTGTTCCTCCGCGGACCACAAGGCGGTCGAAGTGTTCCCTGCTCAACTCGCACGGCTCATCGAGGAGAAGGGGTACCTGCCAGAGAAAGTGTTCAATGTGGACGAGACCGGCCTGTTTAGGAAAAAGATGCCAACGCAAACTTTTATCTCGAAGCACGAGGGGATTAAAGGCCGCAAAGGACTGAGTAACTCTTTTCCTCTGTGAAAATGCAAAAGGGGACTGTATGACGAATCCTGTGATGTTGTACCGTTCCCTGAATCCGCGTGCTCTCCATAGCAAGAACAAACACACGCTTTCCATGGTTTGGAGGGTCAACAGGAAAGCATGGGTGATGGCAACAATTTTCATGGACTGGGTCCAAAACTGTTTCGTCCCTCAGGTGGAGAGGTACCTGGCAGAACAAAACCTTGCGTTCAAGGTTCTCCTGCTTGTTGACAATGCTCCTGGCCACCCAGGGGACCTGAAGGTGGCTCCCCCGAACGCCGAGGTGAAATTCCTGCTGCCCAACACCAGCTCCCTGATACAGCCGTTCGACCCAGGGGTAATGGTTATTGCAACTTTCAAAACATAATATACTCGCTGCACCTTTCGCCACATTTTGGACATGATGAACCAGTCCCAGAGCTCACTGTCAGGCAGTGTTAGAAGGAGTTCAACATAGCCTACTGCATTGGCATAATCAAAGATTCGCTGGCCGAGGTGAAAGCCCCCACCATCAACACCTGCTGGCACAACCTGTGGCCACAGGCAGTGAAGACCTTCAGAGGTTTTCTTGACAACACGGAGGAGAGACATAAAATTGTATGGTTAGAACAGCAGGTGGGAGGGGAAGGCTTTGACAACATGGAGCCGAGCCTGAGGAGTTCAATGCTCTTATTGCCTTGTAGGCTGAGGAGGAAGAGAAGGTGAGCAGTGATGAGGAAGAGGTGTCGAGGTGCAAACTCATGGTCAAGTTCGTGGATAAGATACTGCAGGACATGCAGTCAGTTACCAAAAGGCATGCAGTAACTGGATTTTAAATCATCATCATCATCATCATCATCATTTTAAAAGTTGCATTTGTTTGTACAAATAAAAATTTGAAATAGTACCTGCTGTTTGCTTTTTCACTTTTACTGCACGGTTGGTTAATCACATTTAATAAACTGTTAATCGCATTCCTTCAATAAATATTGGAAACGGTACGTGGTGTTGTCTTCTTTTTTTAATATTTGTAAGCATTTTTTTATGAAACTGTAATCATGTGCATTTGCGTCCGAAAAGATTTTAAACTTTTAAAAATTTCCCCGGTTAACCAAGAACCGCTGGGAACCTATCCCCCTTTTTCCATTGAAACAATGTACAGAATTCATGGCTTCGTCATTCACAGATTCACCATTCACGGCATTTTTCATGAATCAGGAACCGCCAGGAACCTATCCCCCTTTTTCCCAATGAAACAATTTGCGGTATCAACATTCACGGCTTCGCCATTCATGGTATTTTTTGTGAGTCACTAACCACCGGGAACCTACCACTCCCCCACTTTTTTCCATTGAAACAATGCCCCACTATTCATGGATTCGCTATTCGCGGCATTTCCCAGGAACGTATCACCCGTAAATAGCGGGCCCAACAGAACTGATCTCCAAAGCGAGCTTCAGACTGGGCATCCTCTGTCATTCCAAGTCATTATTTGAAAAATCAAAATTACTCACAGCCTACAAAGCCATTATCTGTAGTGCAATGGAGTACGAACTTCCCTCTCTATTCTGGGATACTGCCCCAGCATCACACCTGTCTCTCATGGATGCTGTGGAACCTAAAGCTTTGAACATTATTGACATCTCCCATGATGACACCGAAGCACAAGGCCAGTTTCTCTCATATTACAAAACAGTTTGAGGGCCATTATTTTTCACCACCTATCCTGCGGTCCAGTTCCCTCTGGTATTTCAGCTCTCTGATCATCCCAAGCTCCTCCAGGGACACATACATTCTTCCAATAATACCCTCCAGGATAAACTACCATAATTTCCAGACATACCATCTTGCCACAAACCTTCACTCCTTTGATATTCTTTTCTCCCGTTTCTGGAATTGCTTTGCTGAGATGGTTCAATGGAAATCTTTATTCCAGGGTTTCAAACAAGCAGTGCACCACCATATTACATCATCCATCATGCCAACTCGCATTCTTTCTCATCTCCTCTCTGTCCTATTTTTCCTGTTTTTTTTCATTCCTTTGCTTAGCCTGGTGTTGGCTTAGTGGTTAGGGTGGCTGGCTTGGGATTTTAAGGTCCTGGGGTTGAGCCCCGTTGGCTGCTGAATTAAGACCAGGTGGGGTTGACTCAGCCTGTTATCCTTCCGAGGTCGGCAAAATGAGTACCAGTGTACTGGTACAGGGGCACAGCATCAGTGGCACAGCCACGCCCCAATAAATGATAGCTATCCAGCAGCCAAGCTGCCATATGCAAGAACAGAACAGATTCCCTTGCGTGTTGTGTTGCCCAATTACTGCAAAGTGGTTTGAAATCAAGTGTGATTTGATTGACATGATTGAAATTGCATAAGTGTGATTTGAAATTGGCACCTCTCTTCTTCGCTGACACATATAGCCATTAACTTCTGAGCAAGATATTCCAGATGAAGAAGAAGGAAAGCTACCAGTCCACTGAGTGACGTCAGAAAAGTGCACGCACAAAAACAGACATATTATTGCCACGTGGCCGCCAGCGACACCCGATGAAATTCAGTTAATTAGGGAGTGACAATAATTTGCTGAGGGAGTGGGGCCATCAACTCAGCAGTGGTGCAAGTGCAACACATTCCACCCATGGTCTCAGCTCGATTCTCTGAAAGCCCCCTACCTCTCTCTCCCTTTATGAACACCACATGAGCATCTGAACCAAAGATAGGTCATCATCCAATCAGCGGCATGGACTTCCAACCAATCGGTTGGCTGATTGCTGCCGGTAGCATAGCTGCCGGCGATGCAGACCAATGGCATGCTGTTCCAATCCTCCTTCCATTTGAGAGGCAGCCATGCTGGAGGATTTGACTAGGAGGGAGCTGACGTCAGAGGCAGCTAAATTACACGATTTCAACAAAAGGTGTGAAGGCCTTACTTCTACGAATTAACCAGTACCCCACACAAGTAACTTTTTTTTACATCTTCATTTGTTTTATTTAAGTGAAATAACTTGCACCAAAAACTTTAACATTTTCATGCTCACGCTCACGCTGACGCTCACGCTCACGCTGGGGGTATCGCTATAGCTCTCTGTTCTTCGAACAGGCGAGCTAAAAATGTTTTCTTGTTTTCTGTTTTACGGCATTGTCTCTGCCTCATGCAGACAATGTCGAAGCAAGCAACACTGAACGGTTTCTTCAAACAGACCAGTTCGTCAAAATGCAGCAGGGAGGAAGAATCGAGTAAACTAATCCCCCCCACAACAACAAAGAAAGCTCATCACTCTTTCAAGCATCATTATGACAAGTCATACATCACATATGGATTTATTACAATCAACAGTGGAGATTTTAATATCATATTTTTACTATTAATATTGTATTTCATTAATAATGTTTTTACTTACAGTGATGTTTTATGGAGATGTTTCATTAATAAATCCCCACTCCTTCACCCACTCACAGCCCCTCCTTGGTAAGTTAATAAAAAGAGGGTGCAGATGTAATGCACACTTGATGGGCCAAATGTCCCCCCCTCCTGCATCCAAGTTCCTTGTGTGTATTTCCTTTTGTTTCAAAACTTCAATGTTTGGTATGTGGTGAAGTTTTGTCAAATGGATCAATGAAACCTGCAAAACTTAGCAGGCATCTTCGTGCAAAGCGTAATGAACTCAAGGATAAGCCAAGAGACTATTTTGAAAGGAAGCAAAGTGTACAAAATGTACAAAAGTTTTGAATCAATGAATCATTAACTGTCAACGTCAATGCTCTCAAAGCTTTATTTAAAGTCTCTCGACAGATTTCAAAAGCAAAGAACTCTTGAACACAATTCCTGAGGAGCTCATTCTCCCTTGCATGAAAGACATTTGCCAAGAGTTGTTGGATGAAGGCGTCGTCAAGAAAATCTCTAAAGTCCCCCTCTCAAATGACACAGTAGCTAAGAGAAGAAACAAAATGTCAGTGGATGTGGGGAAGCAGATTGTGTGTGAAATTATATCAGCAGAGTATGATATTGTTACGCTTTTGGAAGACCCCGGGGAGTTACATGCAACACAAAGGAACCCTGGAGTTTTGACATCTGAGTAGTATTTTGTTTGAATAGTCTATTACCTTTCCCCATGCATTCGTGGACAGGGAAGTGTGTTGTGCATGTGCAGCAGGTATTAATTATCTTTGTAACTCTTATCTAAATCCTCTCTCTTCTTAAATCTCTATTTATCTCTTCCCCCATCCCTCTTAATCTCTTTCGTTCTTCGCACCTCTTTTCAGTACAGCCATGCACACTTTGCAACACACAAACCCACATTTCATGACAAAACCACAATACAAAGCCAAATCATCTGGTAGCACCAGAACGTCCAGCACCCAAAGGAGCAGGAATGACCGCATATATATTGGAGGAGTCATCAGAGGACGGTGCCCCCAAACCGGGAGCTTGACCAGTGAGCATGGCCTGACAACAGCCGCACTCCAATGCAAAGGCAGCACCGTGAGGAACAAGCTGCGCCGGGACACTGACCACGCCTTGGCCAGTGACCACATAAGTCCGGAGAGCCCAGAACTCAGAGTCGTGTACGTTCAGGGATCAAAGAGAGCCAAAAGGAGTCCTCCAGGAATGAACCGGGCAGACGTGATCTGATGCGCAGATGGGCTCTGCCACGGAGCAAGTGCGAAAGAGCCGGGGACCTCTTCCCCTGGATGTACCAGCTATTACACACTGATTAACACGATCTTTCTCTTGCCTTCCCTAATTATAATCATTCAATCGGAATGCACAAAGAGCCATCAACGATTTCCCCTCGACTCGTTCAGAGCAGGGGTACTAACACGCATTCACGATTTCCTCTACGCATGACGAAGCATTTATCACATTTCTCCCCACACGGCGCAATACACCATCACCCTCTCTTCTTTCGTCCCCTCTCTTCTTTTCGGTGGCTATCAAGAGGCAAAGTACTACCAAGGATATAAGAGCTGCAAAAAATAACGTGAAATTTTTACTCTGGAAAAGCACACAAGGGAGTGTGCTGAACTTATCAAAGATGAAAGCTGGGTGATGAAGCTTGCCTTCCTTGAGGTAGACAATCTGAACTTGTCTCTTCAAGGAAGGACGGCTTCAATACTCAACGCATATATATTCAATATTTTCGATTTAAAAAAAAATTCATCATCATCCTAAACCATCCCAGGGTTTAGGGTGGGGAAGTGGGGGGGACGTAACTACTTGACATAAAAAATTTATCATATAGCAGTAACTGGTGTATCACCAGGACTCTACATACTAAAATATGTCATAGCCATGATAAAAGTGGGCAAATTACCCCCTTCATCAGGATGGGTTCTTTACTGGTGAAACATAAAAGACAATGAAGATAAAACTGCAACGTAGATAACCTTTACCGTGCACTCAAAGCCCCTTGAGATTCTGTCTTTGAGTCAGCTTGTGCACAAGACACATTGGTATCTGTAAAATACAGAGAGAAAGAGACCATTTGGAGAAAACAGCCATGAGGGTGCAATGGATTGTCACAGAGTTTTCAACATACAAAAACATCTAGCCATCATACTATGATTTGGCAATTCTCTGTATGTGGATATGTGTTGTTGCAGGGATGTGATATGGGCTAATGTGAGTAATTTAGCCTTGACCGAGCCATTAGTACATGTTTAGTGTAAGCGTACAGTATCTGTGTGAAAATGACAGGCCACCTGTCGAAGTTTCTTCAGCAGATGATAATCGTCTTCCCCCTCCCTCTCCATATGTGTCAAAGTCCCCACTTTCCTCCACTCCCCCTCTTAACCCCTTAAATCATGACTTTGTTATCTGTCTATGTGTTTTCCTGATTACGAACTGTCAACCCTAGCTCGACAAACCAAGCAGATCCCTTCGGAGGACAACATGGTACACCTCATAGCAACACGCTGAGATAAAGATCACAACTGCATGCCAGCAGTGGTGGGCGTGTCACGGCGTAAAGGTTTGCATGGAGAGCCAATGAGAGCGTGGACGATGGGTAAATGAGTGTGGAGAAGTGGACCACTGGGAGTAAAAATAGGGTGGCACCAAGCATGTGGAGGAGTTTCAAGGAGCAGTTTGTGGTGCTCATAGTACAGTTCGGGGGTTCCCTGGTGCAGCACGGCACCTTCAGTTCATGCGGAAGTTTAGCAGAAGAGCTCGGTATGGTGTGAAGAGAAAGAGACAATCCACGAAACCGGCCCAGAGACAGCGGTGCTGGGAAAAGCATGTGCGTTCGAGGAGACCACGGGTCTCAGGAAGTGACGCTGCCGGACCTGTCATTGCTGCGAAGGGCTCTGCGCCATTGCTAGCTTCCCAGAGCAGACCTTCCGAAAGACCTCACACAAGCATCGTCTGAGGGTAAGGTTTTTGGATTGTTCGTCTTGTCGTTCCCCCATCTGCCTTTACTCTCTGTTACATGAATGCGATAAGATAAACACGATAAGCTGGTTGAGATATCATAGGCGCGTGAGTTTTCCAATTGAATAAAAGAATTACCATGATACATACTTTTCTCTCTTCCCTGGCTCCCATTCAATATTATTACCACTATTAAACCTGTTTTCATCTCTTGTGTGTTGGCCTGGTATGTGGTTCGATCTTGGGATTATAACCACAGCATGAGTAAGTCCACGGCCGTTGGAAATGTGTGACAAACCTCGCTAGGAGGTCTTTAAAAAACCACAGCCGGCTCGTCTTGCGTGCAATCGCTCGGCCCCATTCTATGAGACGGACGGACCGGCTGCAGCAACATATTCATGTTATAGTTGGCTGGAGGCCAAAAACCGAAGTAAAGATCTGCTCAGCTTTCCCAGCGTATGGTGTATGGTCTCTGACGACAATCCGTCACTGAATTGGTGATCATTCAGGTGGAACATTTGACCACGTATCCACTCCACGGTCCACCATAACAATATATAGCAGTCGATACAAAAGCAAAAAAAAAACACATTTATAAATGCAAAAGGATGTAGGGATTTACTCCAAAAAGTATGGAATCTGGGTCGGGATGGTCATGAGAAATGATAATGTGAAAACACCCCTACATCTATCTTTGAATAATGGTTGTCCCAAAAAAAGACAAACTTATATCAAAAACACACACACTTTTCTATGGACAATCATTATTCAAAGAAAGCTTTTTGCCTTTTTGTTTTTATTACTTGTTCTTTACTTTTTTTAAATATATACATATTGATGTTTGACGACCGATTTATAAATTTTGTAGAACAACTTTATATACATGCTCACATTGTAATGAAACTGGACATACTTTATCGACGATCTAACATTCTAAGTAGTACGCACTTTAAGAAATATGTGTGGGTCATTGCTGTCACCAACTTCCTTGTAATATTCCACCATTAACCACACCCATATTGCTCTGATTGGGCAAATGTTTCTAGCTGCCCCAACTCCATCAAGCTGATTGATGATCGTAGTCCCAACCACCCCTCTGATCCCTTCCTATTCATTTATAAAGGAATGCAGTTTCGCGTACTTTTTATGGAATCTTTTCAAGATATTAAATTTTTGATAGGAAAGGATGCTGCACCAAATAAAACTATGTTTGATGGTACCAGTCATTGCCATTGAGAGGGGCAGCAAAATGTCAGCGGATGTGGCCTCAGCCACATAAGGTGGTATAAAACACAGTATATTAAACACGTTAAAACAATAGGCCATCTGAAGATAATAATACTTATTATTATTATTATTATTATTATTGTTATTATTATGAATGAGAAGATTTTCTGGTTTTGATCGATCTCGGTTTTTTGCTTTTTTTTTTTGCTTTTCCCATGGTCTGGAGTACTGAAAAGTGATCCATACCAGGACACGAATGCCGATCGGTCATATAAACACCATGCATCCCAAGACGCCCGGAATGTCAAGCAATGTCCGAAATGAACAACTGAACACTTTTTTAAGCAGTGGGAACTCCTGCTGAAGTCAATAAAGAAGTTTATATTTTGAAATTCAGCTCAGATCGAGAGATTCTCGAGGTTATGGCAGGGGCGTAAATGAAATAAAGCCAGGAATGCTGGTGTCTCCTAGCATTAATAAGCATTGCAATGTATCCAGCAATTCATAGGTACTAGTACGTGCCCGTAAAAAAAAAAAATAATAATAATAATAATAATAATAATAATAATAAATAAATAAATAAACCACACAGACCATTTCTTCACTCTCACGTGCCCGTACGTGCGTGACCCAGAAGTTCGATATTATTCGCAGTTACGATTATTCACAATTTATTTTTAAAACCCAATTATTCAATTAGCGCCAACGTATTTTACCTTTTCGCAATGTCGTGGCAAGGAAAAACAAAAAGAGAAGAGAAGAGAGAGAAAAAATTTACTTCCTGGTTCGGAGCACACCAGCACCCTGATGTTCCCGAAATTTATACACCGTCTAATATGAAAACAATCATAACTTGGGGCATTGTGTTTATCTATAAATGCGCATAAGAAATCGAGAAATTATTAGAATACACGAAGTTATCACTCTCCGGAAGCCCGTACGTTGTAACCCGTAATGGGGAACGTGGCTGTGCTTCCCTTCCCCATCGGCCACGCCCACGCAACAACGTGTCTTGCCATTGGTTTGGTAAATAAATGGCCATAACTTGGGAAGCACTTGTCTGATTAATATCAAACCTTGAAAAGGCACATCCTCAGGTCCCCAGCAATATACCTGGCAAGGTTCAATTAGATCGGACCAGCGGTTGTCGAGAAACAGCGGTCATAGACACACACACAGAGACACATAGACAGACACACACACAGAGATTGCTGGAATTATAGATAGATGATGAAATGAGTGAAGAAAGTGGAAAAAAAAACTTTATCATTAAGAAACTGACTATTCCAAGTCAGGGCATTGGTGAGCAGGCCAAAAAAAATGACTAATTAAAACCCCAGCGAGGGACAGCAAGGTGATGAAGGATAATGTCTTGATAAAGGATATTTTTAAATAAGGCCATTAATTATATTCAAAATGGGTGCTTACATCAACCCAAACATCCAATTTTCATTCATGCACTACCTCGGATCACTTATGTTCCTTATGTTATGTTATTCATGTTCCCTTAGTATGCATGCAAAGTTTGGAGCCACTAGGTTTCATGGTTTTGGAGTTATAGAGGAGAAGGACTGACGGACGGACACACACTGACATTAATTATTATAGATATACAGCAATGATCAAGATTTTCCTCTGGTAGGGATCACAAAGAGAGTTTCTTGGATTCATTTCCTGGCCGATGATCCTGAAGCCGAGGAAATGCAGATAATTCCGTGGCGTGACGGGTTGCCAAGCAACCAGAGATGCCATCTGAGATGCTTAATTAAAGGCCCAGTCACACCTTGACGTTTTAGCCAACGTATGCCGATTTTTGAATTTTTTTTCTAAAACGCTGGCACACGTTGAATACGTTATGGGTAAGTTTTGATAACATTGAGAGCACGCTGGCATACGTCGTAGTACGTTGCCATACGTCGTTGTACGTTGGCTTTAAACGTTGTACTTTTCGGTTGTCCTCAAATTTTTTCATGCTTGAAATTTCACAACGTATGCCGGCGTATGACTCACACGTTCCGCTACACTGGCCACAAGTTGTAGGCACGGTCTGCGATCGTTGACAGACGTCAAAACATGCTACTTGTAAGTTAATCATAAGTTGAGACACGCCGAGGTAATGTTTAGCGTACCCGAAACTTATTTCTAACCTATGATTAACGTGTTGTTGGCACGTTACGCGATCGTTGCCACACGTCGACAGACGTTACTTTTAAGTTACT
>NC_140966.1:9019134-9201634 GCF_056783735.1 Eptatretus burgeri
CATCTTGACCCATTCCTGAGATACCAACCAATATTAGGCATGGTGTGACGACAGAAGAAAAAAAAATTCCATTTTCGCCCAGGTTTTTGAGAAAAAGTTTGTTTTGTTTCGAAACAAACAAAAAAAAGAATTATACAGCATTTAAAACCTATATTTTATTTCAATTGAATTATACGGCCGAGGCTGAGCGAAGCGAGATCAAGGCCGCTTATTCCTGGCACGTAAAACACCCTGCAAATCACGCCTGCAGAAAACGTACTTTTTGGAATGCCGGACGCATTTTTCATCCAATCATCATGTAACGTGAAAAATAATTCTCCATTTATAGATGCTCCTATACTTAAAAGTTGTGTCAATCACTTATGAGCTTGGAGAAAATGAATTTAAAAGCTAATCGAGGTGAAAAAGTGAGGGCCTCGGCCAACGTTCCACAACATGGTCGAGGATGGTTGTGGACACCTGTTACGTTACCAGTATACTTAAACACTATAGAATGAAAATCGCTTTATTGGCACATTCAAAAACCCTCCCCATTTAGCAGTACCATACTTGGGAAAATATTCCTGCCATCTCATGCCCTGAGGGCAGAGCAACTGTGAGATTCAGCATTCAGTCAAATATGGCGGCACCGAACACTGTTCGTTTCGTGAAAAACACAAAGCAACAGCTGAAAAGATACTTCCGTTGTTTTTTTCTCAAAAAAGCATGGGGTAGGACGTTCAATGAACTCTCTGGTTGTGCAACGTCAGTGTTATCAACAGCTGTTCCAAGAGCAATAGGATTCAAATGGATAATAATCCTCCAATGACTGGAATCATATCTGAGATGCAGAAGGATGGATATTGTGGTGTTTGGAGAATAATCACTACCCCTGGACATAGCTGCAGGAGCTTCTCAGGAAAGTATCATTGATTTATGGGACATATAAATAAAGCCTTACTAAATAAAGGAAGAGTACTGATAAACTACAGGTTTGTTTTCTGATTCGTGTTCAAAATATAACATTCAATTGAAATTAAGTTGTTCCTCGATCATAAACTTACGTTTGTGGACAGACAGACGGACAAAGTGAACCAATTGCTTAACTTTCATTGACTTTTCACTTCACACGCGTGGGGAAAAAAATTTACTGTTTAAGTTGCAAATAACATGGAGCAACAAAGTGTCTCATCAATTTGCATTAACGGTATATGGTGGTTTTCTGCAGTGGTGTGATCAGAGCAGGTTGATGTGGAATGAGGATCGTGATGAGCGACTAACCATCCTTCAGCAGATCTGCAAAGATGCCACCAATGGAATCTGCCAAAAACATCAAAACATGTCATCGACTTAAAACACACAAAAAATAAATATCTGGATTTTTAACTGCAATGAAAACCATTTCAAATATTGAATGATGATGATGATGATGGCAACAATAATGATAACGAACATTAGCATAAGAAGGTAACCCTCATTGCAAATATGAAGCGACAAAAACAAGGAAGTTTAAATATTACCTCTTAATCCTTTCTTGGAAGCCTAAAGGGACAGTATGACAAGCATAAGCAACACAAACGGAAGTTCGCAAAACCTTACGAAAGACGAAACAACACAGATGATTCACAGAGCAGTCAATTTTAACAAAAGCATTTCCTGATGAATGTCTTGCACCTTTCATCATCATAATGTAAAATGTATTCCTTCATAAAAATAAGCCATTTCAATATTTGTCACTTCATTTTGCTTGTTGAGAACGTCACATTAAACCTCCTGTTTATCATTTTCTTGGAGAATTACATGACTTTAGAACCAATGTGGAAGAAGCTTAAAAACAAATTTCTTAAAATTGTGAAAAAAAATTACTCCATTAAATCCTTCCTCTTCTCCAATGGCTTGATTTCCAATTATCAATTTGGTTTCAGACCAGGTCACTCTACCCTGGATATGCTGCTTCTGCTCTCCCAACAATGGATGGAGGTCCTCAATGCCAGACATGAAATCGGAGCCGTATCCCTAGACAAATCGCGTGCTTTAGAAACGGTCTGGCACCTTGCCCTGCTCACCAAACTCTCTTCCTATGGTATCCAAGGCCATCTCCCCTCATGGCTCGCAGACTTCCTCTCCTGTCGCAGCCAATGTGTGGCCCTTAATGGAGTTCTTTCATCCCCTCTCACTGTCCAGGCAGGAGTTCCTCGAGGTAGTTTTCTGGGCCCTGTTCTCTGACTTGCTGGAAAATCCTCTTTATCTCTTTGCTGAGGACTCCACCCTCTGCCGTACCATCTATCATCCCTCAGACTTGCAAGCAGCAGCCTCTTCACTCTCTGCAGATCTGGATACAATCACAAGCTGGTCCAACACGTGGAACATGTCTTTCAATCCTGACAAATCTCACACTCTCACGATGTCTCTCCGAATGGACCGTCTGGAACCCCCTCCTCCCCCCCATCTATTTTCTCAACAATCCTCTTGGAGCAGTCCTTTCATTCAAGCTGCTGTGTCTCACTGTCTGCCATGACCTTTACTGGGAAAGCCACATTTCTAAACTGGCCTCCAAAGCCAGTCGCCGACTGGGAATCCTACATTGAGCAAAGTCCTTCCTCAACCCACCTGAGCTCCTAACCATATACAGAGCTTTCATCCACAGCCTGATGGAGTACTGCTCTCCCCTCTGGGCTGGTGCTCCTGCTTCTCACCTTTCTCGGCTTCATGCTGTGGAAACCAAAGCATTTCGGATCATTGGCATCTCCCCCGATGAGGCTGAGTCTTTGGGTTTCTCACTCTCTCGCCGCAGGCAGGTCGGTGGTCTTTCTGTCTTCTACCGTCTCCTCTATGGCCTCGCCCCCACCCCCACCCCCGCTCTGTCTGTGATCTGCCCCACCCATATTTCGGCAGGGTGCTCAAGGTCCACCAGCAACCCCCTTCTGGTTCAACTATCAAAATCAAGAATCACTGCTCACCTTCACTCTTTCATTCCTTTTTTTTTCCCCACCTTTAGAACAAACTCCCACATTCTCTTCAATCCCACTCTTCCCTCCAGATCTTCAAAACAGCTCTTCACCACCATTTCTTATCTTTCCCCATCCAAAACCATGATATTTCCTACCCCCATTTATCTACCCCAAACCTATCTCCGTCAAAGTCCCTGCTTTCCTTTATGAAAGTCCCTGCAGTGTCCATCTTTTTTTCCCTGTGTACTCCACCCCATCCCTCTCCCTTCCACAGATCTCCTCATGTGTCTATTCCCCACTGTTTTGTACTTCCCTCTCCCATCCCTCGTCTCCTGCTCCCCTTGTTATACGTTCTGTGCGTTAGCTCTTATATGAGCCTTCACATTGTAGATTAAAAAAACAAAGGCAATGCAAATCAATCCCAGAAGCTCATGATGAATCACACATTAATTCCATAAATTGCAAATGTCTAACTTCTTTAACGGTTCCAATGAATGCCACTTTCTTATGGAGTCCCAGGTCTTTCACGAACCAGCTGACCAGGCCGAATGTTTGGCTGAAGGAAGCAAAGTTGGAACTTATCTCGAGTGCCACAAATAACTCGCTTACTCTTCGCGAAGGCCACCTTGGTCCTTTAAGGTCCTCCGACTAATGCTCGTAGTTGGGACACCCAGTTTAATGTCTATCCGAAGGATGGCATACACATTGTCAAACACCACCTGGGTGAGTTTTTAGCTACGTCAAGATTCGAACCCAAGCTCGACAGCAGACCTAGATTCCTGGAGGCAGGGCATCATGGAGTATGTTCTTTTCAATGACAGCATTACATATTTTGTCATGTTTACCAATCCGAGTGCAAACATGTGAACTATGAAAATCTAAAAGCACCTTTTGAAAAAGAGTCGCCTCTGCGTTTCGATACCTTGGCTAAAATCTACAAATCATGCTCTGAACACTTATTGAGAAAACAATGGCAAATGACTATGTACAGTATATAGTTCCATGATTTATTGCTTTGGCAGAAATCTAATGTACTGTCAGGATGTTGACGTGTCAACTTGGAAAGCTGACAGTTCCATTAATTTGGCTGATAGTGACGTTCCTTCAACAAATTGAAAATTTATATATTTAAATATTTATAAAAAAAACCTGTACCATACTCTTCACAGAGCGTTGATGCTCCGAAGCTGCTTATTGGCAAGGCTTATTGCGGGTGGTTTGCCATTGCCTTTCCAGCATTGATTGTCTGTGCTCTGTCCATTTAAATGCTGAACATAGTGCAAAGAAGCAGCACAAGCGATTTTTAAGGTCTTTTTTTTAATGACTGATGTTTGAACTACCGACCTCCCAGAATCAGGACCAATACTCGAAGCATTATGCCACCGAGTCTCTTCCCTTCGTGTACAGCCTTTTTGGCTGCTGGTTGCATCATTGGTTAGCGGCATGGTTATGCCGCTGATGCAGTGCCCCTATTACCAGTGCAATGGTGGTCCTTTCGCTGACATTCCGGAAGGATGACAGGCTGAGTCAACCCCACCTGGTGTTAATTCAGCAGCCAACGGAGCTCAAACTCAGGACCCGAGGATCCCAAGCCACCACCCTAACCGCTAAGCCAACACCAGGCTACACCAAGCCTCCACAAATAAAAACTTAGCTTAGAAGTTATAAAATGTGGACAATGTCAAGTAAATTTCCTCGATTAAATAAAACTAGTGCGTGCCCGTACGTGCGTGGCCGTGCGTGGAAAAAAAATTCAAACCGAGTGCCGGAAACAACAACCACACAGGCCATTCCTTCGCTCTCGCGTGCCCGTACGTGCAAAAAAAAAAAACCTTTCAAACCGCGTGCCAGAAATAACCACACAGGCCGTTCCTTCGCTCTCGCGTGCCCGCACGTGCGTGGCTGTACATGCGTGGCCATACGTGCAAAAAAAAAAAAACTTTCAAACCGCGTGCCAGAAACAACAACCACACAGGCCGTTCCTTCGCTCTCGCGTGGCTGTACGTGTGTGGCCGTACGTGCAAAAAAAAAAAAAACTTTCAAATAACCACACAGGCCGCTCATTCGCTCTTGTGTGGCTGTACGTGCGTGGCTGTACGTGCGTGGCCGTACGTGTAAAACAAAAAAAAACTTTCAAACAACCACACAGGTGGTTCCTTCGCTTTCGTAAATGATGACTGGATTGGGGCATTTTGTTTATCTATAAATGCGCATAAGAAATCGAGAAATTATTACAACAGTAAGTCATCACTATCCGGAAGTGCGTACGTTGTAACCCGTAATGGGGAACACGCTCTAACTTGGCCATAACTTGGGAACCGCTTGTCCGATTAATTTCAAACCTTTTGAAAGGCAAACAAACAGAGATTGCTGGAATTATAGATACTGTGGGTGCAAAACGCCAAGCAACATGTCCTGTCATTGGTGACGAAGGCGCCCTTCCCCCATCGGCCACGCCTACGCAGCAACGTGTCCTGTCATTGGTAACTAAGGCGCCCTTCCCCCATCGGCCACGCCTACGCAGCAACGTGTCCTGTCATTGGTAACTAAAGTGCCCTTTCCCCTTTGGCCACGCCTACGCAGCAACGTGTCCTGTCATTGGTGACAAAGGTGCCCTTTCCCCAATGGCCACGCCTATGCAGCAACGTGTCCTGTCATTGGTAACTAAGGTGCCCTTTCCCCATTGGCCACGCCTATGCAGCAACGTGTCCTGTCATTGGTAACTAAGGTGCCCTTTCCCCATTGGCCACGCCTATGCAGCAACGTGTCCTGTCATTGGTAACTAAAGCGCCCTTTCCCCAACGGCCACGCCCACACAGCAACGTGTCCTGTCATTGGTTTGGTAAATAAATGGCCATAACTTGGGAACCACTTGTCCGATTAATATCAAACCTTGAAAAGGCACATCCTCAGGTCCCCAGCAATATACCTGGCAAGTTTCAATTAGGTCGGACCAGTGGTTGTCGAGAAACAGCGGTCACACACACACACACACACACACACACACACACACACACACACACACACACACACACACACACACACACACACACACACACACACACACACACACACACACACACACACACACAGAGACACAGAGACACAGAGACACAGAGACACAGAGACACAGAGACACAGAGACACAGAGACAGACACAGACACAGAGACACAGAGACAGACACAGAGACACAGAGACAGACACACACACACATTACTGGAATTGTGGATAGATGAGATTTCTGGCTTTAATTATTTAACGACCATTCTTTTTGCTTTTGTCAACTTGGTGGTAATCAAGTCACCAAAGGCAGAAAAATTATTTATTTCGACTTTAGATTATTTCGACAGATATAAAAAGCATGTTTGTGGAATTATATCTGAATTATTATTATTATTATTATTATTATTATTATTATTATTATTATTATTATTATTATTATTGTTGTTATGTCGAAACGATTGAAAGGTTAAATGAGCCGTTAAAACGCATTTCCACACAAGGCAAGGCCAAACATAAGCAGCGAGATGTATTCATTAGTTATTGTGCTGTCACACTCCACATGTGGATGTACGGTACCATGGATGGTGTGGGTTAAACGGCCAGACTTGCGCGGCCGACACGTGCATGGAACCGCGGGTGACGAGCACCGGCCATTCGGCCGTACGTGCCGTGAACGACGGCGCTTTTAAACAGGAGCTGGGTCTCATCGATTGTCTTGAGTCCGAGCTGGGGTCGATCACCACTCCAACGACTGCAAAACGCGGGAACGACTCAAAGACTTTACGACGGGTCGTAAAATCTCCTTGACAACGGCAACGCGTCGCGATTTCCCAGCTGCCGTCTTATTGGTTGATTTTCAGCTGCGACCTCACTGACGTCGTGTCTTATTAAATCGTGCAGCCTCATTATGAAAATAATACAGTATTTCCGTGTCGTATTACTCTTTCCGGTCTTAAACGGATTTTTTCGATCCCCAAATTCCATAGGGGGGAAGGGGCGGAAATGCATCTTTGAGTTACTTCCGGTTAGCGACGACCGCCGCCATTTTTGCGCGGTGAAAACAACGACCTAGCAACGATATGAACTCCATTGCTTTTTGTGATACTCTTCGTAAATTTTGTTCTATACTCCGCCCAAATGTTCAATAATACGGAAAATCTCGGAAACGATGCTAAACGTCGTTATGACGAGGTGTAAATCTATCAGTTATTTGGAATGACGACTCCAAGTCATCTCCACGCAATGAGGATGCTGATGTGTATTGCTGACTTGGTAGAAAGCCACGTTGAGTTGAGGTTGTGATATCAGAGTTCAAAAAATCATTTCCTTCTGCGTAATCGAATGTCAGTACAAGAGTGGCATCATTTTGCCTTTGGTTTCTTAATTTAATATATAAAGCTTATTCTAACGACTCACTCTACTCACTGACTTACTGATATTAATGTTCGATACCTTGTGGGTCACATATAAAGCTGACAATTTGTGTGCTGACGGACATCAGAGCCGATACACTGTGAAAAAAAAATCACAACCATCGGAAAACATATCCGTAAATGAAAATTTAAAAAAGAACATGAAAATAAATAAATGAAAAAAATCAATGCAAGTGAGCAACGCGAGACAATGGGGAGGTACAGTAATTTTGTGTGCCGACGGACATCGAAGCCGATACACCGGGAAAAACCACAGAACCGTCGGAAAGGGTCCAAAAATGAAAATGAAAATAAATAAATGAAAAAAATGCCGGTGAACAACGCGAGACAATGGGGAGGTACAGTAATTTTGCGTGCCAATGGACATCGAAGCCGATACACCGGGAAAAACCACATAACCGTCGGAAAGGGTCCAAAAATGAAAATATATATATATATAAATGAAAATAAATAAATGCAAAAAAATGCAGATGAGCAAGCCAAGACAATGGGGCAAGCACAGTAATTTTGCGTGCCGACAGACAACGAAGCCGATACACCAGGAAAAAATCACAGAATCGTCAGAAAGGGTCTGAAAATTAAAATATAAATAAATGAAAATAAATAACTGAAAAAATGCAGGTGAGCGACCCAAGACAATGGGGCAAGCATGGTAATTTTGCCTGCCGACAGATGTCGAAGCCGATACACCGGGAAAAACCACAGAACCATCGGAAAGGGTCCAAAAATGAAAATATAAATAAATCAGGTCAGGTCAGGTATGGGAGCATGTGCCAGAACAGCGCGTCGCTGCGTCCACTTTCCGCCGGTACTCCAGGGGCCTCCGTCTGGCCATCCCCCAGGCAGATGCCAGGCCCATCCCCATCTCCTTGAGATGATGGTCAACCTGTTGCAACCATGAGGCATGTGGTCGGCCCACTGGCCTCCTCCACTCATGAGACTCCCTCGCTGAGAGAATCTGGTGAGCAGGATCAGAGTCAGGAAAACGAGCCACATGTCCATACAGCCGCAACTGACGCTCACGGACTATGCAGGTAACAAATCTCATCCGAGTCTTTCTCAGCAACCGCTCGTTGGACACAAAATCCGACCAGCGATAGCCAAGGATTCTCCGAAGAGACCTGGTACCAAAGGAATTAAGTCTCCGTCTCAGATCCTTGGTCAGAGTCCAAGTCTCGCACCCATAGAGCAAGACTGGAAGTACCAAGGACCTGAAGACTCGGACTTTCGTCCTCCCGCACAGGTACCGGCAGCGCCACACCCCATGATCCAGTGAATCCATGACTCCCCAGACCCGACCCAGACGTCTATTGACCTCTGACTCGCAGCCAGCAGAGACATGAATATCACTGCCAAGGTAAGTGAATCTCTCCATGACCTCAACATCCTCACCACAAACAGGTACAAACAGGACAGAAGCATCTAAGATGTCATTGAAAGCCTGGATCTTAGTTTTGACCCAAGAAACCCATAATCCCAGCGGCTCCGACTCCTCATTCAGCACCTCGAGGGCCCCCAAGAGGATGTCGAAAGTCTCCGCAAAGATGACTGCATCATCTGCAAAGTCAAGGTACAAGATCTTGACATTCCCAAATGATGCACCGCAACTTGATCTCTCCGACATCCTCCCTAAAATCCAGTCCATACAAGTGCTGAAAAGTGTGGAGGCAAGTACACATCCCTGACGAACTCCAGTAACAACTGGAAATAAGTCAGAGGTGGTACCACCACACTTCACAGCACTCTCAGTACCAGAGTAGAGTTCAGACATCAGATCGATCAGTTTTGGTGGCACCCCACGAAGACCAAGAATCCTCCAGAGGACGTCCCGATTCACTGAATCGAACGCTTTACAGAGATCAACATAGGCTGCAAGCAGCCCCTGCCGAAACTCTCGTCTGCGTTCGGTGAGGACACGAAGTGCAAGGATACGGTCAATCGTTGACCTCTTTGGTGTAAAGCCTGACTGCTCTGGACGCTGGTGCTCAAGCAGATGGTGGCGAACCCTATCGAGAATTATCCGAGCAAAGACCTTGCCCGGCACTGAGAGCAGCGTCACCCCTCGGTAGTTGTTGCAGTCTTGGCGATCACCCTTCCCTTTCCAGAGAGGGACAACAAGGCTCCTCTTCCAATCAGTTGGGATGATGCCTGTGTTCCAGGCAGAGCACAAAACTGCATGCAACGACACGAGGGCAGCATTTCCACCAGCCTTGAGAAGTTCAGCATGGATGCCACAGATCCCTGGAGCTTTGCCCCGTTTCAACTGGTTCACCGCAGCCCGTGTTTCCACAAGCGTAGGTGGACCACAGTTGATTCGAGGGTCAGCAACAGGGATTGTAACACCCTTGACGTCCAACTCGACAGCTGGGGGATCAGCCTGGTACAACCGCTCAAAGTAACCGGCCCAGCGGGCCTTCACTTCAGACTCCTCTGTCAAGAGCCTACCACTCTCTGCTCTAACTGCAGTGCTCCGAGGGATGGGCTTGGATGAACGTAATGTGCGAATTCCCCTGTAAGCGGGACGAGAATCACCTGTCCACAGGTGATGCTCTACCCCCTCACAGATTCCTCGCACATAGGCCTCCTTGTCCACCCTCAGTGCACGTACAGTTTTACGCCTCAGCTCCCTGAACAGCTCAGCTCTGCCATTCAGCCTGGTCCTGCGACTCTGGTCAATGGTATCCAGTGTCCCTTGAGAGACAAAATTCTTCTTTGCCCTGCGGTGAGCTCCAAGACATCCACCGGCAACATCAAGGACGGTGGTCTTGAAGGTGCTCCACAACTCTTCAGGACCCCCCAAAGCACCCAGACCCCCCAAGTGTCCACTCAGCCTGTTCGCAAACTCCTCAGCTACTCTCTCATCCCTGAGCTTGGCAACATCCAGCCTCGGCTGGGATGGTACCATTCTCCAGGATTTAAGGTGCAGCTTTAGAGTTGCTACAACAAGCCTGTGGTCAGTATTGAGGAACTGAGCACTCCGGTAGACCCTGCAGTTCTGGATCATCCTCCAACGACCGTCAATGAGGACATGGTCAATCTCCTTTGCCACACCGCCAGCGTTGGAATACCAAGTCCAGCGATGAGCTTGTGGGCGCTGAAACCATGAACCAGCCACCCTAAGTCCATGACTTCTTGCAAAGTCAAGGAACTTAGTGCTATTCTGGTTCATAGTTCCTGATCCATGGGGACCAACACACACCTCATAACCATCCCTATCAGTTCCAGTCGATGCATTGAAATCCCCCAAGACTAGAAGTGTATCTCGTCTGTGTGGTGTAGCCATGCCCACGGGGAGGGGCATGATGATGATGCATGATGGGTGTGATGGTGGAGGAGTGGCCGAGGGGGTTCGGCAAGGGATATGAGGTGTGCACGCCGTCTGAGGCGTCGTAGTAATGCTGGAGTCGGCCGGCTCGTGTGTGTGTACCGCGTACGGAATAAAGGAGAGCCGCGGGCACGGTACGCCCGCGCTCGCACTCGTGCAACACAGCCCGGCTCGACTGTTCCTCCGCTTCGTGTCTGCCTGCTAAGCATCTCCCAATTCAGTACAGTACAGTCTGGGGCACTGATCAACCACAGACTCGAGTGTGGCGTAGAATGCATCCTTCACGGTGAGATCACTCGCCTCAGTCGGAGCATAAACAGAGACCAGGGAAATGACACCTGAGGAGTGACGAATCCTTAATCTCATAATACGCTCGTTGACCGGTGTTACCTCAATTATCATTGGGGTCAGCTTATTGGACACAGCTACAGCAACTCCTTGGGTATGGTAACCATCAGAGCGACCAGACCAATAGTAGGTGTAACCACCCACCATTATCTCCCCGCAGTCCGGTCTCCGAACCTCAGAGAGAGCTGCAATCCCGATGTCCAAACGCTTGAGCTCAGATGATAACAGAGACAGGTGATCATCCTCTCTTAGGGATAGGACATTCCAGGCACCCACCCGAAGGGACCGCCTCAGGTTAACCCAAGGAGACCGCCGTCTGGTGGACGACACCTCAGCACCACTCCGACACACTCTCCCGCAATCTGACCCAGGGATATTTATTTCATAAATAAATGAAAAAAATTAATGCAGGTGAGCAACGCGAGACAATGGGGAGGTACAATAATTTTGCATGCCAATGGACATCAAAGCCGATACACCGGGAAAAATCACAGAACCGTCGGAAAGGGTCCGAAAATGAAAATATAAATAAATGAAAATAAATAAATGAAAAAAATGCAGGTGAGCGACCCAAGACAATGGGGACAAGCACGGTAATTTTTCGTGCCGACAGACATCAAAACAGATACCCCGGGAAAAATCATAGACCTGTCGGAAAGCATCCAGATATGAAAACATAAATAAATGAAAAAAAAAAACATGCAGAGGTGAGTGATCCGAGACAATGGGGAAGCACGGCTCGTTATTGCCCACAAAGTGTAAGCATACCCCACTAGTATGTGAATAAGCTTTTGCTTCGGTTGAACGGGGTTTCCCGCGGCAGTCTAATGAAGAGGATTGACTCGGCATCTGAATGTCTCGGAGGTCTTTTCTTCCACGCTAAATTGGTGACCCCCTGACGTGATCCGAATAGAGAGATAAGGAGTTACTAGCACTCAACCAGTCGCCGGGAACAACCAAGTAACGGTGTTCTTATGGGTCGCTCAACCAGCTTCAACGGAGGCAGCGGCTTCCATAAAGCTGCCACCATTCTCGCCTAACAACCCAAAGCTATGGTTTACACAAGTCGAAGCCAAATTTGACACCCCGACAGATCACGACCGAGTTGACACGGTTCAACTACATTGTTGGCTCCATTTGTCACCATAGTATGCAATGGAGGACAGAGGTAATATTTTACTACAACCTCGAACGAACACCCTGAATGACTTTGAAGATTCCACTCAAAAAGCGTATGACCCCCTCTGAGCACCGCCGCTTTCAACAAATTCTTACAACCAAGGATTTGGGATATCGAAGGCCCGCACACCTTCTGAGTCATATGCAGCAACTTCTCGGTGACCACCACACCACCTCAGACCAATCGCTTCTTTATGAGTTGTTCTTGTGAACGTTTGCCACCACATGGCCATATGATACTTTCATCTAACGCACAACTGGCACTACCCGCTACTGTGGATCTGGCTGATCATGTGACACCTCCACCACAGCACATCACACAGCTACAATCTGAAATGGCGGACCTTAACAAGCTCTTTCTGGAGCTCCATGCTGCGCAACACCAATAGTGCCTATCATCGTGTTCACCTTTTAGGGACAAAGAGAAATGCCATAGCTCACGTTACCATTCGCCTTCACCTTCCATGAACACTCCAGATTGGTGTTATCACCCCGTGATGTCCGGTGCTGATGCTCGTCAGTGTAGAGTTTGACCCAGTGCTTGTACTGGTTACAGGGAAACGATGAGGCCCACAACTAATGGTGATGAGTTCACCTAGGCCATAAGTCATTCACCTTCTCTTCCTCGTGGATCATAGTGGCGGACTTCATTTTCTTGTGGATGCGGGGACAGAGGTGAGCATTGTGTCGCCATTTACCGCTGAAGGGAAAGATGGACGGGAATATTTATTGCGTAGGGCCTACTGCTAACAACAGTGGTGTTACTACTTTTGGAGAACGTCTCCTCCAGCTTGATTTGGGGATACATCGGTCATTTCCATGGGTGTTTAGTATTGCCGACACCAGATATTCTATCCCAGGTGCAGATTTTTTGCGTCATTTCAATCTCCTCATGGACGTCAAACATCACCGTCTGTTGGATGCCTCAACACAGCTTAGTCTTCTCAATAAAACATCCATCGTTTCGTCGCTTAATATCACGTCTTCCATCCACGTACGTCCATGTGCCTTTTTCAGAAAGTACTTTATGATTTACCGTGCACAACGTGCCCATCGACGACAATCCAGCCGATCAAACACAAGATCACGCATCACATCGAGACCATAGGACCCCCTGTTTTTGTGCATGTTCGCCGACAATGACCCAACAATTATGTATCACCGGCCAGGAGTTTGAGTACATGTTACAACGTGGGATCATCAGACCATCGTTCCAGCAGTTGGGCTTCACCCCTGCACATGGTACCCAAAAAAACACCTGGGGATTGGTGTCCTTGTAGGGATTATCATTCTTGAACAATGTGACTGCTCCAGACTATTACCCCATTCCACACATTCTAATCACCAGTGCAACCGCATAGATATATCAGGAACACCTATGCCTTCTCATCCCCTGTTTGCAGAACTTTGGCACCGTCATCAATCCCACAAAGTGCATATTTGGCATTCCCGAGTTGAATTTCCTCGGCCACTGTGTCAACCACTCAGGAATCTGTCCACTCGAGGAGAAGGTGCAGGCCATTAGAGACTTCCTGTTACCTTCATATCAATGCAAACTGCGAGAGTTTTTGGGCCTCTTCAACTTTACCACAGATATATCCCAAACGCAGCCACAACATTGCAACCGCTGAACGAGTTACACCCTGAAGTGTTCCGATGGTCGGAGTCAGCCTTCCACAACACCAAAGATGCACTGGCCAATGCCTCACTCTTGATTCATCCGAAGCCATTGGCGCCAACAAGCCTTCTGGTAGACGCGTCTGAGGTCGCAGTGGGTGCGGTCCTTCATCAATTCATCACAAATGCTGAAATCAACAGAGCAAGTACAATCAACAGAGAGCAAGCCCTCTTTATCTATATATCTATATAATATATATATCTATCTATAATTCCAACAATGTGTGTGTGTGTGTGTGTGTGTGTGTGTGTGTGTGTGTGTGTGTGTGTGTGTGTGTGTGTGTGTGTGTGTCTGTGACCGCTGTTTCTCGACAACCGCTGGTCCGATCTAATTGAAACTTGCCAGATATATTACTGGGGACCTGAGGATGTGCCTTTTCAAGGTTTGATATTAATCGGACAAGTGCTTCCCAAGTTATGGCCATTTATTTACCAAACCAATGACAAGACACATTGTTGCGTGGGCGTGGCCGATGGGGAAGGGAAGCTCAGCCGAGTTCCCCATTACGGGTTACAACGTACGGACTTCCGGAGAGTGATGACTTCGTGTATTCTAATAATTTCTCGATTTCTTATGCGCATTTATAGATAAACACAATGCCCCAAGTTATGATCGTTTTCCAATTAGACGGTGCATAAATTTCAGTAACATCAGAGTGCTGGTATGCTCTGAACCAGGAAATACATTTTTTCTCTCTTCTCTTCTCTTTTTGTTTTTCCTTGCGACGACATTGCAAAAAGGTAAAATACGTCGGCGCAAATTGAATAATTGGCCATTAAAACCTAAATTGCGAATCATCGTAACTGTGATATGCGACCTTCCGCTCCACGCACGGACGGGCACACGAGAGCAAAGAAACGGCCTGTGTGGTTGTTGTTTCTTGCTCGCGGTTGGAATTTTTTTTTTGTTTTTTTTTTTTTACGGGCACGTACTAGTTACTAAAACTCTCATCTTGTAAATATGTATGTATAGATGTATGTATGTATGTTCAATTCCCGATCAGGAAAAAAATCTTCCCGATTCAGTCAAGTACTCTTCGGGAGAATTTGATCAATGCAAACAACCTCAGCGGTATAGTTTGCTGGAGCTATCTTTTTTAATTTTTCCATTTTTTAAATGTTTTTTTTATCAACTGCTGTCACAATGGGAATCCAAGGGGTTCACGGGTCGTCGAGTACAACCGAAAACCCTATTTGCTTTACCCATAGTTGCCGGGCACCGTGCTGCCTGCTTACCTCCTATATCTATTACCACCTCCAGATCCTGTGTGATACGCTCCAAAAGTACCCCTTGCATCCTGTAATCTCTATTGTCATTGTTCTTTCCCATCCCCAACACGTTACACTTGCTCAGATAAAATTACATCTGCCAGTTTTTTGCCCAATCTATGCAAGTATCAATACTATCTTGTATCTGTTCACCACCCTGTCGTGGGAAATAACTCAATTTCCACAAGTTGGATCAGCATACCAAAGGAGAATCTTTAATTTCGTATACACGGAGGAAGGACATTGAATACTTGACTGAAAACATTCGAACGGACTTCACTGAAACATAAGCCCGAAGCAATTCTCAAACACAACTTGACATTCCAAAGAATGGGAGGGGAGAACTACAGGGTTAGCTGATAAGCATTAGGCAAAAGAACTCAAACTGCAATACGTGTCCACTGGGTGAAAGAGAGAATGACATAATCATGGCAAAAGTTTCAGTGTCATCAACCAGGTCACCTTGTTCCACAGCAAGACATTCATTTTATCAATATTTAGGTCAAAAGACTCTTGGGTAAAGGGAAAAATAACTGACAGCCAATTCGACTAAAGCATAAACATTAAATTTATAAAGCACCAGCAGCAATTATATAATTTAGAGTACATTAATATAATTATTTTTTTTCACCACCCCCTCTGCTATCCACCTTTCCTCCAAGCTTTGTGTCATCCACAAATTTGGAAAAAGGTGACTCTTTACCCCATTATCCAAATCGTTGATGTAAATACCCAGGTCAAAAAACCAGTAAAGACCAGTAGCTTACTGGTCAACTGGTACCAGTTGAAAACCAGTAGCCAACTGGTACCAGTAAAGCCAGTTGGTTTCTTACTGGTTTTAATATGGAAATTGGAATAGAGTGATATATTACCAGTTGAAATACAATTGTATTTAACTAACTGGTATCAACTGGGACCAGTACATTGTAACTGGTATCAACTGGGAGACCAGTACATTGCAACTGGTATCAACTGGGACCAGTACATTGCAACTGGTATCAACTGGAACCAGTAAGACTTTAACTGGTACAAATATGAGCAACTGGTTTTTTTCAACTGGGAAATTGGAATTCTGACTGAATTTAACTGGTACCAGTTGAAACCAATAGAGACCAGTTAAAGACCAATTAGAACCAATAGAGACCAGTTGAAAATGTGTCCTGGTTTTAACTGGTTTTTCGACCTGGGTAATGAATAGTAATGGTTCGAGTACTGATCCCTGAGGTCCCCCCTCTTTACATCTCCCACTCACTCTTTGTTTCCTATCACTAAGCCAGTTTGCAATCCAATTAACTACCTGACCAGCCACTCCACAAGCCCTCAATTTGGCGAACAACTTGCGATATGGTACATTATTATCAAATGCCTTCTTAAATTCGAGATAGACCATGTCTATGTCCACTGCCTTTCCCTCATCCACCCAATCAGACATTGCTTCATCGAACTCTAAAAGATTTGTCAGACAAGAAACAAAAAAAAAAAAAAAAAATGATGTGGCGAAGATGATGGCAAAATGAAGAATATAAATAACAATGTTTTATTACATCGAAATCAAAGCGTATTAAATGCTATAAAAGGGATTACAACAAATCGTGGTGTGTGCTAGTTTCCGTAGTGTAGTGGTTATCACGTTCGCCTCACACGCGAAAGGTCCCCGGTTCGAAACCGGGCGGAAACATGTTTTGTTTTGTTTTTTTTTTGTTTATCATCGTCGAGCGCTGCGGCTTTGTCAGTGATTCGTGTTGATGTTGCACTTTTCCACACGTCGTCGTTTTACTTCGTCCACGGGCGATCGTCAGCCACGTGCACGTCCTTTGGCTGCCATCGTGATTGAGAGCGGTGTACCGTCGAGAAAAAACTTATCTCGGCTGGTCTCCCTCTTTTTTTTTAAGTCGGGGTTCAAAAGTCTCACGTTTGTTGATGTTTCACTGTGAGGAATCGCATCGCTCATTGAACGTTCGGGTTGTGTCGAACACCGGACAAATTATATTAACCAAAGAACCATTTTTAATCTCTTGTCATATTCTTTGCCTTTTTGCTCGTTCATTCATTTGTGTCGTTCCTTGCCGCGAATTGTTTCTCCGAGGGTCGTGGATTGGAGCTCGAACATCAGTGATAAAGTTCGTGTAAACATTGATCACGAGACGGGGTGAAACGGAACAATAAAGGTTTGATGATGATGATGATGATGATGATGATATGATTGTGATGATGATTCGAACATGATGTCGGTTTGGAATATTCTCCACAGTTATCGTTGAACTTTGTTAGTTCCTCGTCGTTGAACCAAGCCGATCCTCAAGGGGGGCTGTGCGATGAATCCCGATATCAAGAAGGAACGAGAAGGGCCGGCATTCGATGTTGAAGCCGTGACGAATCTGTTGGATGGAGGAAGAGACGTGACTGAGCGCAGGAGGCAGTTGGGTGAGTTCCCGTCCTGGGTGTGGGTCGGTGTGTCCACAAGGGACAGGCAGTAGCGGCGTCGCCCGGCGCTCCGTCCCGCGATTCCGTTGAATCGCTCAGAGGGAATTCCCAAAATTCAATTGGACAAAACGACTCGGCTTTTTCTTGATCACATGTATTTTGAAAACGCCCTTAGTTGAACACAATATTGTAAGGGCTGCATCAAAGAACACCAAGTACACTCGTGCCTTTAAACTGCTGAAGGCCCTGTCACACCTTGACGTTTTAGCCAGCGTATGCCGACGTTTGAAAAATTTGGCGAATACGCTGGCACACGTCGAATACGTTATGGGTAAGTTTTGTATACGTTGAGAGCACGCTGGCATACGTCGTCGTACGCCGAGCTCGTCGACAAATTTTCCGACGTGCTCGGCGTACGACTCGCACATTCCGCATACGCTAGCCATAAGTTGTCGGCACGTTATGCGATCGTTGACACACGTCGACACGCGTTACTTGTAAAGGCGCTGTCACACCTTGACGATTTAGCCAGCAATGGCAACGTATAAAAATGTATGTAAAACATCGGCGTACGCTGAAATTTTGATGTTTTTTTTTTTAAGTTTTGGTCGTATTCATAACGTGTTGGTCGTATGCATAACATATCAGTAACGGGCACAGAACGTTTCATTGTCTTAGAGATAACTTATACCAACGAATGCTTAGCCTGTTGTCGGCATTCACAACCTATGCACAACAATAGTTTAACTGAGGCATAGCGCGCTGCACGTATCACCGACGAACTCGTGGCGTAGCCTGTTAAAAACCTGCCGCAGGCCAATTTAAATCATAACCGCCTGAAAATTGAAAGTGTCAACCACGCAGTCACACCTTGACGATTTAGCCAGAGTATGCCAAACTGTGAAAAATTTGCCGAACCAAGCTGGCACACGTCGAATACGTTCTGGGTAAGTTGTGTATACGTTAAGAGCACGCTGAAAAACGATGAAGTATGCTGTCATATTTCGTGGTACGTCGTGAAATTTCAAGCATGCTGAAAATTTTACGACTTACTCGCCGTATGACTCACACATTCCGGTACGCTGGGAATAAGTTGTAGGCTCGATATGCGATCGTTGACACACGTCGACACAAGTTCCTTGTAAGTTACTCATAAGTCGAAACACGTCAAGGTAAAGGCCCGGTCACACCTTGACGTTTTAGCCAACGTATGCCGATTTTTGAATTTTTTTTCTAAAACGCTGGCACACGTTGAATACGTTATGGGTAAGTTTTGATAACATTGAGAGCACGCTGAAAAACACTGCCATACATCGTTGTACGCTGGCTTTAAACGTTGTACTTTTCGGTTGTCCTCAAATTTTTTCATGCTTGAAATTTCACGACGTATGCCGGCGTATGACTCACACGTTCCGCCACGCTGGCCACAAGTTGTATGCACGGTCTGCGATCGTTGACAGACGTCAACACATGCTACTTGTAAGTTAATCATAAGTTGAGACACGCCGAGGTAATGTTTAGCGTACCCGAAACTTATTTCTAACCTATGATTAACGTGTTGTTGGCACGTTACGCGATCGTTGCCACACATCGACAGACGTTACTTCTAAGTTACTCATCGGCTGAAAGACGTCGGTATAATGGATCGTCCTTGCGTCAGCGTCCACGGCCACGGCCAGGACATTTATTTGCAGCATTCTTCAAACTTTTCTTCGGCATGACGAGGATGTTCACACTTCGATGTCTAGCTTGGCTATGATTCCAATTGTCCATTGGCAGCGTTTATTTAAAATAGTCGAATTTGAGCGTTTTAACACGTTCAGAAGAAACGCTTCAAATTTCAAAACCTCAGCGTCAAAAAACAAAGGCGAGTGACAGCAATTTAAATCGTTCATTGTAAACAATGAAAATGGCTGAGTGGTACCGTTTAAAAGTCGTTGAGTGTAAAAAAAAAAAATCCAATTTTTGAGGCAAGCGTCTACTTTCAATAGTGGAGATGCAGCCATTTAAATCGTTGAGTGGCAGCCTATGAACCTACCCGTGGACACGCGGACGCAAGGACGATCCATCATAACCCACACCCTCCCCCTCACACTGACCTACTACTGCCAACATGAACAAACTAATACTGATACTAATACTGATACTGTTACTGCTGACATGGACATCGACTCAAAAAGGACTCGAAAACACTGTTGGGTTCCCCTTTTATGAGCAGCATTTTTATATACCAATTCCCAAAACCGCTGGGAACACGTCTTTATATGGCAGTTGTAAGCTAGAAACGCGTAAATTTTTTTTTTTTGTCGACCGGAAGGCGTCATTGGAATACGTCTACATACGTCGATGTGTGTTGGGACTACGTAAAGAATTGGTTCAAAGCACGTCAAACATAAGTTAGAAATAAGTTTCGCGTAAAAAAGACATCACGGTGACGTGTTTCGACTTATGAGTAGCTTATAAGTAGCCTTTGTGGACGTGTGTAAGCGTCCACATATCGTGTGTAAAACTTATCCCCATCGCATGCGGAACGTGTGTCATACGCCGAGTACGTCGTAAAATTTTGAACATGTTTAAAATTTCTTGACGTACTCTACTTACTACGACGTATGATAGCGTACTTTAGCGTTGTACTCACGTATACCAAACTTACTCATACCGTATTTGACGTGCCCCAACGTTTTAGACACATTTTTCTTAGGTCGGCATACGCTGGCAAGATCGCCAAGGTGTGACCGTGATGTTGACACTTCCATTTCTACGGCAGTTATGATTCGAATCGTTGTGCGTCAGCCTTTTAATAGGCTACGTCACGACATCGTCGGCGATGCGTGCAACGCGCTATGCCTAAGTTAGACTATCGTTGGGCATCGGTTGTGTAGGCCGACAACAGGTTCAGCATTTGTTGGTATAAGTTATCTATAACACAACGAAACGTTCTGTGTCCGTTACCAATGCGTTATACATAAGACCAAGTCGCTATGAATACGTCCGAATCTTTAAAAAAAAAACATCAAAAGTTCAATGTAAGCCAGCGTTTTAGATACATTTTAATACGTTGCCATCGCTGGCTAAAACGTCAAGGTGTGACCGGGCCTTAAGACGTCAAGGTGTGACAGGGCCCTTAAAGGGCTGATACTTCAATGGTTCATTATAATTTGACATATCTACATTGGAATCCCTCACTGTGTTCTCTATGGCTACCCCTATGTATGGTTATTATTATCTACACCACGGAAGGTGAAGGAGGTCATGTTTTCATGGGATGTCTGTGTACGGGATATCTCAAAAGGTTGTTGACGGATGCAGATGAAACTTGTTGGGCAGTTTTGGTATGTGACAAGCACGAACAGATTTGATTTTGGTGTAGATTCGGATCCGGGCCCGACTACTAGAATTTTAAAGTGATTCTTCACCATTGAGAGATCGGGCCAAAAACGATATCTAACACGAGATCTCAAAAAGTTGTTGACGGATTCAGACGAAACTTGGTGGACATGTTGGGTGTGTGACAAGGAAGAATTGATTTGATTTTGGTGAAGATCCAGATCTGGATCCGGCGGCTACGGAAATTATTTAATTTCCAAAGTGATTCTTCACGTTTGTGAGTTTGGGCCAACAACGATACATTGCTGTATAGCACGATATTTCAAAAATGTATTGGGCCCAATATGTTCTCTTGGATCAGGCATTACGTTGCGGAGGTGTGTGCTCTACCGAGTGCCCTTCTAGTTTTTCATTGAATTGTCCCGTTGTTCTTTGTGAGTATGGGGCTTTAAAAATGGCTCTATCACCCCTCAATGCTTCAGCGTGCACACGCAGAACCGTTTTGAAACCATAGCAATCTTGGCACAATATCGTTGTGGTTGGGAAATCAGTAAAATGCTTGAAAGTTCAGGTTATAACTTCAAATAGAATTGCCCCTTTGAGCACTTACCAGTCAGGTGTGTGTGTGTGTGTGTGTGTGTGTGTGTGTGTGTGTGTGTGTGTGTGTGTGTGTGTGTGTGTGTGTGTGTGTGTGTGTGTGTGTGTGTGTGTGTGTGTGTGTGTGTGTGTGTGTGTGTGTTTTGTTATGTCTGGCTTCATTATTTGGTCTACGGTACAGTAATTGGCCTTTATTTTGATTATGCTCGCACCATATCCTGATGCTGTGTGGACTTGGCTTCCCCACTGATGGACCTCTGGTAGCTTTTACTTGTTCCTGCATTTAGGTCTTGGATTGATTGCTGGATCTTGATTCTTGGCTGGGTTCTTCCTTACATCTTTGATGTTTGTTCTTTTTCTTTCATACCTGCTTACTCTTTCACAGTTTCTTTTGCTGTTTCATACCTCTCTTTATTCCTATTTCCCCTTTTAATACCTTTCCTCCCACATAACTGGACCCTAGTTTTCTCTTCATTTTTCAGGCATGTGCTGCCTGCCCTCATGTTCATGTAGAACCAGCAGCTGCTGACTTTGATCCGGTTTTAAGGTTGGGGTAATGGCTGTCACGCCCTGATCACCAGGCATTGTCAGTGTAGGTGGGAGAACTTCCAGTTCTATTCCAGGTAACGCCCACCTCAAGCGAGGCAGCACCTTGCCAATATGTATCCTTATCAGCCTGTCTCTTCTGTCTGCTTCGAGCCAAATGGACTAGGTCAAAAACTGAAAAGAGTGACAGTCATGTCAGGCTTACGAAAAAGCATACAGTGTCAGAATAAGTTGGTATGTTTTGTTCAGTACTTGTAATAGTGGGGCAGATATTTGAGAGAATTGGGCTATTTTACGTACAAGCATGGAATTTTGCACGCTGGTAGAGTTATGTCATGCAATTAATTTCAGATATGGAGCCACCTGAAAAGTTGCCTCCCCTTGCTGGAGCCGCAATTTTCCAAGATGGCGGTCAAAATTTTATACTATATATAATATATGTGATTCCAGATGGCCAAATAGTCTTTGGTAATGAAATTTTTTGTTGGGTTTTGAATTGTTTTACATCTGGGATATGCAAACTGAGCTATTATTAACATTATGGCCGTAGATCTCTGAATTTGTGTTCGATATCTTTGAGTTACATTGTATTTCATGTGACTGTCTCTAGTTGTTCACACAGTCTCTGATAGTCTCTGAGAATTTGGTTTGGAATTTTTAATATGTTTTAATGCATGTAGTATTTAATCAGTTTTCTAATTTATTTTTGTACAGTTGCAGATGTGTGAAGATTAGAAGATATACACATAATGAAGTCTACTAAAAGCCATAAACTGTTCGACCCAATGACTTCTATTAGTGAAAGTAAAGAAACACCAAAAGAAATTGACTGGAATATTTGTGGCCTTTGTCAGCAGATATCCCCAGAAAATTTACAATGTCCTGCACAATCCAAAAGACCGAGTGTTGGTCAAGGGTATTCCACATTAGCAAGGAATATCATTAGTTTCAGTGGAATTGGTGAGTTGCCCATCCCCATAGATGTAGGGAACCTCGATGAAGGATCTGGGATCGAGAAGACTCTTGCAGGCCACCAAGCAAAGTGGCATAAATCATGTTGCATGAAGTTTAATTGTACAAAACTTAGTAGAGCACAGAAGAGGCATGCATCTTCAGAGCATGAGGGGCAACCGCAGCCATCTTCAAACAAGATGTTCATGCGACGAAGTAGCAGCCCGGGTGAAGCTGCGAAGAACCTTTGTTTTTTTTTTTCTGTGAAAAACCTTCACTACAAGAACCTCTCCGTGAAGCCTCTACATTTCGTCTCGATAGCCGTGTTCGAAGATGTGCAATAGACCTGCAAGACGAAAAACTTCTTGCGCAATTAAGTGCTGGGGATCTCGTCACACAAGAGGCGAAATATCATCCAAAGTGTCTTGTTGGTTTGTACAACAGAGCAGCTGAAAAACAGAAAGAAATAAAAGAAAAGAGCAAAGATGAAATACGTCATGGTATTGCCCTTGCTGAACTTATAACATACATTGAAGAAGCACAGATTGAGGAAGAAGTGGCGCCAGTATTCAAGCTTGCGGATCTAATCAAACTCTATAGCAGAAGATTAGAACAACTGGGACTACCAAATGAAGGTCGACCTCACAGTACAAAATTGAAAAACTGGATTCTCTCCCATTTTCCATACATGACAGCTCACAGGCAAGGGAGGGATATTTTGCTGGTGTTCGATGAGGACTTTGGGTCTGCCCTGCGGAAAGCCTGTGAAATTGAAGATTATGACGAAGAAGCAATATGCTTTTCTAGAGCTGCGAAAATCGTCAGAAGAGATATGAATGACCTACAAATAAAGTTTTCGGGTTCATTTGAGCCTGAATGTCAATTAAACTCAGTTCCACAATCATTACTGTCCTTAGTGGCTATGATCCATGGTGGTTCCAACATAGCGTCGCAGTCTCCAGATAGGGTGAATCAGGAAACACTTAGCATGGCACAACTACTGATGTTCAATTCAGCTCGACAAAAGCGAGAAAGGAACATTAATGTCTACCACAGTAAGATCAGAGAGCCACCACTTCCCATATACGTTGGATTAACAGAACATGCGAGAACACGCAAGAGAGACTTAATTGACACCTTATTTGACCTTGGTCTATCCATTTCTTACACTCGAGTAATGGAAATATCAACAACAATGGGAAATGTTGTTTGCGCTCAATACTACAGCGAACAAGTAGTTTGCCCCCCAAATCTGTGCCGTGGTCTGTTGACGGTTGCAGCAGTGGATAACATTGACCACAACCCAAGCTCTTCCATGACAACCGGCTCTTTTCATGGAACTGGAATATCACTGTTTCAATTTCAAACTCCCTCTAATCTTGGTACGACCCGTTCCTTTCCACTTGAACTGGAATCTTCATGGAAGAAGCTAAATGAACTGCCGGATTCCTACACCAATGTTGGCCCTTTGAATATGTCAAAAGCTGAGTTTGCAGTTCCACATGTGGATGGAAAAGTGACAAGTGATCGCCAGAATGTCATTCAAGAGTTGCAAAAGGAAACTCAGTATGTATCACACAAAACATTTCAATTCAGTTTTTGCATGGAATTTTTCATTGGTAAGTATTAAGCATGTAGTATCATATCTAATCATTCTAAATCACAATTTTCATATAGGTGGCTCGTGGAGGTTGAAGAGAACTACAGCAATGATGTCAACGATAACACCAATCTGTCATGGGCAGCGTATCATGCAAATCGACAGGAATCAGCTGGAGTCTTACCAGCGATTACAGCACTGTTGCCATTATTTTCAGACGATTCAGTCAGTACATGATACGACACTCAATGGATGTGATTCGACAAGCAGTGATACTTCTCAACAACAACCAGATACCTGTCATCACTCTGTATCAGCCCCTTTATATTCTTGCAAAGCAGATTCAGTGGCGGTGGCCTTCAGAATATGGTGAAGACAAATTTATTGTGCTTTTGGGAGGGTTACACATTGAAATGGCTGCACTGAAACTTATAGGTGACTGGCTGGAGGATTCAGGATGGGTGGAGGCTTTAGTTCAAGCTAAGGTAGCAGAATCTTTCCTGAAGGCGTCGCATGTGACGAAAACTAGACATGCACATCAAGTGACTCCGAGCGCACTGCACCTGTTGATGAAAAGAGCTTACCGTGGCTATGTAGAATCCTGCACTGAGGAGGAGCCTAATTCATTTGAAAAATGGTGCATCTTGCGCAAGAAAGAGAGTGAGCTTTTTCAGTTCTGGTACGCAACACTACATCTTGAAATGCTTGTTTTTACGTACTTGAGATATGTCCGAACAGCAAACTTCCCTCTGTATATAGACAGTTTATCAGCACTTGCACCTTGGTTCTTCAGTTTCGATCACATTAACTACGCCATATGGTTACCGGTACACATTAGAGATATTGCAGGTTTGGAGGAATGTCATCCAGATATAGCTGAGGAATTTAACAATGGTAAGTTTACCATTAACAAATCAACCAGGGTGTTTTCATCAATGGCAATCGACCAGGCACACGAGCAAAACATTTCCACTGTCAAAAGGGAGGGAGGAGCTATAGGTCTGACTCAAAATCCAGATGCACTGAGGCATTGGATGGTTGCTGGCCCAGAAATTGTAAGAGTGACTGCAGAATTTGAGGCATCCATGGAAAGGCCAAACAAAAGAATAAGCCATGTCACCAAACACCAGGAGCAGAATAAAGCTACACAGGAAACCTTTGTTCGGCAAGTCAGTGATTTATGTAATGTCTTGGAAGAAATGGGAAATCCATTTACAGAGATGAGCCATGATTTAATGAGATTAGACACAAGGGATATTGCAGATTCATCTGTTGTGGAGGCTATCTACAATGCAGAAGATTTAGGACAGAAACAGTATGAAACCTTTACGAAAGACCGACTTATCGAAAGGTCTACTTCAATATCAGAACCAATCAAAAAGAACAAATTGTCTCTGTTCAGCCGACCATCTCCCAGAGAAAAATCTAAAGCAAGCGTACAACTGTCATCTCTCAATAGTGATTGCTCCCTTTTTTCAAGGCTGTATATTGCTTGCCAGTCAAGAGATGGAAACCTAAGTGAGTTCTTTCAACCTGAAAATCAGGCATGTCCGCCAGCACTGTCCTTTTTAGGTAAGCTGCGGCAAGGAAGCAAGTCTGATCTCATGCAGTGTCTTGAGAAAAGCATTGAAGTTACCTGTGACACACCAAACTTTGATGGTGCTGCAATGGTGAATATCCTAAAGCCAATTGCAATTACAACATTCGAGGATTATGCCTTGAAGGTATTCATTCCATATTTGGATCGCAAACTCCAAAATGTGAGTCGCTAAGACATCGTATGGGATCAGTACCTGGATAATAGTCTGAAGGCCCAGACAAGGATGAAACGTGGTAAAGGAGTTCGGCGCAGGGTTGCTGCACACATACATCTACCAGGAAATTGGCAGGGGTTCCTAAGAATTGACGAGAATAAGAAAGAGCTTTTTACGTTCTTGGTCGGATACGTTGCACAACATTCCACGGAGAAAGAAATTATAAGCACCGATGGGCGCAGTGTCGTCTGCAATAGGGAACGGGATGTCAGCTTTCTATCCCCGTGTGATAATGAGGAAGCTGATACAAGGATGGTCCTCCACTTTGCAGACGCAGTACAACAGGGCTTCAAGCACATCGCTATCCGTACAGTGGATACAGATGTTGTTGTTTTAGCTGTGGCTGCAGGGGCTGAACTTTCAATACCCAAGATATGGATTGCGTTTGGAACAGCAAAGTCATTCAGATATATTCCTGTCCATGAAATCATTACGTGCCTTGGACCATTGAAATCTGAAGCACTGCCATTCTTCCATGCCTACACAGGATGTGATACAGTGTCATCATTCTATACCCGTGGCAAGAGAACTGCATGGGAAACGTGGAGGTTGTATGAAGAAGTGACAGATACTTTTCTAGCACTCTCAAAAGGACCTGATAAAAGCAGTTTTTAAATAGTGTAATTCCTCTCGCGTCTAGATGTTTGTGTTGTAAAGTTGTTTTACCTTGTGAAACTTTTGTTTGTCATGTGACAGAAAAGACTTCTGTTGTTTGTGAATGTTTGTTGGGATGTAAATCAAAGTACATTATTTATATTCTCATCTGTGGAGATTTGTGGATTGCAATATGTTGGTAAAACTTCTCAATGTATCGATCAACGTTTGAATGGACATAGGTCTGCTCTATCGTCTGGTATTAAGACTTATTTATAGAATAATTTCAATGAAGTTGGGCATGTTTTTGTCAATGTTCTATTCAAATTATAGACTCAGTTAATGTTAATGATTTTGATAATAAAGAGAAGTGTAATATTGAGCGGGGACGCAAAGATTTTTGGATCAGGACCTTGTGTGTGATCTATCCTTTGGGCCTCAATGACAGGGTACAGGGTTCTGGGTCAGTTTCTCAAGGTAATGTTTTTGGGAACAAATATTTTGCTTATGCAATCAGAAGGAGACCTAAAGGTCATGGGTGGCATCTTCGGTATCGTGCAGCTCCAAAAATGGAAATTTCAGGGATAATTGATAAACTTAAAGGTTTTTTTTTTTTTTTGAAGGAAAGGTTTTTCATTGTTTTTATGTTATTTTGAGATCATGTTCTAAACAAGTCTTAGCTAATATTCTCCGGAGTTTCGCAGGTTCATATGACGTGCTCGTTTTTGCTTGAAGCTTTTTGTAGCAGGGTTCTGATGAAGAAGTCTACTCCCAAAGTTGAGAGGATCCACGAGTTCTTAGTTTGTGATATATATATATATATATATATATATATATATATATATATATATATATATATATATATATATATATATATATATATATATATATATATATATATATATATATATATATATATATATATATATATTTCCTCCCCAGCAAGCAGGTAGATAGACTTTGGCTTCATTCTATTTTTAGGGATACTAGTGTAGAGAGTTTATTCCCAGATAAAGTTAGGGAGTGAACCCCACTGAAGGTTTATTTCACTTTCACCAAGACCATAGGACAATCCTTATTCAATTATGGTGAATTTCTTAAAACTCTTCGTGGAGCTGCAGTTAAGGACATTTTTGAAACTGATTGTGCATATTTGTCTTCTCCTTTTTAAAATGGTCCTTGTGGACACGTAGTTTCTAGGGATTTAAATATAGTTAGTAATCGTGAAATTAGGGATCTGATGAAAATAGGCGTTAACTAGAGGGGGAGTACTCGGCAGAGTGCAAAACCTCCGCTGCCAATACTGCTGGGTCACTCAAGTGAACGTTATATCTTATTCATTAAATATGTCAACGGTGCTGACAGTTATAGTTCTTTTCTCCAACATTTTTTTTTTGGGGGGGGGGGGGTTGGAAATCACTTAAAACATGAAGAAATGCAAAAAAAAGAAATCGAAATTGTTGAAAAAAAAGTTGCAAAAATTTTTTTCTCTAACAATTTTTTTTTGGGGGGGGGGGGGACAAGTCCAAAATCTAATAGCATGATCCTTGGACCATTCCTAACCCCCCCCCCCAACCAAGTTTCGTCGAAATCCGTCGGAGTTTTTCCGCAATACTGTTCACAAACAAACAAACAAACAAAGAGAAAGGGGTGAAAACAGTAACCTCCGATCTTCGATGGCGGAGGTTAACTAGAGGGGGAGCACTCGGTAGAGTGCAAAACCTCCGCCACCAATACTGCTGGGTCACTCAAGTGACCCTGATATCCTGACCCACAAGTGACCAAGTGACCCAAGTGACCCTGATTATAATCCAACCCATTCCTATAGTCAAAAATGCATATTTGTGAAGATCGGTAGGGTCCGAAGTTTTGGGGGTCATTGTCATCAGTCAAAATTACAAAATGGGTGGGATTTGTTGTGCCTGGCACCACTTGTTTTTTTTTTTTCATCATTTCATTGTACTCATAATATGCAATTGGTCACTGTCTTTGACCAATATATTTATGATGGACCCGAGGCATCAAAAGCTACACATATCAAACAAGAAAAAGAACAATCAGTGATTGCAGACCCTCGCCACGACTTGGTTTGTGTGGTATTTGTATACTGGTGTGTTACATAATTAACTATAGGGGGAGCACTCGTTAGAGTGCAAAACCTCCGCCGCCAATACTGCTAGGTCACTCCAGTGAACCTGATATCCTATTCATTCAATTTGATGTCAACAGTGCTCACAGAGTTATAGTTTGCAACTTTCCCTTTTACTTTTAACTTTTACATACTCAATTCATTCGTCATAACTAGATTCCTTGAGACAGAAATTGAATTTACGTGGGTATATCAGCCGCAATTATAATTTTGGCATGTTTTTTGTTGGAAATCACTTTTTACATGTGGAAATGCAAAAAAAAAAAATCTAAATTTTGTTGAAAAAAGTTGCAAAAATTTTTTTTTCTCTAACAATTTTTTTTGGGGGGGGGGGTTGGAAATCACTTTAAACATGTAGAAATGCAAAAAAAAAAAATTCAATTTTTTTTCAAAATGGCTGCCATAGCGGCCATATTGGATTTTGGACCAAGTCCAAAATCTAATGGCATGATCCTTGGACCATACCTAATCCCCCCACCAAGTTTTGTCGCAATACTGTTCCGTAATACTGTTTTTCCGTAATACTGTTCACAAACAAACAAACAAACAGACAGGGGTGAAAACAGTAACCTCCGATCTTCGATGGCGGAGGTTAAGGCCCAGTCACACCTTGACGTTTTAGCCAGCTTATGCCGATTTTTGGAAAATTTGTGTAAAACGCTGGTACACGTCGAATACGTTATGGGTAAGTTTTGATAACATTGAGAGCACGCTGAAAAACACTGCCATACGTCGTAGTACGCTGGCTTTAAACGTTGTACTTTTCGGTTGTCCTCAAATTTTCCACGCTTGAAATTTTAAGACTGATGCCAGCATATGACTCACATGTTCCGCATAACGCTGGCCATAAGTTGTAGGCATGTTACGCGATCGTTGACACACGGCGACACGCGCTACTTGTAAGTTACTCATAAGTCGAAACACGTCGAGGTAATGTTTAGCGTACCCAAAACTTATTTCTAACCTATGAGTAACGTGTTGTAGGCACGTTACACGATCATTGACACACGTCAACACACGTTACTTGTAAGGTACTCATAAGTCGAAACACATCAAGGTAATGGTTAGCGTCAGTGTTCCAGACTCCCTAGGGGTTTTTTTTCTTCTTCTTCGGTATGACGGTGATGTCGACACTTCGATTTCTAGTGCGGTTATAATATAATGTAATTAAAAGGCTGCCGCTAAACGATTTAAATCATAACCGCACTAGAAATCGAAGTGTTGACATCACCGTCATACCGAAGAAAAAAAACCCCCCAAAAAACACAGGGAGTCTGGAACACTGACGCTAACCATTACCTTGAGTGTTTCGACTTATGAGCACCTTACAAGTAACTTTTGTCGACGTGTGCCAATGTTCGCATATTGTGCGTACAACTTATTCCCATCGCATGTGGAACGTGTCTCATACGGCGAGTACGTCGTAAAATGTTTAACACGTTTATAATTACAAGACATACTCCACTTAATACGACGTATGATAGCGTACTTTTGCATTTTATTCACGCATACCAAACTTACCCATACCGTATTTGACGTGCGCCAGCGTTTTAGACGCATTTTTCAGAGGTCGGCATACGCTGGCAAGATCGCCAAGGTGTGACTGCGATGTTGACACTTCCATTTCTGCGGCGGTTATGATTTGAATCGTTGTGCGGCAGCCTTTTAATAAGCTATGTCACGTCATCGTCGGCGATGAGTGCAGCGTGTTATGCCGAAGTTAGACTATCGTTGGGCATAGGTTGTTAAGGCCGACAACAGGCTCAGCATTCGTTGGTATAAGTTAGCTATAACACAACGAAACGTTCTGTGTCTGTTACTAATATGTTATGCGTACGACCTACTAGTTATGAATACGTCCGAATCTTTAAAAAAAACATCAAAAGTTCAACATAAGCCAGCGTTTTACATACATTTTAATACGTTGCCATTGCTGGCTAAAACGTCAAAGTGTGATGGCCTTTAAATATACGGAACCAGGAACTCGACCTTGGAGCTGCATTAGTTCTTCAATTGTGGATTATGTCCCTAATTTTGTTAACTTAAATTTGGTGCACATTTTGTTATCTATAAACAGTTTTCGTGCATGGTTTAACAGAGTTGTGAAAGCCCTGGATTACAGGATTCTTTTTTGTTTTTTTTAGTAGTTGGGGCTTGCTTTCACTAGGTGAAACCAGCGTTGAACAAGCCGAGTGTTTGTAGACATTCGGGAACTCCATGTGATATCTACGTAATAGTTCCAGCGGAAAAGGTTGCTAATAATTTTGTTGTGGTTTGTAAAAAGTTTTATGTAGACGTTTTACTCAGAGAGTTAGGCATTTATACGTTTACTTTCACTCGTATAGGAAATAGCCCATATGCTCCTTGTCATAAATCATTCCAAGATATTATCTGAGCATCAGGAAGTTTTAGTTAATAATTTCGGTATTAAATGTAAAAAGGTAAATCTTTGTATTCCTTGGCTTTTCTGGATCCCTAAGCTTCATAAGAACCAGTACAATTGTAGGTTTATCGTGGGTGCCAAGCAGTGTTCCACCAAACATCGGTTGTAGTTAACTCAGGTTTACAAGTTGTAAGGGAACAGTTCAGAAAATATTGTTGAGCAATTGAAAAGAATTATGGTATGAACACTTTCGGGAGCATTAATTCTTCTTTTGAGTTATTAGATAGAATAAGATACCTCAATGTCAAGTCAGTTGAAGTTTTTGATTTTTCAACTTTAGAAACAAGTTTGGATTTCGTACAAGTGAGAAATTCACTCTTCAAAGTAATTGACAAGGTTTTTAACTCTTTAAAAAAAAAAAAAGTTTTGATGTGCCAGATTTGATAGAGCATTCTTTTCTAAAAAGAAATGCTCAACGTTTTAATTGTTTTGATAAGCAGAAGTTAAAGGATGCTGTTAATTTTATTTTATTTTATACTTTTGTGTCTTTTTGTGGGATAATGTTTCAACAGGTTGAGGGTATTTCCATGGGGGGGAGGGAATTTCAGCCCCCTACCAACCGACATTTTTCTTATTTTCTGTGAATTTTCATTCATGCAGAAACTGATGAAGGAGAAAAAAATTAGGATTAGCTGAAATATTATCTTATACATGTCATTAGATAGATGACGTGTGTGGTTAATGATAATTTTTTTTGATCGGCAGCTTCACAAGATTCATCCAGATAACCTGATTGTAAACAGGAGGGGTAATGATTTAACAGTTGCTGCATATCTGGATGTGTTGGTTAGAGTTGGACAGAATGGCTTTAGTGCAAGTGTATATCATAAAATTGATTTCAGTTTCCCAGTAGTCTTGTACACCTTTCCGTGTAGCAATCAATGTACCAATTAAAATGGGTTACAATGTGTTTTCACGAAGTATTTATTCACAATTGAGTGAGGAATGGTATGTGGCACAGTAAATGGGGTTTATTATTACGTACAGCAGGGATAGCAAGGAATTTGTGGGGTGCAACAAAAGGCAAGCTATTTACAAAAGCAGACACAGAGCAGACTTATCCCGTTATATCTTCTCCAACCTTAACTTATGCTACGACAGGTGCCATCTCTCTCTCTCTCTCTCTCTCTCTCTCTCTCTCTCTCTCTCTCTCTCTCTCTCTCTCTCTCTCTCTCTCTCTCTCTCTCTCTCTCTCTCTCTCTCTCTCTCTCTCTCTCTCTCTCTCTCTCTCTCTCTCTCTCTCTCTCTCTCTCTCTCTCTCTCTCTCTCTCTCACACACACACACACACACACACACACACACACACACACACACACACACACACACACACACACACACACACACACACACACACACACACACACACACACACACACACACACACACACACACACACACACACAATGAAGATAACATAGCCAGATGGAAGGAGAGCAGATGAGGACTAACGGCCTTGCAATACCTGGTGCGGTCAGCTGACCGCGCAACTCAGTATGTTTTGGGGGTTTCTCTTCTTGAGCGACCCCACCTTTAGTGTCAGTGCGTTATCTCCTGCTTAATCATTTTGCTGGGGCTCGTAGAAACGTGTGCTCTGCACTGGTCCAGAAGAGCGTCTGTCACACACCAACCCTGAGTGTAGATGCAGCGACAGCAGACAAGGTGCAGTGAAGAGAGGACCGTGCACAGAGGCGAAGGAAGGGGCGAGGAAACCAGGCAAAGACGAAGAAGTGGACGAGGCAGGCAGGTGGAGAAGAGCAGAGAGAGAGGGCGGACGGATTCACGATCCACCTTTTATAAGGGTGGGGTGACGACCCGAAGCGACGCGCCGTCACCTGAATTGTGCTCCTCTATTGGATCCTGGCCCCGTCCTGCCAGGCTCCTGGGACCGGAAGCGGTTTCATTCGCACGACACAGCCCGGAGCCCTGCACCAAACTCCCGGGCTGTGTTCTTGCGACTGAATGAGGGTCACATCGGTCCTGCATGTCCACCCGGGGCATCCCCAGTGAGATGCGGTTGGCGCTGTTAACGTGCTTGGCCCGTCCCCGCGCCATGCCGTCTGAGTGGCCTGGAGAGTTGGGGGGTCTGGGTGCTTTGGGGGATCCTGAAGAGTTGTGGAGTGCCTTCAAGACCACTGTCCTTGATGTTGCTGGTGGATGTCTTGGAACTCACCAGAGGGCAAACAAGGATTTTGTCTCCCAAGGGACACTGGATACCATTCACCAGAGTCGCAGGGCCAGGCTGAATGGCAGAGCTGAGCTGTTCAGGGAGCTGAGGCGTAAAACTGTATGTGCACTCAGGGTGGACAAAGAGGTCTATGTCCGAGGAATCTGTGAGGGGGTAGAGCATCACCTGTCATCAAGTGATTCTTGTCCTGCTTACAGGGGAATTCACCCATTGCGTTCCTCCAAGCCCATCACTTGGTGTACTGCAGTTAGAGCAGAGGGTGGTGGGCTCTTGACAGAGGAGTCCGAAGTGAAGGGCGGCTGGGTGGCTGCACCAGGTTGAAACACCAGCTGTCGAGTTGGATGTCAGAGGTGTTTCAATCCCATTTGCTGACCCTCCAATAAACTGTGGTCCACCTTCATTTGTGGAAACACAGGCTGCGGTGAACCGGTTGAAATGGGGTAAAGCTCCTGGGATCTGTGGCATCCGTGCTGAACTTCTCAAGGCTTGTGGAAATGCTGCACTTGTGTCATTGCATGCACTTCTGTGCTCTGCCGGGAACACAGGCATCATCCAAATTGACTGGAAGAGGGGCCTTGTTGTTCCTCTCTGGAAAGGGACGGGTGATCGCCAAGACAGCAACAACTACCGAGGGGTGACGCTGCTCTCAGTGCCGGGCAAGGTCTTTGCTCAGATAATTATTGATAGGGTTCGCCACCATCTTCCGTATCCTTGCTCTTCCGGTTTTCACCAAACGCAGACCAGAGTTTCGGCAGGGGCTGTTTGCAGCCTACGTTGATCTCTGTAAAGCGCTTGATTCAGTGAATCGGGCTGTCCTCTGGAGGATTCTTAGTCTTCGTGGGGTGCCACCAAAACTGATCAATCTGTTGTCTGAATTACACTTTGGTATTGAGAGTGCTGTGAGATGTGGTGATACTATCTCTGACTTATTTCCAGTTCTTACTGGAGTTCTTCAGGGTTCTGTACTGGCCCCCACACTTTTCAGTGCTTGTAAGGACTGGATTCTGGGGAGGATGTCAGAGAGATCAAGCTGCGGTGTATCGTTTGGGAATGTCAACATCTCTGACCTTGATTTTGCAGATGATGCAGTCATCTTTGCGGAGACTCTAGATATCCTTTTGGGGGCCCTCGAGGTGCTGAATGAGGAGTCGGAGCTGCTGTGATTACGGATTTCCTGGGTCAAAACTAAGATCCAGGCTTTCCATGACATCTTGGATGATGCTATCCTGTCTGTACCTGTTTGTGGTGAGGATGTTGAGGTCACAGAGAGATTCCCTTACCTTGGCAGTGATATTCATATCTCTGCTGGCTGTGAGTCAGAGGTCAACAGACATCTGGGTCGGGCCTGGGGAGTCATGGATTCACTGGATCATGGGTTGTGGCACTGCCGGTACCTGTGCAGGAGGACGAAAGTCTGAGTCTTCAGGTCCTTGGTGCTTCCATAGCTTAATCTTTGAATGTGAAACTTGGATTCTGACCAGGGATCTGAGACGGAAACTTGATGCCTTTGGGACCAGGACTCCGGATAATTATTGGCTGTCGCTGGTCGGACTTTGTGTCCAACGAGCGGTTGCTGAGAGAGACTCAAATGAGATTCGTTACCTGCATAGTCCGTGAGCATCAACTGCGGCTGTATGAACATGTGGCTCGTTTTCCTGACGCTCATCCTGCTCATCAGATTCTCTCAGCGAGGGATCCTCGTGAGTGGAGGAGGCCAATGGGCCGACCGCATGCCTCGTGTTTGCAGCAGGTTGATCAGAATCTCAAGGAGATGGGGGATGGGCCAGGCACGGGAGATGGCCAGACGGAGGCCCCTGGAGTACTGGCGGAAAGTGGATGCAGCGACGCACTGCTCTGACTCTTGCTCTCATACCTGACCTCGTCTCATTTGAAGCCCATCGCGCGTTCTTGGCCGGAGAGCAATTCCAAAAACCCGCAGCCTATGTTAATCTTGAAGCTCTGTCACATGGCTGGGTTTCAGGGGTAAATGAGGCCATTTTTGTTTTTGGAGTCTTGCGGGGAGGGCTAATTCTCGGGGAGGCGTCTACGCGCGAAAGGGAGTGCTCGGATTTGCCTCGGATCGTTGGAGATGCGAGGGCTGTTCTTCTTCTTCTTTCGGCTGCTCCCGTTAGGGGTTGCCACAGCGGATCATCCGTATGATCCGCATAGTGATTTGGCACATGTTTTACGCCGGATGCCCTTCCTGACGCAAACCTGGTCGCCTCTTACGACACAGGGATATGGTACACCTATTTTAACCGGGGTATACACCGGCCCAGTACACTGGTACTCATTTCACCAACCTCGGAAGGATGAGAGGCTGAGTCAACCCCCTGGTGTATTAATTCAGTGGCCCAACGGGGCTTGAACTCAGGACCTATTGGATCCCAAGCCGCTGCCCTAACCACTGCGCCAACACACCAGATGCGAGGGCTGTTATAAATAAATATTTTTGCTTGGTTCTGGGGCACAAGAGAAATTGTACTCGATTTTTGCATCTATTGCCAAAAGGTGGTGTACATGCTTACATGCCAGTCATGCGGTCACTTGTATTAAGTAAAAATGATGGGAACTCAACACCTCTCATCCACGGATATTCCCCTCATTTCCGTGAGTCCGATGCTGTTAATATGGAATGCATTGTCATAGTGGTTTCCATTGTCGTTTAAAATTTACGAAACACCATTCAAAATTCAGCTCCCAAGTGGTACGTGGGCACATTGTATTCTCTCTGTTCCCTTAATGCAGTCATTGTAATTCTGTGTAGCAATTACGTAATCGTACGTGGTTTACCTAAAAGCAGGTCTTCAGTTTCTGTGTTTAATAACGTCATTAAAATTGGTGTAATTAGGAAAACGCTTCATAGTTTTTGGCTGATTGAGTGTCCACTGGTACTTTTTGGCGATTCCTTGTCGCCAAACTGACGTTCCAGTCTACCTCTTCAAATGAGCTAAACATTTTATTTTACTAATTGACAGCCAGCAAGCATGGTACTCATGGTGGGAAGCATTGTTACCTCTACCACCGAAGGTGGAAGGAGGTAATGTTTTCACATCTGTATACAGGATAAAACAAAAAAATTGTGGACAGATCCAGATGAAATTTGGTGGACAGGTTTGGTGTGTGACAAGGAAGAACGGATTAGATTTTGGTGAAGATTCAGATCCGGATCGGAAAACTATAATTTTTCAGTGATTCTTCACCACAGAGAGATCAGGCCCAAAATTATATGTAGCACGATATCTCAAAAAGTTGTGGACGGATTCGGACGAAACTTCGTGGACACGTTGAGTGTGTGATGAGGAAGAATTGATTCGATTTTTTGTGAAGATTTGAATCCCGATCCGCTTATTATTATTATTATTATTATTATTATTATTTTAAAGTGATTCTTCACCATTGAGAGATATGGCTTAACCGATTATAAAGCACGATATCTCAAAAAGTTATGGATACATTTCAACGAAACTTCGTTGACAGGTTGGATGTGTGATGAGGAAGAATTGATTTGATTTTGGTGAAGATCTGAATCTGGGTCGAGGTACGAGAATTATTTAATTTTCAGTGATTCTTCACCATTGAGACATCGGGCCAAAAACGACGTATAGCATGATATTTCAAAAATGAATTGGGCCACATATGTTCTCGTGGATCGGGCATTGTGTGGTGGAGGTATGCGCTCTACTGAGTGCCCTTCGAGTTTATTTTTTGCTCTGACAAAGGGTTAATGCTCAAAACGTTAACTGCACCTTGCTTGTCCATGGCGGTTAACAAAGGCTTTTCAGCTTTCAGTTTCCAAAATGTTTTCTTTGTTGCAATGCCTGCCGATGACTTTGTTTACTCCACCAAGTTCACAGATAAAAGGTTATGGCAGGATGTGGACCTTGACCGGGGTGCCGGCACGTATTGGTCTGTACTCTTGCAAAATGAGAGAGAGAGGGAGATAGAGAAGTCCACCTTCAAACCAACTTTAATGTAACACTCCCAGATGACCTACTTTATTATTGCACTCTCATTTCGCCTTGATCACAGTATGACAAAGTTGTTTGTATAACCATACCATTTTTACATATGTTTGAACCACAAGTTGATTTTGTACATCGATTGTGGATTATGGCAAAGATATCTCTGCCATTCCCGAGCGTATTTGCATCACTCGTGGTGTGCCGTATTCCGCAACGCCGACGGGCTCGACTCCCACACCCTTCCAACCTTGCAGACGGTTCAAAAAAGTTGTCTGATTTGACCATAATATTTATACATCTAGTTTAATCACAAGTTGGTGGTGATGTTGATTTCCTTCATTGTGTATTGTCTAAGTCAGAAATGATTAATTAGGCTTTAGAATTTGTTCCACACCCGGTGTCTGTCTGCACATTTTTGTCAAGGGCCATACTTTTCTTATCTCCACGCGTTATAATAAGTTACAAAGGAGGTTTGTTTGTTGGTGATGGGGATCCTGATTGTTCACATATAAACTGATTAATGAGAGTGATTAGATGTACCTTTTTTTTTTTTTACGATCTATATACGAACTATTACCGAGGTAGTTTTCATGATTTATACGGATGTGGAATTTTTATTGGGTGATTTATTAGCATCGCATGTTCCTGAAGGAATACAAAAGGTTATTGTCAGTCGGTCCGCACGAGTTCTCAGATCTACTATAATCGCTATACCCGAGGTGAGGCTTCGTTTGTTTTACACATTACCATCGGGGGTACCCGGTGTTGCCCGGTGCTGTTCTAATCCTGTTGGGATTTTGAAGAAATCAAAGAAACAAAAATTCTCCCCATTTCTTTTTTATGGAGGTTGAAAACACTTCTCTATACCCACAACTAAGGAATGGAGCCAGGTTTGTTTATTATTTCCTTTCACAAAGCTACAAAGGCATGGGCACTATAGAACATATAAAATTATAAAATAAAATAAAAAAAATTCTTGAAATGCTCTTCGACACTCGCCGGCGAACCTCTCAGGTTGACGAAGATCCGTTTGGCCATCTATGAGAAAAATGGAAACGCACACACACCTTGTTTTTTCCCCATTTCTGGTCCTCACAATTCTGACACACAGAGATGCACACATGCATTTCAATAATTGTACAATGTCGCCGATTCCTAAAATATCATACAACTTAAAGGTTTGCTGTAAATGATCATAATTTCACAACATCCTATATTCAACTTCATTTAAATTTTAAACCTCAAAACATAGTTCCCTTACCCACCCTGGAATAACCTTAACCTGTAAGCAATTGAATGGTTTCCCAACCGCACGGATCATCATCTAGGCACCGTTCTTCCTCGAGGTTTCGATCCTTTTAGCCAAGAACCTCTCCAAACGATGGATCCACAACCCCGGTCATGGATACACATCAGTAGATGACCTCTATCAGTGGATCCACAACCTCAGTTGCGTCCACCCGTCCCGACAGTCAACCCCATCAATGCAACATCACCAATCAAACTTTACTCGCTAGAGGATTTCATGCGTTATCACATAGTTTCAACTCCCATCACACATTCTATCATATGATGATATAATATATTTAAAAAAAAACACGCGTGTATCTCTCTTGTAGTATAGATGAGTGGATGGGAAGAGAAATGTTGAAATTTACTCTGTGATACAAAAGAAAACATTTTAATGTGATGCAAGTTTTTAGTTTTTTTCCAATACAGTTTACATGACATTAATTCTAAGCAATTTGATTCATATGTGAACAGTTTAAAGTCTTGCCAATTGATGTCGATGACCAATCAGGTTCTTCCCCCACAACCGCATTGTGTGAACCCTGAGTCATTTAAACTGTTGTAACCATACACCTCTTTATACAAAGTTTAATAAACAGTAATAATCTTTTTCTTAGGTAATGCACTTTTTATGTAGAAGCCAAATCTCAAGGCACTTTACAAAGAAGGACAAGATAAGACGAGTGCAATTAAGAAAAGGTAACGAAACAAAAATGATTTTGGGAGGGAATTTTAAACCTTAATTTGAGGCTTTGTAATTGGAGGCAATTTTGTAACAAAATGCCAAATATTTATATATATATATATATATATATATATATATATATATATATATATATATATATATATATCAAAATGATTGTTTTCTTTTGGATACAGCACAAGACTGTGAGGTAGCGTCATTGACTGAGGGTGGCTGTGCAGCGGATGTATTGCTCCCTCCTCAAGTTTAAGGGAGGAATTTGGAATTTGTTCATGCCGGTGATAGCTCACCTAAACTTTGTGAGGAACACTGTAGGATCTTTAACGCCCACCAATGAATGCTGGCAGATGGGATTCCCGTTTAACATCCATCTGAGGGACGGCACACACATTGACGAATCACCCTGCCTCTGAAACACTGGGATTACAGATTATATTTGAAGATTATTGACGGCCTTATTTAATTATATCCTTTATCAGGTTCATCCTCGGTCACCTCGCTCTCTTGGGTCTTAGGGCTTGCTCAACCATGCCTTAACTTGGAACAGGCCGCAACAATTTAACGATAGTTTTTTTTCTTTCTTTTCTTTTCTTTTCTTTTCACTTTCCTCATACATTATCGAATGCCTGTTCATCATAGAGCTATGAATCGCTGCGTGCTATGAATGTCTGGAGCTATGAATCGCTGGGTACATTGCAATGCTTATAAACGCCCGGAAGTGCCAGCATCCATGGCTTTATTTCATTTCCGCACATGTCATAACCTCGAGAATCTCTTGAACCAAGCCAAATTGCTAAATTTAAGCTCCAGATTGAACTTGGCAGCAGTTCCAACTGCTAAAAAAAAAAACTCGTTCATTTTCTAATTTGGACATTGCTTAGGCATCTCTAGGAGGTGTTTAGTATGACGGATCATTGCTTGCCAAGCCAGCCATTCCTTATTAACCATTTCATTGGAGTTCTTCGTTTGTGCTTAAACCACTTGGAGAGCACTCTATAATATTTGCACTGTCACTGAATACTGTTTATCGATCGACTTCAACAAAGTTCAGGCCACTCGTCTACGTTGGCCACGTGTTCTGCGATGCAACAGGTGGTGCTAGCTCGCTGAAAATGAGAAATTTTATTTTACATGACGTTTCCTCATTTTGCATGATCTTCCATTATATGACGGTCACTTCGGCGAAGATAAATACAAATAAAAATTAAATGTTTCGTTTTTAAAAGTTCATTGAACCTTTTCATGGAGTGCTTGTTGAAGCTACTTGGTGCGCTTTCTTCAAGTTTCTATGGTGATGCCTCAGTTTGATCCTGGAGGTAGAAAGGCAAAATGAATGATCTTATCACAATGAGTAAAAACATGTTTTCAGTGAGGAAGTAATTGATCGCCACATCACGACAGGAAAGCTGAGAGGTATGCATGTTCGTGCTAAGCTGTCTCGCCTGGGTTTGAATCCTGACCCAGCTATAAACTGCCATCCCGGTGATTCACAGGCAGGGCGATTCATCAATGTGTGTGCCGTTAAATTGGACGTCATATCTGCCGGAATCCTCCTCCCTTGTCCTCCCCCCTTCCATCTCTTTCCCCTCTCCCCCCACCCCTACCTCTGTCTCCTCCCATCTCTCCCTCTGCCGCTCTCTGTCTCCGCACTGAATGGTGGTTATCTCCGTTTGTATCCAGACGGTTATTTCCAGATGGACCCTCCCCTCATGCTGCCTTCCCCTCACACTTCTTTTCCCATTCCTTCACGCTGTCTTCCCTTCCACCCTCTGTCCTCACTCCCCCACCCCTCCTTGGTCTCCATACCTCCTCGCTCCTCCACCCCTCTCTTCCTGCTCTTTTTCTCCCTCCCACCCCTTGGTATACCTGTCGATCAGATGGTGATTATGTCCGGACGGACCCTCCTCTCACGCTGCCTTCCCTTGCCCTCCCCCTCACGCTGCCTTCCCTTGCCCTCCCCCTCACGCTGCCTTCCCTTGCCCTCCCCCTCACGCTGCCTTCCCTTGCCCTCCCCCTCACGCTGCCTTCCCTTTTCCTCCCCCTCACGCTGCCTTCCCTTGCCCTCCCCCTCACGCTGCCTTCTCTTGCCCTCCCCTCATGCTGCCTTTCTTTCCCCCACCGCAGCCCAACCCCCGCTCACCCCCCCCAACCCCTCCTCGGTCTCTCCTGACCCTATCCTCCCTCCCCTCCTTCTTACTCTCACCCCCCCCCCTTTAATTTCCCCATCAGCGAAACGACGGGTTGTATTTGCTTGTATGGAAATAACCTTCACAACTGCAGACAGAGGAAGCAAAAGAGTTGATGATTGCAGGTGGATGTTGGATTGAGCTTATTTGTAAGTGGAGATGAGTTGTGTGTATACACATCTGGTTAAAAAGTGCAGCGTTGTCAAGATGGAACCATTGCTGACACCGAGCACTGCTGGGTGTGACGAGCCTTGTGAGGCCCTCTTTGCCCAAAGGCTTATGGGTGGCCACCAAAGCAAACTCAAGTTTCAGGCCATTCATTTTGGTAACCATTTTGATTTCTCCAATTAAGAATTCCTACCATATAACTTGACACTGCTGACATCATCTCTGACTAACATTATCTTTATGCTCACTATCTCTCAGTAACTTTGGTCATCAAGAATAACTTTAGACTGTTGGTCTTATTTCGTGATAGTTTGAGCACTTGCTCAGTGACAGTGACCCTGGTTCTTTTTTTATTTTTTTATTATTTTTTTTTTACATGATCTGAGGCATGGAGTGGATCTGTCACACCCACATTTATATACACACTGAGATGAACATGCATGACACAACACAAGACTGTTACATGAGACAAACACAGCCACTGAGCTCGGATGTGCTGTCACTTTCTGGAGTCGTATCGGTCCCAACAATGTCGTAACTGTGTCGTAACTGTGTCGTAAAGGCGCCGCCTTTCTCACCACACTCAGCGGGGCATTTCCCATGGAGGAATTTCCTCCTCCCCATGGATGCCAGTCTCTTAATTTGCAATGATTCATTTATTACCCTTGCCAATGGAGAGGGTATTGCGTTTGGGTCCGTTTGTTTGTCTGTCCGCACAGAACTTTCGTTTTTTCTCTGCAACCGCTTGTCGGATTGAGACAATTTTCACCATTGGTGCGACTACTCATGTAGAATGTTTTAATGATAATTGTGACATCATCAAAATTTTGAGGGTCATCTCGGGATAAAATGGTCCACAAAAAAAAAATTTGATGCCATCATCGGTCACATGATTCGGCAGCCATATCGTTTTTTTTTTTTTTTTTTTAAACCTTCAAAAATCTTCTCTGAAATGGCTGAACAGATCGAGGCGAAACTTTACACATATGCCCACCTATCCATGAGGAACAAAAGGGTCACACATATGACATCATAGGTCGCATGGTTTGGCAGCCATATTTGATTTACCCGAAAACCTATAACAATACACCACTCAAAAGAAGTCCTGGCGAGGGTTTGCACTCTCTGATTGCTCGTTTTTCCTGTCTTTGTCTTTGTTTACTTTGAGTGCTTCTTGTGATTCTAACTATATATCATGATTAAAAGTAATTGGTGTAATGGTAATGTGCTGATTGTTATTATGGTAATGAATTGAAAATTGTGCAATATTATTGTGACAATAAAACTGGGGTAATGATGATGTTTCGTTAATGGACATCCCACTGGAAATCTCATCTCAGGAAATAGACCATGAAATGATCTCCAATAGATCAGTGTTTTGATGGTGAAACGTACTTGATTGCTTTACATTCACATTGCTGTTTCTTACAGAGGCCTTGGTTGAGAATGATCCGGAGTTCCTTTCCCAGCCCTTGAGCTTCCTATCCCAAAGTGGGCGCTATGACCACGCAATCAAGCGCTGTGCTCGGATGATCCAGCAGATAAAGAAGCTGGGCCTCACAGATCCAAAGGACATAAGTTTGTATAAAAGGTAAATAAATAAATAAATGGTCGATCTTAAACATAATCTAATCGTACGACCATCTCCTGATTCTGCTAAGCTCTGCAGAGGGGGAAGAGGCTGCTTCTTGCCTCTGAAGGATGAGGGATGTTCAAACAGAGGGTGGAATTGTTGGCAAAAAAATGAGCATTTCCAGAGAATCAGAGAGATCGTCGAAGAGGAGGAAGAAGGTCGGGTCCGAAACACTGCTTTTGGGGTACACCAACCTCAAAGTTTGTTACTATCTCAAACTTTCTCAAGGTAGAGAACATCATTGCACAAAATTTCAGCATTTAAATTTTTTTGCTTGTTCGACAATACAAAGTCCAGATCAGCTGAAGGATCCATCATTGGATTATCATTTAATTTTTGCACATCTTTCATGTTATCCTTTCTCTTTAGTTTGTTCACCTTTTCATGCTTTTCCATTTTAAATGAGGCTTCAATCTTTAGTTGGCCAGGTTCTTTATTGTTGTTGTTGTTGTTGTTGTTGTTGTTGTTGTTGTTGTTGTTGTTTGCATTCGGCTCCGCAATCTCCAAATCCACCTTTCTGAATCAAAGGTGTTCACTACAAATTCACTTTTACTTTACTTTATTATTTTCAATCGCATTTCAGCATTCTTACTTCTTTCAAAATCAGACAGCACAGTAGAAATGGCAGATTATTTTTTTTTGGTTCAGGATTGTTTAAAGTGACACTTGAATTGTCACTGTTTTCGTTGAGCCAAAGTGGGAATAGCAACACTCTTCCTTATTCTAGATGATTGCAAATATGTTGAGAAGGCAAGTCTTTAACTTTTTTTTTCTTTCTGTAAATTCAAGAAAGTGGTGCATTGAAACGGTTTATTTTATTTAAGCCGTGAAATGAAAATATCCCAGTGCGATGCTGTCGTGTGCCCTTTTGCATGGAGCAGGGCTGTGTTTTGCGGCCGTCCGTGCCCTCTGGATTTGCATTTGGGCATGTTTCTTCCCATGCTACTCAATCAGGCGACGGAAGATCAGCTGGAGCACTTTTTCCTGCCTGCCTGGCAATGCCAGATCATCGGAACATACGCCCAGACTGAGATGGGTCATGGTGAGGACTTTTTCTGCACGGACTTGATGAACTATTAACAGTTGAGCCCATCCTTGAACTCTGCTTTTTCATTTTGCTCCCACCCACAATAGCTTGGTGCTTCATTCATACTCCGACAATAACCCCTTTTCCTTTGGCTTGATTTGATATCCAACTGTCTTTTTAATCTTTCCTTTTTGTTACATTTTCAAACAGTCACCATTTATTATTAGACCCCCCCCCATCCCCCTCTGTTTTTGTTTTTTCTTAGCTCACCTGGAACGTTAGTGGGGCAACTTAGCTAAATGTAGCATAACAATTGTGCATTTTGTGAGGAAAGCACCAAATTTGGCACACTAGTAGCCTATCATATTATGAACAGATTTGGATATTGGGCCATCTCAAAATTTTTGATGGCAGTGGAAAATGGCTGCCACAGCCATCAGCGGCTGAATTTGAGATGGCCCAATATCCAAATCTGTTAATAATATGATAGGCTACTAGTGTGCCAAATTTGGTGCTTTCCTCACAAAATGCACAATTGTTATGCTAAGTTGCCCCACTACGTAGTTCTGGGGAGCTTGCAGTTTGGCACACCGTCCGTCCCTCCACAAATACTTGCAACTTCCTCTCTGAAACTACACACACGATTTTGATGAAACTTTACCCTGACCCTCATCCCCAGTGATGTGTTTGTTCACATCATGAACAAAAATCAGTGTCTTTGGTTTACACAGGGAGGTTGCCTCCCAAAATATGTATTTGCTTTCGAAACCACACACACAATTTTGATGAAACTTCACCACAACTTTCATCACCAGTGATGTACCAAGTTTGTTCACAACATTAAAAAAATCAGGTTCTCGGGTATGTTGCGGAGGGAGGGGTTTCCCCCCAAAATAGGTATTTGCTATAACATCGGTTAATTTTGCTGATTCCGTTCCACATTGACTTCCTCATCAGTATCATTATTCTACCAGGTGAGCGCCCAGGGTTATTGCCCCTATTTTTCTTTACACGATAGAGGCTCAGGGAAGAGCAAGATTAAGGATTCATCTTTGATAAACGGAACTTTCTTTGTTCATTATATTTTGTTTTCTCATCCTTGTTCTCACAGGAACATTCCTGCGTGGTTTGGAGACGACTGCATTGTATGATCCGAGGACACAGGAATTTGTGTTGAATACTCCGACAGTGACTGCCATCAAGTGGTGGCCAGGCGGATGTGAGCTGATTACTGTCATGCAATATGTTGTCGCGTCAGACGGGTGTCCATGAACGCAGTCGATCTGAGCCAGATGTCGAAGACCTCTACGCACGGCCGAAACTATGTTTATAATTTACTGAGTTCATATTTTATAATCACGATTCCCGAAGGATTGTTAACATGAAAGCAGAACTTGGTGGTTGTTTGCGCATACGAAGGCAGAACGTGGCAAGACGTTTCTTGTATTTAAAATGGGTTTTATTACCCCTGAAGGTGGGTGAAGGTTAAGTCTATTTGTCTGTCCATCTGTGAGCAGGATATCTCAAAAGGTTATGAGCGGATTCGGACAAAATCTGGTGGACATGTTGGGTGTATCGAGAACGAATTGATTGGATTTGGTGAAAATCCGGACGCAGAGAGGGGAATTTAAAAAAAAAGAAAAAAAAATGATTCTTCTCCATTGAGAGGGTCAAAAACAATACAAGCCAGTAGGCGACGAGGGATCCGCGAGGATCGAAGTGCTTGATACGATGCTTTTCATTCTGACCGATCCACCGACGAAGATTCATTGCCAAGACGAATTGGTTCACACAAAATATAATGAACAAAGAAAGTTCCTCTGCCTGGCAAGATTTTTCCTATTGCGTATTTTGCCAACTGGCACTCCTCAGAGTGGAGATGGAGGAAAGTGTAAATGACAAAAAATGTTCAACCAACCATGTTCTATCACCATGCCAAGATGCTTTCTTTTACGTCTAACCGTTTCGCCTTGATGATATTAATTTATAAGGGATATCTAGCAAATCCCAATATTGCCTCAAGAGGAGTTGAATTGGAGATGCAGTTGATGTTCAGATCACATGTTATAAAAATTCATTGAATCATCAAACTAAAATATAATGAAACAAGTATTGAAAATAGTGAACGTAGGTTGAGAAATAGTGTTTTTTTTCGAATTTTGCGTATTTCAGCCCCGACACCCTTGGTGATCGAATCTGGAAAAATGCTGCGGTTCAATTTTGTAGTAGTTATTAAACTCTATCCATACATCGAATTTGAACGTTCTGCCGTCGACGGTTTCCGAGGTCAAGGTCACTTAACATATTCTCTGGTTCACCACCTTTCCGCATTCGGAGGGCTGCCATTCGGAAACTATGAGAGATAGAGGAACGTTATGCTGTCGCGATAACTATATGGGGATGCAAGGAATAGGCAGGAGTTGGTCCGGTTGCTCAACCTATCATAGAAGCCGCGCTACGTCAGTTACCCTTTGGGTTCTTAAAACGCAGTTTCTCGGCCGCTGCAAAGCAACGGGTGGTTGCTGAGCAATGAAACTCAAACGCGCACACTCCCAGCCCATATGGCACCTGCTTACCAAGTTTCATCGAAATCGGTTTGCTGGTTTGTGCTGTGGAGCCTCGCGTTGCAGAGACACACGCACACGCACACGCACACGCACGCACACAGACGGAAAACCCGACAATAACGGATATCTAGCGAATCCCAATAGAGCACGATCTCTCAAAAAGTTATCGTTAGATTCTGATGAAACTTAGTGCATATTGGGAAAGAGGGACTTGATGGATATCAGGTTAAAGAAACTCGTACCGACTTGAAACGAGAGTTATCTCTAGGTTTTCTCAAATCCACACAAATATACCCTCCGAAGAGGAAATGAGTAATTGAGAAGCCGAGTTTAACACCAGTTGATGAAAAAGGTTAACGTTAGAAATTCCCTCGGTGAGAGCATACAGTCTTGTGGAACAGTTGAGCTGCCTTGTTGGTGATGCTGTTTCGTATCTATTAATGATGCTGTGACCTGAGATTTCAGGTAATGAGTAAGTTTGTCTTGTTTTTGGCCATTAGATAATATCTTCGCAAGTTTTGGAAATGAGAAAATTTAGCTTGAGCATTGTGCAGTGATTTGTTTTCATCACTCACTGCTTTTCAATTATGAAATTGAGTTAGAGACCCCTTACTTCCATCCATCATCCTCTCCCCTCTCCCTTGGCTCATTTTGGGTCCATGGAATTCCAGTGGGCAAGACAGCAAATCATGCAGTGGTCCTGGCACAGCTGTATACAAAGGGAACCTGTCAGGGACTAAACGCATTCATTGTTCAGCTCCGGGACTTGGAAACTCATGCGCCACTGCCCGGTAAGGGTATACAAAAAATTCCTCCATTGTGTGCCAGCGCATCATAAAATAATGTCGGTGGCCCCTTTGACTCTTGTATAGCCCCTGTTTAAATACACCTGAACCTCATTCCCTTTGGCCATTTCATGATCACGTGCATTATACGCACCATACGGTTGTTTGCATCTACTTTAGTCTTTACGAGATTTAATTTAATCCTCTTGAATGGCTGACATGGGATGTCATTGAAATGTGGCATTTTATCGTGGTTTCTCCCCTCTGTGTGTTTGAGGAATAATTGTGGGTGATATTGGACCAAAATTTGGCTTCAATGATGTTGACAATGGATTCCTGAAGCTGGAGAACGTGCGCATACCTCGCACTAACATGCTCATGAAGTTTGCCAAGGTATGCTCTGTTGTGTTCCTCATTGGCCCAAGTGGGGTGTTCATCATGTTCTACAAGTGATATACAGTACTCACAATAGTCCAAGATGTGTCAGTGAAAAAGTATAACCATTGTGATTGTGTGTGTGTGCATGTGCGTGTGTGTTTTGTGGACTTGAGCAAATGTGAGTAACTGAATTGAGCTGTTCGAGTTCGTTTTCCGATAAGACAAATGTGTCTTTTCTCAAAAGCTTTGATATGTTCACATTTAATTTATCCCGGTTGAGATTTTCGAGAACATATTGGGTTGTGTAAAATTGTTTCATTGTTGCATTGCCTTGGACTGTAGGTGGAAGAGGATGGCACGTACATTCGACCACCCAGTGACAAACTTGCGTATGGAACAATGGTGTTCATCCGTGCACTTATTGTCTCAGAGGCATCTTATGTCCTTGCTAAAGCCTGCACCATCGCCATCCGCTACAGTGTTGTGCGCAGGCAGTCTCAGCAAACTCCTGGGTACTTCACTTTATCTTGATGCTCGTAATGTTACTCCACAGGTCTGTGCATGGAACTTTGTGGCATTTTTGCCTACCCATTCAAGTTGTCTTTTCTCGAATGCAAAGGCCCATCTGTCACTACATAAAAAGCAAGGGCAATTAATTGGGAAACTGAGGTTTACGAAAATGTGGTGTTTTTCTTGGGGGGGAAAATGTGTGATTGGTGTGGAGTTTCTTAAGTTAGTTTTTACTAGCAAAGAGCCCATTCTGAAAACAAAGGAGAAAGAGGAATCAGGACTTGGGAGTACGTCTTTACGATAGCGCCGCTGTAAAACACAAACAATCAATGTCTTTCCTCTCAAGGATAATGTGGGGTCATTGGTTAGAGGTTAAAAGACAAGGTGAGTTTGGGGATAGATGGGATTTAGGGATAGGTAAAATAAACGGATCGATTATATAACCCTGGGGATGATTGCAATAGTTAGTTTATGATCTTGAGATAAACAACGTTGCGAGTTAAACATCTCCCAGTGCCACGTCAAACCCTCGTGTGAAATTCCGATTGCTCTGTTAAGATACCAAGACCTTGTGGATCTCCAACCCAGCTTGCTAAAAGGTACAGTTAACCGTGTGTCAAGGCATTGGACCCCCACCATTGCAGGCTCTGATTTTGGCTTTTGTTGATCGTCAGAGCAAAGGCAGGCCTGATCAGAAACTGACATTAGTGATGTTGGAATGGGAGATCATTATATGATGGAGACAGAAGTATTCTAGGAATAAGGATAGATCCTACATGCTCACCATCAAGCATCTATGCTTCAAGGAGGAGGTTAGGGACTTTGATGAAGATGTGACGTTATCCGTTGCGATGACTATGATTCCACAATGAAGTTAAACAGCCGGAAAACAAAGGATCTTTTATGACACTTTGTTGTTATTGCTGTTGTTGTTTGTGCACTCCTTCCATATGCTTTAAAACCTATTTTATATTTCTTCATTTATCATTCTATATACAGTACAATTCACAAAGTGTCTGTCTGTCTGTGTGTGAGTTTTTCAGTGATACTCCACCCAAGTCCTGCTTCCTCTTCCACCCATCCACAAGGATGTGTGTGTGTGTGTGTGTGTGTGTGTGTGTGTGTGTGTGTGTGTGTGTGTGTGTGTGTGTGTGTGTGTGTGTGTGTGTGTGTGTGTGTGTGTGTGTGTGTGTGTGTGTGTGTGTGTGTGTGTGTGTGTGTGTTATAACTCCAAAACCATGAAAACCTCGCAGCCTGAAACTTTGCATGCATACTAAGGGAACTCCAAGGAAGTGCATGAGTGAAAATTGGGTGAATTAGAACACCCATTTTGAAGATAATTAGCATCCATATTTAATTATATCCTTTATTAGGCACATCCTGGTTACCTTGCCAGGGTCTTGATTTGCCATTTTGTTCAGCCTGCTCAGTTGGATGAATTTAGATTTCGTAAGTATATTGATGACTTCCGTCATCTGTTTGTGTGTTTGTTTGTGTGTGTGTGTTTGTGTGTGTGTGTGTGTGTTTGTTTGTAGGCACGATAACTCGAACGGAAGAAGCAACCAATGTCAAATTACACCCCGTGATTCAGGAAGGTGATGGCTACTAGTGCTGATTAGATTTTGGTCAAAATCGGTCAAAGGTAAAGGTCACAGTGAGGTCAAACATTCGATTTTTGATGGTTTGGTACGGAATCATCGTAGAAACTTCTGGTTTGCATCGCTACCTTCTCGAGAGACAGCTTTTATTAGACAAGGTCAGAGGTCAAGTTGACGATTTCGTAAGTACCAGACTATGACTGCTTGTTTTGTTTTTTTTTTACTTCAGAAATCTAAAGATTTCGTAAGTAAAAATCTGAAGATTTCGTGAGTAAAAATCTAAAGATTTCGAAAGTATGTTGATGACTTCCGTCCTCTGTTTGTGTGTGTTTGTGTGTTTGTTTGTAGGCACAATAACTCGAGAACGGAAGAAGCAACCAATGTCAAATTACACCACGTGATTCAGGAGGGTGATGGCTAGCGCTGATTAGATTTTGGTCAAAATCGGTCAAAGGTCAAGGTCACAGTGAGGTCAAACATCCAAAACATGATAATTTGAGAACAGAAGAAGCTACCAATGTCAAATTACACCACGTGATTCAAGAGGGTGATGGCACGCGCTGATTAGATTTTGGTCAAAGGTCAAGGTCACAGTGAGGTCAAATATTCTTTTTTTGATGGTTTTGTACAGAATCATCGTAGAAACTTCTGGTGTGCGTCGCTACCTTCTCGAGAGACAGCTTTTATTTGACAAGGTCAGAGGTCAAGTTGACGATTTCGTAAGTACCAGTCTATGACTGCTTGTTTAATTGTTTGTTACTTACGAAATCTTAAGATTTCGTAATTATATTGATGACTTCCGTCCTCTGTGTTTTTGTGTGTTTCTGTGTTTGTTTGTTGGCACGATAACTTGAGAACGGAAGAGGCGACCAATGTCAAATTACACCACGTGATTCAGGAGGGTGATGGCTAGCGCTGATTAGATTTTGGTCAAAATCGGTCAAAGGTCAAGGTCACAGTGAGGTCAAACGTCCAAAAAAAAGTTATAACTCGAGAACGGAAGAAGCTACCAACGTCAAATTACACCACGTGATTCAGGAGGGTGATGGCGAGTGCTGATTAGATTTTGGTCATAATTGGTCACAGTGAGGTCAAACATTCAATTTTTGATGGTTTGGTACAGAATCATTGAAGAAACTTCTGGTTTGCGTCGCTACCTTCTCTAGAGACAGCTTTTATAAGACAAGGTCAAGTTGAGATCAAGTTGACGATTTCGTAAGTACCAGTCTTTGACTGCTTGTTACTTAAGAAATCTAAAGATTTCGTAAGTATATTGATGACTTCCGTCCTCTGTTTGTGTGTTTGTTTGTGTTTGTTTTTTTATTTGGCACGATAACTCGAGAATGGAAGAAGCTACCAGTGTCAAATTACACCACATGATTCAGGAGGGTGATGGCTAGCGCTGATTAGATTTTGGTCAAAATCGATCAAAGGTCAAGGTCACAGTGAGGTCAAACATTCGATTTTTGATGGTTTTGTACAGAATCATCGGAGAAACTTCTGGTTTGCGTCGCTACCTTCTCCAGAGACAGCTTTTATTAGACAAGGTCAGAGGTGAAGTTGACGATTTCGTAATTACCAGTCTATGACTGCTTGTTTATTTATTTATTTTTTCACTTTCCTCACTCAAATCATCGAATGCCTTGATCATCGTCCTTAAAAATCGCTGGATACATTGCAATGCTTATAAATGCCCAGAGACGCCAACGTTCATAGCTTTATTGCATTTCCACACATGCCATAACCTTGAGAAGCTCTTTAAGCCAAATTACAAAATTTAAGCTTGAGAATTGAACTTAGCAGCAGTTCCGACTGCGAAAACAGTGTTCATTTGTCCAATTTGGTAATATTGGACACTTTCCGTGTCTCCGGGAGGTGTTTAATAATATAACGCATCAGAGCTCACGAATCACTTGACAAGCCAGCTGTTCCTTATCAAACATTTTGTTGGAGTGCTTCCTTAAGTGCTTAAGCCACTTGGCCGCACTGCAATTCACACTGTCCCTCTGCACGACCACCTGCCTGTGTTGTGCCCCACAGTGTCGTGCAATGCCAAGCCTGTCGTACCTTATTCACGGTTGAATGGAGGGAAGGAATGGATGATGGAATGGATGGACCAAACTGATTCTCCCTCTCCCCTCCCCCGTTTCATCACCCTCCCCTCCCCCCATTAGATAACTCTCCCATCCCACGTTTCATCACTCTCCCATCCCACGTTTCATCACTCTCCCCTCCCACGTTTCATTACCCTCCCCTCTCACGTTTCATCACTCTCCCCTCCCACGTTTCGTCACTCTCCCCTCCCACGTTTCGTCACTCTCCCCTCCCACGTTTCGTCACTCTCCCCTCCCACGTTTCGTCACTCTCCCCTCCCACGTTTCGTCACTCTCCCCTCCCACGTTTCGTCACTCTCCCCTCCCACGTTTCGTCACTCTCCCCTCCCACGTTTCGTCACTCTCCCCTCCCACGTTTCGTCACTCTCCCCTCCCACGTTTCGTCACTCTCCCCTCCCACGTTTCGTCGCTCTCCCCTCCCACGTTTCGTCGCTCTCCCCTCCTATGTTTCGTCGCTCCCCCTCCCACGTTTCATCGCTCCCCCTCCCACGTTTCCTCGCTCTCCCCTCTCACGTTTCCTCGCACTCCCCTCTCACGTTTCATCGCTCTCCCTTCCCACGTTTCATCACTGTCCCCTCCCACGTTTCCTCACTCTCCTTTCTCTTTACTTTCTCACCCTCGCTCTCCTTTCTCTTTCCTTTCTCACTCTCCTTTCTCCCTCCTCACTCTCGCTCTCCTTTCTCCCCCTTTCTCGCTCTGCTTTTTCCCGCCTTTTTCACTCTCGCTCTCCTTTCTCCCCCCTTTCTCACTCTCCTTTCTCCCCCTTTCTCACTCTTGCTCTCCTTTCTCCCCCCCCCCTTTCTCACTCTCGCTCTCCTTTCTCTCCCCCCTTTCTCACTCTCGCTCTCCTTTCTCCCCCTTTCTCACTCTCGCTCTCCTTCCCCCCCCCTTTCTCACTCTCGCTCTCCTTCCCCCCTTTCTCACTCTCGCTCTCCTTCCCCCCTTTCTCACTCTCGCTCTCCTTCCCCCCTTTCTCACTCTCGCTCTCCTTTCTCCCCCCCTCTTTCTCACTCTCGCTCTCCTTCCCCTCTTTCTCACTCTCGCTCTCCTTCCCCCTTTCTCACTCTCACTCTCCTCCCCCCTTTCTCACTCTCGCTCTCCTTTCTCCCCCCCTCCCACGTTTCATCGCTCTCCCCTCCCACGTTTCATCGCTCTCCCCTCCCACGCTTCATCGCGCTCCCCTCCCACGTTTCAGCGCTCTCCCCTCCCACGTTTCATCGCTCTCCCCTCCCACGTTTCATCGCTCTCCCCTCCCACGGTTCATCGCTCTCCCCTCCCACGTTTCATCGCTCTCCCCTCCCACGTTTCATCGCTCTCCCCTCCCACGTTTCATCGCTCTCCCTCCCACGTTTCATCCCTCTCCCCTCCCACGTTTCATCGCTCCCCCCTCCCACGTTTCATCGCTCTCCCCTCCCACGTTTCATCGCTCTCCCCTCCCACGTTTCATCGCTCTCCCCTCCCACGTTTCATCGCTCTCCCCTCCCACGTTTCATCGCTCTCCCTCCCACGTTTCATCGCTCTCCCCTCCCACGTTTCATCGCTCTCCCCTCCCACGTTTCATCGCTCTCCCCTCCCACGTTTCATCGCTCTCCCCTCCCACGTTTCATCGCTCTCCCCTCCCACGTTTCATCGCTCTCCCCTCCCACGTTTCATCGCTCTCCCCTCCCACGTTTCATCGCTCTCCCCTCCCACGTTTCATCGCTCTCCCCTCCCACGTTTCATCGCTCTCCCCTCCCACGTTTCATCGCTCTCCCCTCCCACGTTTCATCGCTCTCCCCTCCCACGCCTCATCGCTCTCCCCTCCCACGTTTCATCGCTCTCCCTCCCACGTTTCATCGCTCTCCCCTCCCACGTTTCATCGCTCTCCCCTCCCACGTTTCATCGCTCTCCCCTCCCACGATTCATCGCTCTCCCCTCCCACGTTTCATCGCTCTCCCCTCCCACGTTTCATCGCTCTCCCCTCCCACGTTTCATCGCTCTCCCCTCCCACGTTTCATCGCTCTCCCCTCCCACGTTTCATCGCTCTCCCCTCCCACGTTTCATCGCTCTCCCCTCCCACGTTTCATCGCTCTCCCCTCCCACGTTTCATCGCCCTCCCCTCCCTCGTTTCATCGCTCTCCCCTCCCACGTTTCATCGCACTCCTCTCCCACGTTTCATCGCACTCCCCTCCCACGTTTCATCGCTCTCCCCTCCCACGTTTCCTTCGCTCTCCCCTCCCACGTTTCATCGCTCTCCCCTCCCACGTTTCATCGCTCTCCCCTCCCACGTTTCATCGCTCTCCCCTCCCACGTTTCATCGCTCTCCCCTCCCACGTTTCATCGCTCTCCCTCCCACGTTTCATCGCTCTCCCCTCCCACGTTTCATCGCTCTCCCCTCCCACGTTTCATCGCTCTCCCCTCCCACGTTTCATCGCTCTCCCCTCCCACGTTTCATCGCTCTCCCCTCCCACGTTTCATCGCTCTCCCCTCCCACGTTTCATCGCTCTCCCCTCCCACGTTTCATCGCTCTCCCCTCCCACGTTTCATCGCTCTCCCCTCCCACGGTTCATCGCTCTCCCCTCCCACGTTTCATCGCTCTCCCCTCCCACGTTTCATCGCTCTCCCCTCCCACGTTACATCGCACTCCCCTCCCGCGTTTCCTCGCTCTCCCCTCCCACGTTTCGACGCACTCCCCTCCCACGTTTCATCGCTCTCCCCTCCCACGTTTCATCGCTCTCCCCTCCCACGTTTCATCGCTCTCCCTCCCACGTTTCATCGCTCTCTCCCTCCCACGTTTCATCGCTCTCCCCTCCCACGTTTCATCGCTCTCCCCTCCCACGTTTCATCGCTCTCCCCTCCCACGTTTCATCGCTCTCCCTCCCACGTTTCATCGCTCTCCCCTCCCACGTTTCATCGCTCTCCCCTCCCACGTTTCATCGCTCTCCCCTCCCACGTTTCATCGCTCTCCCCTCCCACGTTTCATCGCTCTCCCCTCCCACGTTTCATCCCTCTCCCCTCCCACGGTTCATCGCTCTCCCCTCCAACGTTTCATCGCTCTCCCCTCCCACGTTTCATCGCTCTCCCCTCCCACGTTTCATCGCTCTCCCCTCCCACGTTTCATCGCTCTCCCCTCCCACGTTTCATCGCTCTCCCCTCCCACGTTTCATCGCTCTCCCTCCCACGTTTCATCGCTCTCCCCTCCCACGTTTCATCGCTCTCCCCTCCCACGTTTCATCGCTCTCCCCTCCCACGTTTCATCGCTCTCCCCTCCCACGTTTCATCGCTCTCCCCTCCCACGTTTCATCGCTCTCCCCTCCCACGTTTCTTCGCTCTCCCCTCCCACGTTTCATCGCTCTCCCCTCCCTCGCTTCATCGCTCTCCCCTCCCACGTTTCATCGCTCTCCCCTCCCACGTTTCATCGCTCTCCCCTCCCACGTTTCATCGCTCTCCCCTCCCACGTTTCATCGCTCTCCCCTCCCACGTTTCATCGCTCTCCCCTCCCACGTTTCATCGCTCTCCCCTCCCACGTTTCATCGCTCTCCCCTCCCACGTTTCATCGCTCTCCCCTCCCACGTTTCATCGCTCTCCCCTCCCACGTTTCATCGCTCTCCCCTCCCACGTTTCATCGCTCTCCCTCCCACGTTTCATCGCTCTCCCCTCCCACGTTTCATCGCTCTCCCCTCCCACGTTTCATCGCTCTCCCCTCCCACGTTTCATCGCTCTCCCCTCCCACGTTTCATCGCTCTCCCCTCCCACGTTTCATCGCTCTCCCCTCCCACGTTTCATCGATCTCCCCTCCCACGTTTCATCGCTCTCCCCTCCCACGTTTCATCGCTCTCCCCTCCCACGTTTCATCGCTCTCCCCTCCCACGTTTCATCGCTCTCCCCTCCCACGTTTCATCGCTCTCCCCTCCCACGTTTCATCGCTCTCCCCTCCCACGTTTCATCGCTCTCCCCTCCCACGTTTCATCGCTCTCCCCTCCCACGTTTCATCGCTCTCCCCTCCCACGTTTCATCGCTCTCCCCTCCCACGTTTCATCGCTCTCCCCTCCCACGTTTCCTCGCTCTCCCCTCCCACGTTTCATCGCTCTCCCCTCCCACGTTTCATCGCTCTCCCCTCCCACGTTTCATCGCTCTCCCCTCCCACGTTTCATCGCTCTCCCCTCCCACGTTTCATCGCTCTCCCCTCCCACGTTTCATCGCTCTCCCCTCCCACGTTTCATCGCTCTCCCCTCCCACGTTTCATCGCTCTCCCCTCCCACGTTTCATCGCTCTCCCCTCCCACGTTTCATCGCTCTCGATCATCGAAGGGTAAAGAATCAATCCCCTCTCTTATGGGAAGCTTTTTTCTTTAAGACAGACACGTTTACACACATTTCTTTCGCGAGCTCTGACGCCTGCCCTTATTTTTCCTCAGCATTTCTTTTACGAGCTCTGAAGCCCGCCCTTATTTCTCCTCAGCAATGTTCTTTCACGAGCGCCGACGCCCGCCTTTTTTTGAGAGCGCACAGGTCGTCATGGTCACCGTGCGTAAGTGGGGCGGGGTATCTTTAGCCAAAAACATAAAAAATCTTCTTCTTCAGAACAGCTGGATAGATCGAGGGGAAACTTCACATAAATGTTCCCCAAGGCAGGAGTGCACAAGGTTGTTAAGGAATAACTGATGTCACATAGATTTGGCAGCCATATTGGATTTAAGAAAAATATTAAATAATGTTTTCTCTGGAACCGCTTAATCAACGTGAAAGTTCATAATTGTGATCTTTTAGTGATGGGGGAATACGTTTCAAATTTCAAATTGATTGGACACATGGTCTGGCAGCGAGAATTATTTCATTTTTTGATGTGGGTTTTTATTTTTATTATTATTTTTTTTGAATAAGGCTCACTTGGCTTTGCCTGGTTGGGTTTGAGGGTAGAGGAGTCAGAGCAGAAATGTGAATCCTATCTGGGTTTCTCCTGATGACTTCACTTTTTATTTTTGCTTGTTTGGGTTCCTTCTGATTACTCCAATGCAGGACTGTGTGGATTGGTTCACGAGTCAGTAAGTGACCACGATATTCGTCATGGGTGTGTCTGTCTGTCTGTCCCGAGCATAGCTCCGTGGGTTTTGATCCAATCCTGATAAAATTTGGGTGGGAGGTTTATATCATGATCTAGTTGTGTTTTCCTGAGAATCGGTGTGCTGCGCCCATTATGGGCGGAGCCACGCCCAAAAAACGTGTTTTTAGGGGGTCGCCGATTTCAAGTTACATCTTCTCCGAGGGGGTTTGTCTAATCTGGCAGGGGTTTCGGTATTTGGTTAGCCCAATGGCACCTGCATAGCCCCACGGAGCTCGATTTTTTTTTTTTCATTTTAGTCCCAAGGTCAAGGTCACAAGGTCACGAACTTAGAAAATGTCAAAAAAAGCAATAAATAGGGCATCGAGCTCCTTGGGTTTTCAACTGTTTCGAATGAAAGTTGGTATGCAAGTAATGCTCTTCGAGTACTACAACTTTCATCATTTACTTTTTTTCCCGATTCCCGCCTGTTTGCCCGTGGCGTCCCTTCGAAGGTCAAAAAATAAAAAAGGCGAACCGTGTACATTGCTCGTGAACCATCGCAGTCTCCTGACTTGTGTTCACTTATTTTCTCTGCAACTGCTTGTCTGATCGATTCAAACTTTAAACCTCGGAGGGACTCCCTATGTGGAATATTTTAACGATCACTGATGTCACATGGCATGGCAGCCATATTGGATTCAAGGAAAAAAATTGACATGTTTTTCTCCAAAACCGCTCAAAAAAATATTGAAACTCGGCATATGTCATCAACTCCCTTTTGGGGTATATCGGGCGATAACGATGACATCGGTGAAGTGGCAATTCCAGCCATAATTGGTTCAATCGAAATCTTTATCCTAAAAATCTGAAACTTCATGTATCTGATTGACGATCCGATGTGAGTGAAGAATTACATTTATGACATCATTGGTCACATTGTCTGGTGGCCATATTGGATTGAAAATAAAAATGTTTAAAAAAACCTACTCGAGAACCACTTCACGGATCCATGCGAAGTTTCATACATATGATCGACGAGCCATCGGGAATACAGTATAGTTTGAAATAAGATTTCATATTCGCCTTCATTGATGCAATTTAGCCTTCAAGTGCACAAAAGTTGCTAAATATCCTAATTAAGCAATAAAATTATGGATAATGGCAATGCATGTGACATAATAGGGTGCATGGATGATATGGGTATGTGGGGCATAACAGTGGCATGTTCAGTTAACTTTTGTCTTTGTGTTCAGAATGAGCGTACGAGGTGAGACTGTGGGCTCTGTGGGCTCTATTTGTTGCTGTCAGTGATCGTTGCTGCATGACCGTGTTCTTCTTCCTCCCCTTTTCTCTGTAATAAATCCCTCTTTTGATAAGAACTTCTGTGGTGATAATGAGCGGGCTCCATTGTCCTGCATAAATTGGATTATTTATTCGTTGGTCGGGCAGGTTGGGTTCGCGCTTAAACACCTCAATGCGGAACGTCGAGAAGCTATGCTTGGCTATCCTGTCAGCACCCTGCCGCAGTCGTTGTGTTCAGAGACGACGATTCGCGCAAAATTAACCTGGCGGACATGGAGATCTTTTCGTCCCATACCCGCTGGAGGGCCTTTATGGTCTTTTGAAGATGTACGGCCGTAACAATGTTTTTGTTTGTAATACTCTAATACAGTGTATGTTCATGGACAAAAAGAGATGGAAGAGGATATATTGGGTCGGCCTATTTTTCAAACTTCAGAGGAGACCGCAGCTTGGGCTAATAAATAAGATGGAGATGGTTACTTTGATAAAAGTTCAAGATGTTCATAAGACCATCGTGTGAATTGTTGGGAATATTCCACATCTCTGGTTCGCATCTAAAAAATAGCAAATGTCAGTTTGCCAACCATGAATGTGTTGTCAACATAGGGAGATCTCAAGACAATTTAATTTGGGGAGTAAAAAATAACCTTGTCATACAAAGCTTTCCAATCTGAGAATATAGCTCATGATTCTGGGATTACAAGATTAAATGCAACATCTTCTTTTACAAGATGGAAACTCATGGAAGAGCAAGGTGACAGAGTGTAAAATGGCAACAAGCTGACAGTGTGGACACAATAAGCAAGGGAATTGACGAATGAACAAGAAAGGAAAGGAGAGGAGGCGAGGAAGCACATGAACCTGCAAGTAAGAGGGTTTGATTTGCCATATGCTGTGGTGATTTTCTTTTTCTCCTTGCGTCATTGCAATAACTAAATGTATGCTTTTCTCATTTATGTCTCGGAAGTAAGGCTTCTCTGTGAGCCTTCATTACGTTCTCCCGTCTCGCTTTGGACATTGGGCAGCCCGTGAGCCTTGGAAACTAAAAACGCATTCACAGGAGGAAAAAGAAATGTCCTTCAAAGCAAAAAAAAAAAATGTTCTCAGGATTCAAGGTGGTCCATCACCGTTCACTGTAAGCCTGGTTTTGGCTTAACGGTTAAGGTGGCTGACTTAAGATCTTAGTGTCTTGAGTTTGAGCCCCTGCCATGCCATTGAAACGTCACAAAGTGGGTTGACTCGGCCTGTCCTTCTGAGGTCGGCAAAATAAGTACCAGCTTACTGGTAACGGGTGCACTGCATCAGCGGCACAGTCGTGCTTCCACAAAACGATGGAACCAGCAGCCACAGGCTGCATACAATGCAACAACTGTTAACTCGTGTCATCTTCCAAACCTATCTATGACCTTTAATATCCCCATTAACTCTCCCCACACCCACTCTTATTACGTGCAGATTACTTTCTTCTTTTGCTCTACTCTCCTGCATTTTTGTTTTTTCCCTTGATTCGTCCATGAGCCTGGTTTTGGCTTAACGGTTAAGGTGGTTTGACCTTAACTGTTATGATCGACTTTCTTGAATTGTGTGCAAAAGCTTGAATAACTGTGCAGAGACAATTCTCTGGAAAACAAAAAGAAATCTCAAGTCAAGTCACAACTGTTTCCAGTTGTTTTCCTATCATCCCACTGTCGGTGTGTTACCCTTCTTTCCTTTGTCAGCTTGCTTCTTCATTAGCCTCGAGACAAAAACATCCTCTCGGCATTCGTTACTAATCTTTGTTTTATCACCTCTGCAATATAAGACTCGACCTTGGCTGAATTCGAATGTTCCAGGAAATTTGGGTTCATGCGCCATGGTCATTTCACCAATCCACGATTGCAATCCTTTGTATTTATTTTGCTGGATCACCTCGGAGTGCACTCTGCCTCGGAATGCAACTGTTAGATTTGTCACTTGGCCATGAAGGAAGCATCGCATTATCCCAATAATCATTCAGCTACTTTTTCCCACACATCTGCCAATTTAAAATTTAGCTTTAAATTTTAATAATTATCGAAGTGAATATTTTATTGATACATGAACTTTATATATTGGTCCATAACCAAACTTTTTTTTTTTTAATGTGCTATAAAATGTGCTACATGTAAGAATATTTAAACTTCATTTGCTTCATTGTCGAGAGGCATAAGATGTGCATGTTAGTTGAAATTCATAGAAACAATTTTCATGTTGCATGTTCCTGATCATGTGAATCGTAAAGCTTCTGGAACCACTTCCACTGCAAAAGGTATGGCAAAATCATAATGACCCTAAATTTGAGCACGTTGGTAATCTGTATGCAAAGGTTCCACTTCATTAGAAACAAAGCAATAGGATAGAAAAGAAGAAACCCTTTTGACTAAAGCTTCTCCTCATTTAAAGCTGATATTATGTCATGGGGAAAACCCAAGATGTTTGGATGACATTTCATAGCCAGCGTCACCAAACCATCTACAAAACGATGAACTCTTGAACTGTGCAGAGATTGCTCAGTGAAGAGGTTCAGAGGAATAGTGCAGCCCGTACTCACAGCCCTTGCACCTCAGGAGGCAATGCTGTTCTCCGAGGATCTTTCATTCTAAACAGTCAAACCCAATAACAGCCAGAGATGATCTCGCCACGGGTGGATGACTCGCTGTTTGACATGGTTAGGCTCATGGTCTGCCAACTCAGCTTTTATGAGTGTAACCATGTCAAATAGCTCGTCATGCACCCAGGGCAAGATCATCTGTGGGGGTAATTGGATTCTACAGCCACATACCTTGTCATAGGCATTAGTTGGCAGACACTGTTTTGCAAAAAAAATTTGACAAACCATTGCACTCGCCCACATTGGTTTTGCAGCTGCTCAAACAACGAGAATGTTTACTTGCAAATTTTATTCCATTTTAACCCTTCGTCATGTGTGTCTGTTTTTGAAACAGTGCTCCAGAACCACAAATCCTGGACTACCAAACGCAACAACACAAGCTACTTCCCCTGCTCGCCACAACTTATGCATTCCACTTCATCGGCAACTATGTGAGCAAAATGTACCAGAACATAAGCGAAAGTGTCGACGCAGGGAACTACAGCCAACTGAATGAGGTAAATATTGCTCATTTTCCTGTAGAATACCCTGCAAATCTCAAGTCACGTAATTAAATGCTCTAAATATTTATTATTTATAGCAGGAACAAAAGTAGTAATAATTGCTTTTAGTATTTACCGAAATAAGTAAAGCTTGCACATTTCAAACTTAACAAGAAACATGGCAGAGCAAAATCAATTCTTTATCAATGTGCTAGCCTTTCCTATAGACTTTTTTTTTGGGGGGGGGGGGGGGGTGAGGGGGAGGGTTGTCTACAAAGTTGAGGCTTGAGGAAGAGCTGGAACAGATAATGGATCAGGACGCAATGGAATAAAAGGAACGGCAGAAAGAGAGGGTGGGGAAACACTAACAGCAAGGCCGAGAGAAAAAAAATAGAGGAAGACAGATGAATGAGAGATGAGAGGAAGGGGAGGATGTAAGTGGTGGACAGGATAGTTGCGGTCATGGCTAAAAATATGGCACCCTTACACTTTTTTTTTTTCAAATAACTCACAATTTTCTCTAAAAATAAGTTCAAATTGACGTAAGTATTTGATGTCCACAATTCTTTATTTCACTGTTAATATTAAAGCACCTTTATTTTGATTCAGAACTTTGTCAGCAATAACTTTGTTAACTTTTTTAAATCAGAAAATAAAAAGAAATGGCATTGACAACATTATTGACTCCTGAGACTTAATATGTGGGAGCACACACAGCCTTTGGACAAAATAACTGCAGTCAAGCGCTTCCTATGTCCATGAATGAGCTTCCTACACCTCTCTACTGGCAGTTTGTTCCACTCTTCTTGTTATTCTTGTTATTCCACTCTCGGTAATCTCCTGATTTCATGATTCCATGCACACGTTCAAGGCACCCAGTGCCAGAGGCAGCACAGAAATGCCAAAACATCACTGAACCTCCTCCATGTTTGACTGCAGGGAAGGTGTTCTTTTCTTTGAAGGTTTCATTTTGTTTTCTGTAAACATAGAGATGATGTACTTTACCAAAAAGCTCTAATTTGGTCTCATTTGTCCACAGGACATTCACCCAGAAGGATTTTGGTTTGTTAACCTCCGCCATCTTCGAAGATGGATGGAGGTTCCTGTTTTCACCCCTTTCTGTTTGTTTGTTTTTTTGTGAACAGTATTACAGAAAAACTCGACGGATTTCGACGAAACTTGGTGGGGGGGGTTAGGTATGGTCCAAGGATCATGCCATTAAATTTTGGACTTGGTCCCCCCCCCCAAAAAAAAAATTGTTAGAGAAAAAAAAAATTTTTTTTTTGCATTTCTACATGCTTTAAGTGATTTCCAACCCCCCCCCCCAAACAATTTTTTTTTTACCCCCTACCCAAAAAAAAAATTTTTTTGCATTTCTTCATGTTTTAAGTGATTTACAACCCCCCCGCCCAAAAAAAGTGTTACATCCCCAAAAAAATTGTTAGAGAATTTTTTTTTTTTTTTTTGCATTTCTACATGTTTTAAGTGATTTCCAACCCCCCAAAAAATTACCCCCCCAAAAAAGAAATAGAGAAATTTTTTTTCATTTCTACATGTTTTAAGTGATTTCCAACCCCCCCAAAAAATTACCCCCCAAAAAAGAAATAGAGAAATTTTTTTTCATTTCTACATGTTTTAAGTGATTTCCAACCCCCCCCAAAAAAATTGTTAGAGAAAAAATTTTTTTTGCATTTTTACATATTTTAAGTGATTTCCAACCCCCCAAAAATAATTGTTTGAGGAAAAAATTTTTTTTTTTGCATTTTTACATGTTTTAAGTGATTTCCAACCCCCCCCCAAATTTTTTTTTTACCCCCCCCCAAAAAAAGAATTTTTTTGCATTTCTATATGTTTCAAGTGATTTCCAACCCCTCCCCCCCAAAAAAAAATTGTTAGAGGAAAAAAAATTTTGCAACTTTTTTTTCAACAAAATTTCGATCTAATTTTTTTGCATTTTTGTATGTTTTAAGTGATTTCCAACCCCCCCCCCCAAAAAAAATGTTGGAGAAAAGAACTATAACTCAGCACTGTTGACATCATATTTAATGAATAAGATATAAGGTTCACTTGAGTGACCCAGCAGTATTGGCAGCAGAAGTTTTGCACTCTCCTGAGTGCTCCCCCTCGAGTTCAGGTGTGTTTTGGCAAACTCCAGTCAGGCTTCTCTCTCTCTCTCTCTCTCTCTCTCTCTCTCTCTCTCTCTCTCTCTCTCTCTCTCTCTCTGTGTCTCTGTGTCTCTGTGTCTCTGTGTCTCTGTGTCTCTGTGTCTCTGTGTCTCTGTGTCTCTGTGTCTCTGTGTCTCTGTGTCTCTGTGTCTCTGTCTCTGTCTCTGTCTCTGTCTCTCTCTTCCTGGGTCTCCTACCATAGAACCCCCTTTCATTGAGTTGGCGAAGGATGGTGCGAGTTGAAACTGTCGTACATTGTGTCTGAAGGTCAGCTTGAATCTGTTTGGCAGTTGTTCGAGGTGCTTTCTCCACCATTTGAACAATCCTTTGCTGCAATCTTCAATCACGTTTTCTCTTGTGGCCACGTCCAGGGAGGTTGTCTACAGTGCCATGGGCCTTAAACCCTGATAAAATTGCGTACGGTGGACACAGGAACATCAAGGTCTCTGGAGATGGACATGTAGCCTTGAGATTGTGCCTGCTTGGCTACAATCTTGTGTCTGACAATCCTCCTCAGACAATTCTCTGGTTTTCTTTCTTTTCTCCATGTTCATTGTGGTACACCCAGTGACACAAAACAGCAGAATGACTCCTTTTCTCTATTCAAACTGGGTGAATGAGTGATTCTTTTTTTTTATATTGCAGGCACCTGCAACTCCCCAAAGGTGAGTTCAATTCCAAACTAAAGGAGAATCACCTGATTGAAATCAAATTATTTCAAACAACTTCTAAAAGGTGCCAATAATATTGTGTGGGCCAGTTTAGGATTTCTGTGTGGAAGAAGGTAAGATTTCGTAAAAAAAAAATTTCAGCTATTTTTGTTTTTTTCCATTGCAAAGCAAAGAAATACATACAGTATGTGGATACCAAAAGATTTTTTTTATTTCAACAATTTTCTGGAAGAAATGGTGCATTCTTTGGAAAAACATGCAACGATGCCAATATTTTTGTCCATGACTGTGTATAAGCAAACTCTCAATAAGCAAAAAGTAAAATGTGATTTGCCCAAGAGGGATCATGACTGATAGTGAGACCCAAGCGTTTGAGTGACTGAACTTCTTTAAGAAGATTGTTAGGAAAGTAGATGGAAGGATTTGCCAGATGGTCCTTTCAGAGAAAAAGCGAGAGATAGAGATATCAGGATTGAAAGATTTATTCCAAGTGTTTGACCAGCTTGTGATTTCGTCAAGGTCTGAATAGGGGGAAGAGGCTGCTGCCTGTCTATCTGAAGGATGAGGGATGTCACGGCGGAGGGTGGAGTTGTCAGGAAATCGATAAAGCGGATTTTCCAGAGCGTCAGACATATCATTGATGAAGATTTGGAATAGGATGGGGCCTAGAATGCTGCCTTGGGGGCACTCCAGCCTGGACAGGGAGAAGAATTGAAAGGATTCCATTGAGAGCCACACATTGGCTCTGAGACGAGAGGAGGTCAGTCACCAAAGAGTAGAGTTGGCTTGGGGTGCCGGACTGTATTGAAAGCTCGAGATCTATTGAGAGAGACGGCCCTGATGTCGTGTCTGATATTGAGGGCCTCCATCCATTGGGAGAGAAGGAGCAAGCATGTCCAAGGTCGAGTGAATTGCTCTGAATCTGAATTGGTGATCTGAGTTGAGGTCATTAAAGAAAAGGAATGATTTTTATGTCATTTGAGATGATGGACCTTGCTAATGATTGGAAGTAAGCTAATAGGTTTGTAGTTGATTGGATCCTTTTTTTGTACCTTGTTTATGTAATTTGGTGTTGGCTGATTTCCAAGTGGATGGAAGACTATCAAGGGAAAATGATACGGTAAAAAGGACAGCAAGAGGATGTGCAGCAGCAGCAGCTGAACAGGGTTTTTTTGGATGTTAGCTGATGCTGTCTGGTGTGGTTGTAGAGTTAGAGTTGAGGATTGCCAGAAACTTCTCCACCTTCTCAGGTGCAAAAAGACAAAGAGTCAAGGAGCAATTAGTGCAGCTGTGTAGGGTGGGTACAGAGAACGAAGGGTTGGGGGACGCATGATTCAGAAGCAAACACAGAATTGCGGCATTTGATCTTGTCACAAGCCATTTGGTACCATTTTAAGTGAGGGAACAGATGGAATGGGGAAGGGGGGGGGGGTCAGACTGTGGAAACAGACTTAACTGGAGCGGCACTCGGTAGAGCGCATACCTCTGCCAGGTTGAACAGTTTCCGTTTTGTATTCCACTGATGGGCCGGATCTGGATCTGCTGACTTGAACCAAAATCGAATTGGCTTATTCTTGTCATCTAATTAACGAATTCACCAAGGTTTGTCAAAATCCATCCACCACGTTTTGAGGTCATGCTATATATTGATTTTGGCCCCATTTCACATTGGTGAATAATTCCTTATAAAAATTTTAAAAACTCTCGGATCTGGATCCGGATCCTCACCAAATACGAATCATTTTTTTTCCCTTGTCAAATACCCAACCTTTCCACAAAGTTTCATCCAAATCCATCCACAAGTCTTTTGAGATATCATGCTATGTATAGTTTTGGCCCGATCTCTCATTGGTGAAGAATCACTTCAAAAATTCTAGTTTCTGGATCTTCACAAAAATCTAATCATTTTGTCCTTGTCACACACCCAATCTGTCCACCAAATTTCCTCCGAATCCGTCCACAACTTTTTGAGATATCCTGCACACATGCATGCATGCATACAAACAAATGGGTGAAAGCATAACCTCCATCCATCGCAGATGGCGGAGGGAACAAGGTGCCAAAAGGTTTTAGAAGAGGGGACAGGTCTGAAAGTTCAACCTTGAGGTTGGACAGATGTTTTCTGGCTTCCCGAGCCTTGGATGTGTCGGTTGGACTTTACCAGAGACACAGATTTGACAATTCAACACAACAAATATGGTTTGACATGGAAAATTGGACAAAAACATGAACAGCAACACAGGAATTAGAGTGAAACACAACTTATCTAGTCCAGGAAACTTAGCTTTGCTGAGCTGGAGGAAGAAATTCATGAACCAGCATCACACGTGGAGGAAGCCGTAAGAGGAATGGGTTTTGGATTCTTCCATGTGTGATTGTTGTATTGTTTTTTTTTTGTTCGTTTATTGTTTAATTTTTGCTATGAAGTCTTAAAAAAAAAACATGCCTTTTCTGTGATAGAATTCCTGACTTCACCATAAGCAAAGCATTTCTCTCTTTCTCATAGTTGCATGCCACATCAGCAGGCCTCAAGGCATTCACCACATGGATAGTAGTGGCAGGTGTGGAGACTTGCCGTATGGCATGCGGTGGCCATGGCTTTTCATGTGCCAGTGGCTTGCCAGAGCTGTATACCAACAGTGCACCGTCCTGCACATACGAAGGCGAAAACACTGTCATGATGCTCCAAACTGCCAGGTGTGGTGTCTGTTTTCCACTGAGCCTTTCATTTGTATTTCCATCTCTGTCTTTCTGTCTCTCTTGCTGAATTCCTTGGCTACTTTTACTTGCACTTCCATGAAAATTGAAATGCCAACTTCACCTGCGTACTTTCCTTTTCCTGCCTCTCATGCCGTGGGTTTCCATTTTACAACCCTTGATACAGAGCGGAATGTCACATTAACGAACAATGGCGTATCCTTGTGCTGTACAAAATAATCCCTGCTAATTCCATATCAGCTGACTTGTGTCCCAGAAGCTTGGGGGGATGGATCCTAGAGTTTGGGAAATTGGGGTGGGTAGGGTAGGGCTTGAGGGGTAAACATAGGCTTATGGTATACCTTGCAGCTCTCCATAATTGACAGATTACCACCTCCTTGTGATTAAAAGGAGCAATATATACATATCCTTTTATAAAGGTGATATATATGTCGTTTTGAGATGTCATGTGTATCATTTTTGGCACCATTTCTCAATGGTGAAGAATCGCTCATAAAAATTTTCAAAAAAATTCTCGGATCTGTATCCAGATCCTCAGCAAAATGGAATCAATTGGTCCTTGTCAAACGCCAAACGCCCAACCTGTCCGCCAAGTTTCATCCGAATCCGTCTCCAAGTTTTTGAGATATCGTGCTATAATATTGTTTATGGCCTTATCTCTGCCAGCACAAAACTCTGTGGCAATTTCACTAGCACTTGTACACCAAGTACAAGTTAAAGACCATCCTCTTCCCCCACCCTTTCGTGTGCAGAACAATTGGGTCCGTTTGTTTGTTTGTTTGTCCACACAAACGTTTGTGTTTTTTTCTCTGCAACCGCTTGTCGGATTGCGACAAAATTTTCACCACAAGGAGCGACTACTCTTGTAGAAGGTTTTCTTGATAATTATGATATCGTAGGTCATGTGGTGTGTCTGCTATGTTGAAAAAGCTGAAAAACTTTGAACCTGTGTATCTCTGAATCCGCACCAAGGAAAAAAATTGAAACTTGGCACATGGCAAGTACTCCTCATGGGGAATAAGTGATTTTTTTTTTAACGTCATAGATAGGTGCCTTCGTTACGATGTCATCATTACATATGTAGAACGCTACATCTGATCAGTATTAAAAAAAATTTTAGGGTCATCTTGGGATAAAATGACCAACAGAAGTAAATTTGATGGCATCATCGATCATGTGATTCGACAGCCATATTGTTGGGATCCCCTTTAGGCCCCGTCTTGGCAAACATCTTTGTAGGTTTCTGGTAAAAATTTGCAGATCCACATCCTGGAGTACAACCCCCTTCCATCTATTATCGGTACATGGATGACATATTTGCTGTCTTTGAGTCATCCTCAGCATGTAAAGTCTTCTTGGCATACCTGAACTCTCTCTGTCCATCCTTCGAGTACACCTCAGAGATGGATCGCTCCAGCGTATTTCCCTTGTTGGACGTCTTCGTTGAGAAATCGGCCGACGCTTATAAAACCAGTCGACTGTAAGTCTACCTTTACCAGACAGTATACTAGGTGGGACTCTTTCAGTTCCTCTCGATACAATATTGGACTGATTGGTATATTGGTCAATAGAGCAAGAAAGATCTGCTCTCCAGATAAACTCCATTGAGACCATCAAGACTATTCTTCTTGATAATGGGTATCCTGAACGGATCATCAATAGATATATACACAAATTCCTGAACCCACCAAGGAATCCTATAATCGGACCTGGTAAATGTCCCGTATACCTACGTCTACCTTGGAAAGGCAAAGTGTCTCTACCGTTTGAAAACCAAATCAAACGGTGTCCCATTCCTACTGTGCTGTTCAACCACGAGTGATTTTCACCACCCGCCGGTTGCTTCCGTCAGTCCAAAAAGATGTTCTGCCCGCCTCTCATATGCAGTCAGTAAGATTATTTACGAATTTCAGTGCCAGTGTGAAGCTAGGTATGTGGGCAGCACATCTTTGATATTGAAGGATCGCATTGAACAACACGTCCCTTTGGGGATCAGACGGGGCCAGTCAACCAAACAGAGACGACCAGCTCGGGCTTGTAAGAATGTACATAGTGCGACCAGTATTCCTTGTGCCTCTGCAATTGGTTACCATTTATTGAATAATCCTCAGTGTGCAGAGCAATACCGTCTTGGCAGGTTTAAAATCCTGAGTGGAGGACACAGTTTAGCTCACCTTCGTGAAATGGAGGCCACATTCATCAGGTCAACCAATCCCATTCTTTGTGGAAAGAAATAATTTGTCCGAACTTCATATCTATTCTGACTGACGGCTCGACTGTGACAACTCGACCACAGTCAAGTTTGAGTCGTCATGAAAACCACTCCTCCCCCCCCAAACTATCCCTCAGATAATTAGCATGTTTCCGCCAATACTTTCTTTAGTGATTCATCTTCGCCTTATCAATATTCATCATGGTTCATTTCCGCCCACTCATTATTCTTGATGCCCGATGGTTCCACCAATGACGTCATCCCGTCCTTTCTTTCTCTCGATCAATGAACGTTGAGGACGTTACATTGTAAGTTTATAAATGAAAGTTTGGTGCTTCTTCTTCATCTACTTGCGGTTTTAACCTGAGAAGAGCAAGATGAAAAGCTTTGATGTCTGGTTTTTTTTTTGAAATGTATATTTCAATTTTGTTGTACGAATAAAATGTTTGTTTGTTTGTTTTTTTAACCTTCAAAAATCTTCTCTGAAGTGGCTGAACAGATCGAGGTGAAACTTTACATGATCGCCAATCCATGAGGAACAAAATGTTCACACATATGATGTCATGGGTCACACAGTTTGGCAGCCATATTCTATTTACCCTCAAACCGATAGAAAAATCTTCTCCACAATGGCTGGACAGATCTCGGGGAAACTGCACACAAATGTTCCCCAAGCCTTGGCTATACCAAGGTATTCACAAGTGATTGCTAAGTCACATGGTCTGGCAACCATATTGGATTGAGCAAAAATCTCTTTTTTTTTTAATTACTTCTCATGAACCGCTTGATCAATCGATGATCAAGTAGTTATGGGGAATACATGCATTAAATTTCAACCTGATCGGATATATGGTCGAGCAGCCAGAATTATTAAAGTTTTTTTGATATGGGTTATTTTTGATATTTTTATTTATTTTTTGAATAAGGCTCACTTTGGCTGTGCCTGGATGGGTTTGAGGGTAGAGGAGGAGGAAGAGATTGGGACCATACTCTTTGCAGAGCGTTGGTGCTGCTTAAGCAGTCTCCTTGGCTATTGGACACAATCCTGGACGGGTCGCCACTCCGACGCAGTACACCAGCATGCTGGCACTCATTTTGCCGACCTCAGAAGGATGACAGGCTGAGTTAACCCCACCTGGTATTAATTCAACAGCTGAGCGGGATTTGAACTCAGGACCCTAGGATCCAAAGCCCACCAACCTAACCATTAAGCCAACACCAGGCATGGTGGAGGAGTGGCAGCTGAAATGTGAATCCTATCCAGGTTCCTCCTGATGAGTTCATCTTTGCTTTTTGCTTGTTTGGGTTCCTTCTGATGACTCCAATGCAGGACTGTTCCGATTTGGTCTTCCATTTGATTTGAATTGAATTAATTTTAATCCCATTCTAAATTCAATTGAATAATAATAAACATCATGGATCAAGGTCAAGTGTCCGATCAAAGCGGGATTGCATCAAAGCGAGACGTCTTGGTACCTGCTCATCACTGTCAGTTATAAAGTGGCAGTTCTAGTTCGGTCCCTTGTTAATTACGTAACACAACAGTACACAAGCGCCACACAAAGCTTCACCTCACAAAACAAGTCCTGGCGAGGGTCTGCATTGTTCTTTTTCTCGTTTATAATTTTAAAAGGGGGAATTTTAAGGAAATGACTAACATCCTGTAAATTCCATTAAAGTTATTCTTCAAGGGAAACAAAAAAAATACGTTTTTGTCAATTATCTTTTTGACAAGGAAGTTTTCATATACCCCTCTAAACTCCACTGCTTTTCAATAAATGTACAGTGTAACTTTTATGTCCTGCCTTTGTACTGACCATCTCCCCCTGGTTTGCAATGCAAATGTGCCACTCACCATTGATAAAGGTAGTCAGATCAGTCAGTGTTTTCTGTCGATACTGCCACAATGTGGAACAAAACTGATCAGACGTGGACACTTGGAGACACTGCTGAGTGGGCGAGATGCATTTCAAACAGGAAGTAGATTGGTAACAAAATAGACCTCTTGTTGACGAAGTCACTTTTAACATGCTTATTACATGCTACTTCTTAAAATTATTATCCCGCCCCCCCGGAGGGAGGGAGCAGGATATTGTAATCGTCCGGTTTGTTTGTCTGTTTGTTTGTTCGTCTGTCTGTCTGTTAGCAACTTTATGGCAAAACTGCTTTAGCAAACACTATCAAATTTAATCCACAGGTGGGCAATGAACCTTGGACGACCCCATTAACTTTTGGTCCAATTGGATCAAAGGTCAAGGTCACGAAAATATCAAAATCGTTTTTCGCTCATAACTTCGTCAAAAATGATCGGATTTACTTCAAACTAAGCTTATAGTGAACCTCATTCTATTTGTCACTTATAATCCAACCCATTCCTATAGTCAAAAATGCATATTTGTGAAGATCGGTAGGGTCCGAAGTTTTGGGGGTCATTGTCATCAGTCAAAATTACAAAATGGGTGGGATTTGTTGTGCCTGGCACCACTTGTTTTTTTTTTTTCATCATTTCATTGTACTCATAATATGCAATTGGTCACTGTCTTTGACCAATATATTTATGATGGACCCGAGGCATCAAAAGCTACACATATCAAACAAGAAAAAGAACAATCAGTGATTGCAGACCCTCGCCACGACTTGGTTTGTGTGGTATTTGTATACTGGTGTGTTACATAATTAACTATAGGGGGAGCACTCGTTAGAGTGCAAAACCTCCGCCGCCAATACTGCTAGGTCACTCCAGTGAACCTGATATCCTATTCATTCAATTTGACATCAACAGTGCTCACAGAGTTATAGTTTGCAACTTTCCTTTTTACTTTTAACTTTTACATACTCAATTCATTCGTCATAACTAGATTCCTTGAGACAGAAATTGATTTTACGTGGGTATATCCACCTGAAATTCAAAAATCAGCCGCATTTATAATTTTGGCATGTTTTATGTTGGAAATTACTTATAAAATGGAGAAATGCAAAAAAAAAAAATTGAAATTTTGTTGAAAAAAAAAAGTTGCAAAATTTTTTTCTCAATTTTTTTTTTTTGGGGGGGGGGTTGGAAATCACTTAAAACATGTAGAAATGCAAAAAAATCGAAATTTTTTTGAAAAAAAAAGTTGCAAAATTTTTTTTGGGGGGGGGGTTGGAAATCACTTAAAACATGTAGAAATGCAAAAACAAAAATTCAAATATTCTTTTCAAAATGGCCTCCATAGCGGCCAGATTGGACTTTGGACCAAGTCCAATATCAATATCCTTGGACCATACCTAATCCCCCCACCAAGTTTCGTCGAAATCCGTCGGAGTTTTTCCGTAATACTGTTCACAAACAAACAAACAGACAGGGGTGAAAACAGTAACCTCCGTCCATCTTCGATGGCGGAGGTTAATAAGAGACATAACTAGAACTGGCAGTGATGACCAGGTACCAAGACGTCCTGCTTTGATGCAACCCCACTTTGATCGGACACCTGACCCTGACCCATGGCGTTTATTATTATTCAATTGAATTCAGAATGGGATTAAAATATAAACAATTCAGACCAAATGTGTACAGTCCTGCATTGGAGTAATCAGAAGGAACCCAAACAAGCAAAAATAAAAGATGACATCATCAGGAGGAACCTGGTTCGGATTTGCATTTCAGCTCCGACTGCTCTACCCTCAAACCCATCGAGGCACAGCCAAGTGAGCCTTATTCCACCCCCCACCTCCTCCCCCAAAACCCCCCCCACATCAAGAAATTAAATAATTCTGGCTGCCAGACCATGTATCTGATCGAGTTAAAATTTTTGAATCATTTATTCCCCATCACTACTCCAGGGTGCCCCACAGAAAACCAGGAAATTTGGTACAGTTTATTTAAAACAAAACAAAAGCAAACTTAGATGTAGTGTAAAACAAAGATACACTTTATTTTCAAACAAAACAAAAGCAAACTTAGATGTAGTGTAAAACAAAGATACACTTTATTATATGTTAGTTTATTGATATGGTAAAATACGGCAAAATAAATCTCAAATTTCCTCGTTTTCTGTGGGGCACCCTGTAGATCACAATTGTGAAGTTTCACATCAATTAATTAAGCGCTTCCAGAGAAAACATTATTAAATATTTTTCTTAAATCTAATATGGTTGCCAAACCATGTGACATCAATTATTCCTGAACAACCTTGTACACGCATCGTTTTGCCTCGATCTGTTCAGTGTTTTCAGAGAAGAGGATTTTTTTAAAGGTTTTATTGTTTTTTAAACAATATGGTTGCTGAATCACGTGACCGATGATGTCATCAAAAAAATTGTGGACCATTTTATCCCTAGATGACCCTCCAAAATTTTCAGACTGATTGGATGTAGCTTTCTACATATGCAATTATGACATCATTAAAAAAATAATCACATTCCCCATGAGGAGTATTTGCCATATGCCAAGTTTCCATTTTCTCCTTGTTGTGGTTTCAGAGATACAGAGGTCCAAAGTTTTTCGTTTTTCCAACATGGCTACCACACCACATGACCTATGATGTCATAATTATCATTAAAACATTCTACACGAGCAGTCGCACCAATGGTGAAAATTTTGTCTCGATCCGGCAAGCGGTTGCAGAGAAAAACACGAAAGTGCTGTCCAGGCGCGCGCGCGCGCACACACACACACACACACACACACACACACACACACACACACACACACACACACACACACACACACACACACACACACACACACACACACACACACACACACACACAACCCTCTCCTTCAGCGAGGGTAACAGTTTCAAATGGAGCACCTCACTCCCCATCACTACTCCAGGGTGCCCCACAGAAAACCAGGAAATTTGGTACAGTTTATTTAAAACAAAACAAAAGCAAACTTAGATGTAGTGTAAAACAAAGATACACTTTATTTTCAAACAAAACAAAAGCAAACTTAGATGTAGTGTAAAACAAAGATACACTTTATTATGTGTTAGTTTATTGATATGGTAAAATACGGCAAAATAAATCTCAAATTTCCTCGTTTTCTGTGGGGCACCCTGTAGATCACAATTGTGAAGTTTCACATCAATTAATTAAGCGCTTCCAGAGAAAACATTATTAAATATTTTTCTTAAATCTAATATGGTTGCCAAACCATGTGACATCAATTATTCCTGAACAACCTTGTACACGCATCGTTTTGCCTCGATCTGTTCAGTGTTTTCAGAGAAGAGGATTTTTTTAAAGGTTTTATTGTTTTTTAAACAATATGGTTGCTGAATCATGTGACCGATGATGTCATCAAAAAAAATTGTGGACCATTTTATCCCTAGATGACCCTCCAAAATTTTCAGACTGATTGGATGTAGCTTTCTACATATGCAATTATGACATCATTAAAAAAAATAATCACATTCCCCATGAGGAGTATTTGCCATATGCCAAGTTTCCATTTTCTCCTTGTTGTGGTTTCAGAGATACAGAGGTCCAAAGTTTTTCGTTTTTCCAACATGGCTACCACACCACATGACCTATGATGTCATAATTATCATTAAAACATTCTACATGAGCAGTCGCACCAATGGTGAAAATTTCGTCTCGATCCGGCAAGCGGTTGCAGAGAAAAACACGAAAGTGCTGTCCAGGCGCACGCACGCACGCACACACACACACACACACACACACACACACACACACACACACACACACACACACACACACACACACACACACACACACACACACACACACACAACCCTCTCCTTCAGCGAGGGTAACAGTTTCAAATGGAGCACCTCACTCCCTTTAGAGCATTTAAATTGCATCAGATGTGACAATAAATGTGAATTGTTGCGAGCAGCTTGCCGGCTCAATGACTGAAGATGCCATTTGCATTTTTGCTTCCTTAATCCCCACCCTGTTTCTAATCCCGTGTGGGCACAGGAAACTTGCTCGTGAATGGAAATGCTTTATGTTACTTTTTACAATTAAATGCTTGAACCTAAATTTCATTCCTCTTTCTTTTCTTTCTCCACAGATATCTGATGAAGTGTGTGGGTTTGGTTCGCAATGGGATTCTGCTTGAAGGGAATGTCATGTACTTAAACCCTGCATTTGACAATAGGCCTCGACTGGATCCACAGTCTGTGGCCAGCCTGGTTGGTGCCTTCTGTGATCGGGCATCTTGGTAAGTGTGTGTGTGTGTGTGTGTGTGTGTGTGTGTGTGTGTGTGTGTGTGTGTGTGTGTGTGTGTGTGTGTGTGTGTGTGTGTGTGTGTGTGTGTGTGTGTGTGTGTGTGTGTGTGTGGAGAAATGTACATCCAACCAAAAATCGTAATAATATCTACCATGCCAATTTTGTTGCAAACAAGCAGGATTAGGTCTGCTCTCACCTGTTACAAAATTAATTAGGTAGATATTTGATTGGTTGTGCCTTTTTTCTTCATTATGGATGATCTAAACCACCCTAATTTATTTCTGTTTATGAAAAAATATATAGAAACAGTGTCTGAAAATGTACAGGTTGTGGTCAAAAAAAAATAAAATAAACGCCAATGTTAAGTCACTTAATAGGGCGTTGGGCCAGTATGGCCTGTATGCGCAGTGGCATAGAATTCACCAGCGGTCTGGAATTCTGCAGGAGGGATGCGGCACTATTCTTCCACGAGAAGGTCAAGTAACGCACACCTGTTTGATTGAGGTTGAAAACGCTCTATCAGGCCTTGTTCCAGAATATCCCATAAATTCTCAATTGGGTTCAGATCTGGTGACTGAGAAGGCCATGACATATGGGTAACATCAGTGTCATGCTTATAAAAGCATTGGGTGGCCACACATGCTCTGTGCATGGGGGCATTGTCATCCTGGAAGACACCCATCCCAGCAGGAAAGAAATGCTGCAACATGGGGTGAAGATGATCACTCAGTACCATTAACTAGCGATTGGCATTGACATTGCCTTCTCAGGGAATGACTGCACCCAAACCATACCAGGAAAATGTTCCTCACAACATTACAGAACCACCAGAACTCTCCACTGTGGGAACCAAGCACTCAGGGTTGGAAAGTTATTTAGGTTGGTGCCATACGTGCACTCATGTGTTTGTCGAGAACATGGTGGAGGATGATTCATCTGACCATATGACATTTCTCCACTGGTCGATAGTCCATTGCTTGTGCTCTTCACACCACTGAACTCACAAATGTACATTGCTAGGTATGATGAGCGGTTTGTGCACTGCAACTCGACTATGGTATCCTGCTCTGTGGAGTTTTTGGCGGATCATTTTGATGAAACTGGCTGCTCACGCCCCAGGTTGAAATTTGCAGTCAATTGATCTGCAGTTGCTCACCTGCTTTGCCTTGCACTTCAAATTAATGTACAGATATCACGATCCTGGAGTGTGCACTTCCGCCCACTGTTGCTCTTTGCTGATGGGATCTTTCCCTTGGAATTCCATGCCGACATCACCTTTGACACCTTTGCTCGTGAAACATCAGCAAGTTCAGCTGTCTTTGTCACTGACACTCCAGCCAAATGCGCTCCAACAATCACCCCTCTTTAAAGTCACTGAGATCTCTTGCAGCCATGCAAGCCATAATTATGGGCAACCAGGCCTATGCAGCATTTTATACATGACCCTAAGCATGCTGGGATGTTATTTTCTTAAATAACACATGGGCCACACTTTTGTGGAAGCTGTTGTTTTCAATATACTTTATGTCCGTCATTTAGCAGATGTTTGCATTTATTTTTGGACCACTACCTGTATATAGACTTTGTATAACAAAAACGATGCGATCTTTTTCTGCACTGTTTTATGGGTAACAGCTGACTGATGACATGCAATCATTTTGTCACACGTTAACACCATCTGTTAGGTCAGTGGTTCCCAAACTTTTTTGTCCATGATCCAAAATTTGAAAACTCATTCATTTTGCGACCCAAATGGTGCCTGTACCTATCATAAAAAATATTGTGGGATAAAACGCTTTCGACGGGAATGGCCCGCTTTCGGCTGGGCCATTCAACAAATTTCACATTCTTTTTCTAAAGCCATTCCAGTGTTGCTTTGACTATGCTTGGGGTCATTATTCTGCTGGAGCATAAATCTTCGCCACAGTCTGAGGTCTTTTGCACTCTGAAGCAGGTTCTCCTCAAGGATTTGTCTGTATTTGGCTCCATTCATTGTTCCCTCTATCCTCACAAGTCTCTCAGTCCTTGCTACTGAAAATCATCCCCATAGCATGATGCTGCCACCACCCTGTTTTGCGGTAGGGATGATGTTAGATGGTGATGAGCTGGACTGTGTTTTTGCCAGACGTGTTGTTGCGAATCTGGAAACCATGAGCACACAGACATCCAGGTTCCTATAGATCAGTTATATCGGTATGTGTTTTTAGATAGCTCCCGTCCCTTGTCTAATGGGTAAATAAATGTTCATGAGCTGTGAAGTTATTTTAATAGTCAGGTTTTCTTTTCGTTCATTTATACACCCCCATCAATGCCAGCAACACCTTCACCTCACTCTGACCGACGCCATAATCCCCATGCGTTCGATCACGTAAGAGGGTGGAGTTGAAGGAGGAGCATCGCGGTGGCTCTCAACAAATCGGGATGCATTGAATGACGTGACGGTCGCTCGGCCAATCGGACTTCCCCGACTGTGTGAGGGGTGGTCCATGTGATGTCACCACGCCACCTGGCCAATCAAAGGACTTGCCGCCCGTTTTGGCCAGTGAGAGCGACGGCGCGCGATATGCGTGCCAAAACTGGCCAGTGACAGGGCGACGAGGGATTCTGCGCACAAGGCCGTCCGGTGTGGAGAAGTGGGGAGGGCGGAGAGCCCCCCCCCCTCCACAGGTCTGGAGGCTGGTCTGGTCAGCACAGACGGCTGGTCTGAGAAGAGAGATTTTCCACAGTCCTCGTCCCCGTCAGTGGTCGTTGGTCAGTAGTCGTCATGAGTGGTCGCCGCCCTGGTCGTCGTCCTCCTCCTCCACATGATTGCGAACTTGGCGATCACCTCGTCTCACCTCAGATGGGTTCGGCTGCGCTGGTCCGTCCTTCGGTGACTGGAGCTCCGGGAAGGAGTGTACGCCCAGCTGCGCGCTCATGGCCAGGTAGCCAGCTACCCTGATCTTCAGCCCAACTGTCCTCCAGGCTTGAGGTCCAATTAAAGACCATTTGGTCCGATTGTGTGTGTGTGTGTGTGTGTGTGTGTGTGTGTGTGTGTGTGTGTGTGTGTGTGTGTGTGTGTGTGTGTGTGTGTGTGTGTGTGTGTGTGTGTGTGTGTGTGTGTGTGTGTGTGTCCTGTGGGCCCCGTCTTTAAGTAGTAAATTGTTTAAGTGCTTGTGCTGTATAAAATTGCAATTCTTAATAGTCGGTTCAGCTCTGCCCTTACATGCTTGCCTCATTCCCCACCTATTGCATTATAAATAAACCCCCATTTTTTCAATGTTTCAGCTCGTTCGCATCTATTCTGTAATTGACTGAGCGTGTCGCTTGCTGGGGAATTAGCAGGCCACTACCATGGCCGTTGTCACGGGACAATCGGACTGACGGAACTCGGCGATCAAACCGCTCGGGTCGCACACGGAACGAGCACGCTAAGCAGCTCGTTCCGTAGGGTGCCGTCGAGGGTGTGAAGACTCGGTAGATCGCCATGTGGTCTCTAGGTGTTTTGAAGATTCGGCAAATAACCCTGTACCACGTGGTAGAAATATTGACCCTTCACGGTCCAAAAAGGGACCCGTACTTTTCCGGAGTTCTCCAAAGAAGTACGATCTGAATTCCGGGCGATCGGTCGAGCCGACGCTGCAGCTCCATCTTGCAGTCGTGCTCACGGCCGACGCCCGGCCCCGCAACAGTATCACTTTGCATTCAGGCCAGAGAGTTCAATTTTTTCTCATCAGTCCACAGAATCTTTTTCCTCATGCTCTGTCTTTCACGTGCCTTTTTGCAAACTCCAGGCTTGCTGTCATGTGCCTTTTTCTCAGGAGTGGCTTCTGTCTGTAACACTTCACAAATCTCGGCTTTAATGGAGAGTGGCCAGAGACTGTGGTCCTTCTGGCAAGTTCGCCCATCTCAGCCAAGGAACTCTGTAGTTCTGTCAGAGGGGTCATTGGGTTCTTGGTCACCTCCCTGACTAAGGTCCTTCTTGCTCAGTTGCTCAGTTTGGTCGGACGGCCAGCTCTAGGAATAACCTGGGAATAATAATAGCATACCTCTGTCAACATTTGGTTCAGAAAAATTGTTTATGCAGCATAGTGTCATCATGGATAGGCAGTTGAGTATGTGTGAAGCCTGTGTGAAAAGATTATTTATACTTTCGTGTTATCCTCTTGAAAGACACATTCTATTATGCTGTATTTTATATTAAGGTTTTCTTTTAATTCGGGATGCTATATAAAAACCATTTGCATCGTTTTGAGACTTTTTTTTCCTCCCCATTTTCATGATATTGACACGGTAAATTTTTGATCCTTTGGAAGTTGAATTGGATACAAAATATTATATTTGCAATGTTGACAATGCAGCAAGTAATACAGAACTGTATGACCCACCAGGATGGTGACTCATGTGTCTCAAGGCCTACAGAGCCAGTTGAATTGTGGGAAGAGTCAGAAGGAGGCGTGGAACAACATGTTGGTCGAGCTTGTGAGAGCTTCAGAGGTTAGTCCACTTTGTGATGTTCCGAGTTTTCTCTTTGATATACGTATTGAGGCTCTTGGAAGAGCAGAATGCCGTGGAAATAGATCAACAGACAAAGTTGGACAAAAGGAAGATGGTGAGAAGACGACAAAAATATGCATCACAGAAAAAGGAGAGAAGTTGCAAAAGGGTTAGAACATGGGCTTGGCTCATGTGGTAAAGCTCACAAGTGGCAATGGGAGAGACCATGAGATGGACAGCAGGCTATAAATCCTATAGGGATAACATGCTCCACAAGTAAGAAAAGAGAGATATGAAATAATGGAGGTAAGTGTTGAGACTTAGAGAGGATAACAGTAAAGGGTTGCTGGAAGAATGTGTGCAACCTCGGGTAGGTGCATCACTGAGAGGGCAGGAGTAAAGCCAAAATTAAATCAGTAAACTGCAAGACTACCATGGTGAACATGAAGCAGACCCTGAGATTCAGTTTCTTGGCATGACATTCCATTGAGACAGAGGGTATTATATTTCTGGGCCTCAATGGGAGCATGATTTGAAGCAGCAGCAGCAGTCCAAAGTGTGGAGTCTTATTCCTTGACATTCCAGATGAAGGTTTTGTATATATTTATAAGCTGAGGAAGGCTTAGCCTTGCATAAAACTGTGAGGTGGTGGCTGGTTTTGGAGGCCAGTTTGGAGATACAATATGCCCAAGGCAGGTTATAGCTGGTCATGAGGCTCAAAAGCTCCAGAGATTTTTATCTCTCCCAGAGGCTGATCACATAAATTGTAGGATTTGCCTGCCAGTGCTTCTGGAGAGACATCCTGAAAATGTTGACCTTGCACTAAAAGATGTTCCAGTTAGATTACCAGTTGCCTATTTTTTTCCAGATATGCAGAGAGGGATGCTGCTGCAGGCTGCCTGGCTGATGGGGTGTGGAACCATCTTGCACAGAGTGGAGTCATCTGAAAAGTGATATAATGGATTTTGCAATGATGCACGTCATCCAAATACCTACCTAAAGGACAGGATTAGTTCCATATCACTACTTTGAAGGACACTAGTATCTCGAGGGATAAGTTTTCCTTCCAAATCAACCCGCTGCTTGCAAGTCAGGGTGGGGAGCCAAACAGACTGAAATGCATCAGAGATGTCAAATGAGACAGCCATGACCTCTGATGTTGAGGGCATCTGTTTATTGTTGACATAAAAGCAGCAGCATATCGAAGGTGGAATGACGTGTGAAAGCCAAATTGATGGTTGGACATCAGAGTTAGAGAAAAATATGAGCCTTGAGGTCGGCTGCAATTATTGATTCCGTTGCTTTGGGTATGATGGAGAAAGGCTGATTGGTCCATAGTTGAGGGTCGATTTTGGTACCATTCATATGAATTTTGATGGCAATTTTTCCATGATGCAGATAGGTGGCACTGAAAATGATGTAGAAAAGAGAAACAGGAGTTTACATGGCAGGTGATCATTTTTTAAATTTTTTTTGAGTATCAGGGCACTGATGCCTTCAGAACCAGGGGCATTGGAGAAGTCAAGAGGTGATAAATTTCAGCAGGGGTGGTCACATGTTGTTGGATGTTTTCAGTGGTGATGGGTACAGTAAAAGAGGGATTAGGTCTTGGGAATTTTTGCAGGCAGAGTTGAGGCAGCTGCCTTAGCATTAGCGGTGTCCAAAATAAACCCATCCTTCGCAGGATTAGGATTAGGTTAGGGTCTTCAAAGTCAAAAGCTATGTTGCCCTGATGAGCCCGAAGAAGGACAAAACCAGGTCGACAGCTTTGCTTTTCATCTGCTTGGTGACAGCTTTTTACTTTGCCTCACATTAACTGCTGGATGCCCTTCGGGGTTGGCAGGCATCATGCTGGCGTGATGTCATCATCACAACATTGGCCCAAGTCAGGAGAATCTCATAGTACCATCGATATTTATATATATATATATATATATATATATATATATATATATATATATATATATATATTGTTGCGGATCTGGAAGTCATGAGCACACAGACATTCAGGTTCCTATAGATTAGTTATCTCGTTAAGTACGTGTTTTGTAGATAGTCCTTTTCCCTTGTTTAATGGGTAAATAAAGGTGCTGCGATTTGTATTAGGAAAACACCATCTTCAAGCCGCTGTCACACCTTGACGTTTTAGCCAGCGTATGGCAACGTATCAAAATGTATGTAAAACGCTGGCGTACACTGAACTATTGATGTTTTTTTTTAAAGATTTTGGCGTATGCATAACGAGTTGGACGTATGCATAACGTGTTAGTAACGTACACAGAACATTTCGATAACTTATACCAACGAATGCTTAGCGTGTTGTTAGTGTTCACAACCTATGCCCAACGATAGTCTAACGTATGCAAAGCGCGCGACAGCGTATCACCGACGATCACGTGGCGTAGCCTATTAAAAGGCTGCCGCTCGACGATTCAAATCATAACCACACGAGAAATCGAAGTGTCAACATCACCATCATACCGAAGAAAAAAAAAAACATGGAGTCTGGAACACTGACGGGTTCCTCCTGTGAAGCCCATTTTTATATACCAATTCCCCTAAACGCTGCCAATACGTCATTATACGATAGCTGTAAGTTAGAAACACGTTCAGTAAGTTCTGTGGTCGTCCGGAAGACGTCAAATGCGTCTACATATGTCAATATGCGTTAGAGACACGTTACTCGTAGGTTCAAAGCACGTTACTCATAGGTTAGAAATAAGTTTCAGGTACGCTAAACATTACCTCGACGTGTTTCGACTTATGAGTAACTTACAAGTAACGTGTGTTGACGTGTGTCAACGATCGCGTAACGTACCTACAACTTATGGCCAGCGTATGCGGAACGTGTGAGTCATACGCTGGCATACGTCGAAAAAATTTGAGCATGTTAAAATTTTTCAACGAGCTCGGCGTACTATGACGTATGCCAGCGTGCTTTGGCGTGCTCTTAACGTATACAAAACTTACCCATAACGTATTCGATGTGTGCCAGCGTTTTAGACAAATTTTTCATACGTCGGCATATGCTGGCTAAATCGTCAAGGTGTGACAGCGGCTTCAGCGACAGCCGCAAAATGCCAGTTGGTGGCGGACACGCTGCCAGAGCAGCGAGCGTCCCCTGCACGCTCAGTAGGTGAAAGGTGAAGCCCCCACCCCCAAAGTCTCTGCTCCCGGCATTCAGTGCATGCTCAGTAGGTGAAAGGTGAAGCCTCCACCCCCAAAGCCTCTGCTCCCGGCATTCAGTGCACGCTCAGTAGGTGAAAGGTGAAGCCCCACCCACCAAACCATCAACAACAACAGCCACAAAATGCCCGTTGGTGGCGGACACGCTGCCAGAACATCGAGCGTCCCCTGCGTGCTCACTGGAATGCGGGCTTGTTCAGACTACATCCCCGATCCGAATTCCTTGCCTTATATGGGAATAAAAGCAACTCAGGGGGGGGGGGGGGATGAAATGCGGCCACCCCCACCGACAGCGGATGAGTCACGCGAGAAGCGAGGCGTGCCCTTGAGAGATAAAAAGGGAAGAGAAAGACGGAAACAAGAGGAGTTGTGGTTATTTTCTTCAAGCTTCAAGATTCTTGTTGGTTCTCCGGGCGTTGTCCTCCTGTCGTCCTTCGTGGCTGGTCCTCCGGTTGTTCTCCGCTGGTCCTCCTGTGGTCCTGGTCGCGCACGAGTTCGGGACCGCGTCTGCGGACGGAGGGTCTTCTCCCGCCAGCCGTCGCCCTGCCGACTTCGCTCACTATGATCGTCCGGATCGTGCTGGGGGTTGTCGGCCCCGGGGACCTGGTCCTCGAAGACCGCACGAGGTGGGCAGGTCCGAGATAGGTATCAATCAAGACCAGCTGGTCCGATCTTGTGTGTGTGTGTGTGTGTGTGTGTGTGTGTGTGTGTGTGTGTGTGTGTGTGTGTGGGTGTGTGTGTGTGTGTGTGTGTGTGTGTGTGTGTGGGTGTGTGTGTGTGTGTGTGTGTGTGTGTGTGTGTGTGTGTCCTGTGGGCCCCGTCTTTAAGTAGTAAATTGTTTAAGTGCTTGTGCTGTATAAAATTGCAATTCTTAATAGTCGGTTCAGCTCTGCCCTTGCATGCTTGCCTCATTCCCCACCTATTGCATTATAAATAAACCCCCATTTTTTCAATGTTTCAGCTCGTTCGCATCTATTCTGTAATTGACTGAGCGTGTCGCTTGCTGGGGAATTAGCAGGCCACTACCATGGCCGTTGTCACGGGACAATCGGACTGACGGAACTCGGCGATCAAACCGCTCGGGTCGCACACGGAACGAGCACGCTAAGCAGCTCGTTCCGTAGGGTGCCGTCGAGGGTGTGAAGACTCGGTAGATCGCCATGTGGTCTCTAGGTGTTTTGAAGATTCGGCAAATAACCCTGTACCACGTGGTAGAAATATTGACCCTTCACGGTCCAAAAAGGGACCCGTACTTTTCCGGAGTTCTCCAAAGAAGTACGATCTGAATTCCGGGCGATCGGTCGAGCCGACGCTGCAGCTCCATCTTGCAGTCGTGCTCACGGCCGACGCCCGGCCCCGCAACAGTATCACTTTGCATTCAGGCCAGAGAGTTCAATTTTTTCTCATCAGTCCACAGAATCTTTTTCCTCATGCTCTGTCTTTCACGTGCCTTTTGTTTCGTGGCGCCAGTCCAATAAGTAGTGAATTGTATAAGTGCCTGTATATACTTGCATTTCTTAAACTCTGCTGTAGGCTTTTGCTCGTGTCTTGTCCCTATTCCTCCATTGACTGCTTACATGCTGGTTGAGAATAAATCGCCCATTGTTTGAATGTCACCTGCTCGTTGCGTCCCTTCCTGGATTGACTGCCATGGTGCGCTTGGGATATTAACTGGCTATTAACCCCCAGTAGGTCAGGTTTTAGTCAGGTCAGGTTCGATCTGTGACCTGCTACAGGTACCATGTAAACCTGTACTAACCTGTTCCATGGTCGGGTTGTCGGCGACTAAACCGTCTCCCCCACCAGGTTTTCTGGTGAGGAGGGTGTTTGGATATGGACACCCAGCAGGATTAAAAACAAAACCTGTCAAAGGGCGGAGGAGCTCCTTGTGAGCCAACGGCCATCCATATCTAGTGCCCAACTGTGTCTGCGGACGTCCTCCTGCAGTTGGGTTACTTCTTATTAGGAGGTTGGTGGCAGGATTTGCACTCCAGCCACCGTAAAACGCTTCATTCCGCAAAACGCAAAAACGCAAAAAAATCTGAAAACCCACTCCGTGGGAGTACCTCCTGTGCAGCTTCCCTTCGCAGGGCAGCTCACCGGATGATGGGATTGGGGCAAAGCCTTCGGGACCCCCAATCTTTGATAGGAGGGAAACCACGGGGTAACATCCCTGGGTCAGATTGCGGGAGAGTGTGTCGGAGTGGTGCTGAGGTGTCGTCCACCAGACGGCGGTCTCCTTGGGTTAACCTGAGGCGGTCCCTTCGGGTGGGTGCCTGGAATGTCCTATCCCTAAGAGAGGATGATCACCTGTCTCTGTTATCATCTGAGCTCAAGCGTTTGGACATCGGGATTGCAGCTCTCTCTGAGGTTCGGAGACCGGATTGCGGCGAGATAATGGTGGGTGGTTACACCTACTATTGGTCTGGTTGCTCTGATGGTTACCATACCCAAGGAGTTGCTGTAGCTGTGTCCAATAAGCTGACCCCAATGATAATTGAGGTAACACCGGTCAACGAGCGTATTATGAGATTAAGGATTCGTCACTCCTTAGGTGTCATTTCCCTGGTCTCTATTTATGCTCCGACTGAGGCGAGTGATCTCACCGTGAAGGATGCATTCTACGCCACACTCGAGTCTGTGGTTGATCAGTGCCCCAGACGAGATACACTTCTAGTCTTGGGGGATTTCAATGCATCGACTGGAACTGATAGGGATGGTTATGAGGTGTGTGTTGGTCCCCATGGGTCAGGAACTATGAACCAGAATAGCACTAAGTTCCTTGACTTTGCAAGAAGTCATGGACTTAGGGTGGCTGGTTCATGGTTTCAGCGCCCGCAAGCTCATCGCTGGACTTGGTATTCCAACGCTGGCGGTGTGGCAAAGGAGATTGACCATGTCCTCATTGACGGTCGCTGGAGGATGATCCAGAACTGCAGGGTCTACCGGAGTGCTCAGTTCCTCAATACTGACCACAGGCTTGTTGTAGCAACTCTAAAGGTGCACCTTAAATCCTGGAGAATGGTACCATCCCAGCCTAGGCTGGATGTTGCCAAGCTCAGGGATGAGAGAGTAGCTGAGGAGTTTGCGAACAGGCTGAGTGGACACTTGGGGGGTCTGGGTGCTTTGGGGGGTCCTGAAGAGTTGTGGAACACCTTCAAGACCACCGTCCTTGATGTTGCCGGTGGATGCCTTGGAGTTCACCGCAGGGCAAAGAAGAATTTTGTCTCTCAAGGGACACTGGATACCATTGACCAGAGTCGCAGGGCCAGGCTGAATGGCAGAGCCGAGCTGCTCAGGGAGCTGAGGCGTAAAACTGTACGTGCACTGAGGGTGGACAAGGAGGCCTATGTGCGAGGAATCTGTGAGGGGGTAGAGCATCACCTGTGGACAGGTGATTCTCGTCCCGCTTACAGGGGAATTCGCGCATTACGTTCATCCAAGCCCATCCCTCGGAGCACTGCAGTTCGAGCAGAGAGTGGTAGGCTCTTGACAGAGGAGTCTGAAGTGAAGGCCCGCTGGGCCGGTTACTTCGAGCGGTTGTACCAGGCTGATCCCCCAGCTGTCGAGTTGGACGTCAAGGGTGTTACAATCCCTGTTGCTGACCCTCGAATCAACTGTGGTCCACCATCGCTTGTGGAAACACGGGCTGCGGTGAACCAGTTGAAACGGGGCAAAGCTCCAGGGATCTGTGGCATCCATGCCGAACTTCTCAAGGCTGGTGGAAATGCTGCACTCGCGTCGTTGCATGCAGTTTTGTGCTCTGCCTGGAACACAGGCATCATCCCAACTGACTGGAAGAGGGGCCTTGTTGTCCCTCTCTGGAAAGGGAAGGGTGATCGCCAAGACTGCAACAACTACCGAGGGGTGACGCTGCTCTCAGTGCCGGGCAAGGTCTTTGCTCGGATAATTCTCGATAGGGTTCGCCACCATCTGCTTGAGCACCAGCGTCCAGAGCAGTCAGGCTTTACACCAAAGAGGTCAACGATTGACCGTATCCTTGCACTTCGTGTACTCACCGAACGCAGACGAGAGTTTCGGCAGGGGCTGCTTGCAGCCTATGTTGATCTCTGTAAAGCGTTCGATTCAGTGAATCGGGATGTCCTCTGGAGGATTCTTGGTCTTCGTGGGGTGCCACCGAAACTGATCGATCTGATGTCTGAACTCTACTCTGGTACTGAGAGTGCTGTGAAGTGTGGTGGTACCGCCTCTGACTTATTTCCAGTTGTTACTGGAGTTCGTCAGGGATGTGTACTTGCCCCCACACTTTTCAGCACTTGTATGGACTGGATTTTTGGGAGGATGTCGGAGAGATCAAGTTGCGGTGCATCGTTTGGCAATGTCAAGATCTCGGACCTTGATTTTGCAGATGATGCAGTCATCTTTGCGGAGACTTTAGACATCCTCTTGGGGGCCCTCGAGGTACTGAATGAGGAGTCGGAGCCGTTGGGATTACGGATTTCTTGGGTCAAAACAAAGATCCAGGCTTTCGGTGACATCTTGGATGCTGCTGTCCTGTCTGTGTCTGTTTGTGGTGAGGATGTTGAGGTCGTGGATAGATTCACTTACCTTGGCAGTGATATTCATGTCTCCGCAGGTTGTGAGCCGGAGGTCAATAGACGTCTGGGTCGGGCCTGGGGAGTCATGGATTCACTGGATCATGGGGTGTGGCGTTGCCGGTACCTGTGCGGGAGGACGAAAGTCCGAGTCTTCAGGTCCTTGGTACTTCCAGTCTTGCTCTATGGGTGCGAGACTTGGACTTTGACCAAGGATCTGAGACGGAGACTTAATTCCTTTGGTACCAGGTCTCTTCGGAGAATCCTTGGCTATCGCTGGTCGGATTTTGTGTCCAACGAGCGGTTGCTGAGAGAGACTCGGATGAGATTTGTTACCTGCATAGTCCGTGAGCGTCAGCTGCGGCTGTATGGACATGTGGCTCGTTTTCCTGACGCTGATCCTGCTCACCAGATTCTCTCAGCGAGGGAGTCTCATGAGTGGAGGAGGCCAGTGGGCCGACCACGTGCCTCATGGTTACAGCAGGTTGACCATCATCTCAAGGAGATGGGGATGGGCCTGGCATCTGCCTGGGGGATGGCCAGACGGAGGCCCCTGGAGTACCGGCGGAAAGTGGACGCAGCGACGCGCTGTTCTGGCACATGCTCCCATACCTGACCTGACCTGAACCCCCAGTAGATTTCCCACCCGTCAGCGTGCGAACGACCGCGTCTAACCAATAGCGGTCGCTTCGCCCACCGAACGGACAATCCAGTGGCGGCTTTCCGGATCAACGCCGGAAACCAGCCATGGGTGTGTTTTTAACCACACCACAACCTTGTCCGCACTCTACCCGTGCTACAGGGTCCGATCGCCAAATCTTCGATTTACCAAATTATTCGCGCGGGTCGGTTTCCGAGAGATTGTACCTTAATGGGACTGCTTGGAAACGAGCCGCTTAAGCAGCTCCCTTCCTTTTGGGATAACCGAGCGGGGTATTATCGTGCAGTCCCGTTGGACCCGATCACTTTACCGGCTATTTAAAAACCAACTATATTCCGAGTGCATGATGGGGCAGTTCAATGAGGGAATGGACGCAACGAACAGGTTTACATTCACATAAGGACATTTATTATAATAAAGCACGTATGCAATTAAACAAGGCAAAACACGTATGCAATTATACAAGCAACAAAAGCACAACAAAAGAACTACAACCGTCTACTTATTATGTAGTCACTTGCACTAAACAGCAGTTCCTACTTATAAGACGGGCCCACGGACACGTACGCACACACACACACACACACACACACACACACACACACACACACACACACACCCAAGAAATGGTGGCAGAGGCCTTTAATAATGATCTCTAGCTCGGAGGACAGGTGAGCTGAAACCCAGAGCCTATCTCGAACCTCTCCACCTCGTGTGGTCTTCAAGTTGTTCGGACCAGGGCTCCAGCGAGAGCGAGCTGGATCCAATCGCCATGAGCCGCGATCCTTCCTGAGCTCCCACGAATCCTCCCGCGCTTCTCAACACGTGCTGGTGAGGCGAGGCGCCGATCCTTCCCGTCGATGCGTCGCTTCCCTAAGGAACCACCTCCACGAAGAGGTCGATGAGTCGCACCCAGCCGGGAACCAAAATGGAGAACAAAGAGCTCCACGAACCAAGAAGAAGAAGAAGCCACCACTCTCAGCTTGAGCCGAGCGACCGGCTTAACTTTCTTCCAAACAGGGAAGCTTGAAGCAAAAAGCTCTCCCAAGCCAAAACAGAAGCCGAAGCTCACGGAACCATCAAAGCAAAAAGCCTCCTCCCGAGCCAGGCCTCAGCCGAAGCTCACTAAGCCAGCTGAAGCAAAAAGCTTCCGAAGGCCTCAACCCTCACCCAAGCCAAACAGGACCCGAAGGTCTGCTGAACGGCTTCTCTCTGCCGAAGCAAAAAGCTTACTACTCCAACTCCCGCCCGTGAACAAAAGAAAAGATCTCCTCTTATCCTTCTCCCGCCCTTCCCCCACTCCCGGCGTGACTCATGACTCATGCCCTCGTGCTCCATCCCCCGCTCAGCCACGGGTGGGAGGAAGTTGTTGACATCACGAGTCCCGAGGCGGCAGGGTTCTTCTTGCTCTTCGCAGAAGAGGGGGAGGGATGGATGTCTCCATTGTTCGTTCCCTAACTATTAAATCGATCCGCAGCGCATCAAATCAATTTCTGAACATTTAAACAATGGAAGGTGAGCGATCCAGGGAACAAGCACTTATCGACATAGCTGACTAAAGGAACCTGTATGTTGTGTGCAATCGAATTCCAAATTCGTAACAATATATTTTGAACAACAGTTTGATTTCGTGGTTAGTGGGATGGATGTGCTGGGTGGTGGACATGTTATGTTTAAGGTAAATTGTGCATCGGCTGCGGACCAATGGGGAAGAGAGAAGACTTGTGGGAGGAGGAAAGAGAGCTGATGTGAAGAATAAGCAAAACGGCAGGAGCAAACGGGACAAGCTTGCATGAGCAGAAGACTCAAAGACTGAAGGCTTTCGATGGAAGGAACAAACGCATTTGAGGGTAAAGAAAGGAAGGTTTCATGAGCAGTTGGTGTTGAGCTTCAGTGGAAAAAGCATACTCCTTCCACGAGCATCTTCCTGCCCTCTCGATCCTGTCTGCCACGAAGGACGGGGAGGGTGAACAGCGAGCGGCACCTCATCGAAGGGGGCCTGAGGAGGAAGAATCTGAGGCAGAGGATGGCGAGTCGCCTATAGAGCTCGCATAACTGGGACGCCGGATAGAACTCGCCGATTGGGTCTGGACACCAGAAGCTGAAGCAAAGAAGGACGAGTCACACATTGAGCTCACGTCACATACCGAGGAACCCAAGTGCTTCCCCTCATGGTAGGCCTCGAACCCTGGATTCACGACACCATTAAACCATTCGTTCACTTTGTCAATCCAATAGGGGGAAGGAAAAAAACAAAAAAAACACATCGCCAATGGTTTGTAAAAAGTGATGCATGTTTGAAGAATGACTAACATTTTCTGTGTAATGATCATTTACTGTTGCACATTTTAATCTTTTGCAGGACATTTCAGGATTACTTTCAATGACCACAAACCTGGCCGTGCATCATTATGTGGAGCTAAATTTGTGCAGCTATTCGAAATTGTTAAAATCAGAGAAGTGAAACACTCGTGTGTAGGAGAGAGTTTTGAGGAGGGAAGGGAATTCTTGTGAGGCTTGAAACGTATTTCAAGTCATGAGTTATGCGTCGATGCTTCATTGTTCATTTAGTCGATTGTAAGGAAATGTGTGACATATGACCCACATAAAGGTGTGAATGGTAACCTGCTTGTGCATCGCATCTCCCCCTCCCCACCGCCTTTTCCCTTCCACCCTTACTCCCCCGTAATTTCCACTTTTTAATCTGTTTGTCCTTACAATCATCAAAATGTGTAATTATATGCTGTGCTTTCCTCGGAGTTTCGCAATATGGAATGCCACACAGGCCTAAGTTCCTTCCATTCTCTGCAAGTAAACGTGTGCCATTTTCCTTGCCTTCTCATGCAGTCACACTGTCACTATGTGGTCGTGAAAACCTTTGCAGAGGAGCTCGAAGGAGTGCAAGACTCTGGCAGTCGTGCTATACTTTCTTCTTTGTGCCATCTGTATGCCTTGCACGGCATCACACAGCATTCAGGGGACTTCATGCAGGTGCTTCTCGCTGGTTTCTCTGTCATAAGTATTTGCAGATCTCAATGTTTTCCATAACTTTGGCACCATGAAGGTTTAACTTCCATGCTCTGATATGCACGTACCATCCTGTAGTTGTTTTCCCCACCTAAACATCTATAAACATTTTACAAGCATTTAGGCCTCTCCGTGGGTGTGCCGCAGGCAGGTGTACTCAACGGTGAGGAATTGGAGCAAGTGAGCAAAATACTGAGGACATTGCTGTCCTCATTGCGTAGGCAAGCCGTGCCACTGACGGATGCATTTGATATCTCGGACGTCCAGCTCTCTTCTGTGCTTGGTCGGCACGATGGGAATGTATACAATGCCCTGTACGCTTGGGCACGAACGGCACCCCTCAACAAATCCCAGGTATGCCATATGAGAATGTATGCTGTGTGGTTTTAGTGCATCACCCACGTAGCAGGAGACGGCGTTTTGCAATCGCTTGTGTCTGTCTGTCTGTCGATCTATCCAGGCCATACCTTTTGAGCTTTTGTCATCAAATTTTCAACAAACCTTTAATATGAGAATATGGAGAGAATAATTTACAATTGGGTCAAAATGTGAAAGGGGAAAGTCGTCGTGACTATAAATAGCCATTATTAGCCACACTGCAGCGCATCGAGCATGAAACGAGCTGTTTGTATTTTTTTATTTTTAGCAGCGTCTCACGTAGCGAATGCTAAGAGAGCTCGGCGTTGTTGTTGTTGTTCTTCTTGTTGTTCTTCTTCTTCTTCTTGTGAAGACAAAACCTTTCGGACTCGGCTTTTTTATGTACAGGATCCGGATCTCCTTAAATACTAAACACCTGTACACATCCTCGCATTGAAGGTGCCTTTTGAGAGCGTCTACCATGAACTTTTAAATATATTCGGACATTTGCTTTTAAGTTTCGAAAAGTTCACGTTACTATTTAAAGATTATTCCATTTAAAATATTGTAATTTCGTAAATACACTATTTTCTCATCATGAACGAAGATCGTCCATGACGGACGTGACGTGACGGCACGTGACGAAATATCGGAAGTTGTTGTTGTTGGTTTTTTTCTTCTTCTTCTTCCTCTTGTTCTTCTTCTGGTGAAGACAAAACCTTTAGGACGCGGCTCTTGGACACATTTGTCCTTGTTTTTTTTTAAATCGCTTCCGTTTTTCTTTATTTATTTATCATTGCGCTTCAGTGTGTCTGTCCAAGCCCTAAGGTTTTTAAAAATTGAGCTTTTGCCATCAAATCTTAAACAAAGCTTTATGAGAATATGGAGAACACAAATGAATAAAATGTACAATATTTTTTTTAACTGTCACTTTCATCAAGTTTTATATGAGTACAAAGTGGGTGCGGACAGGATTTTCATTTTGAGATGCTTTCTAGTTTGTTTGTTTTTTTTATTGTAATTTTCCAAGCACTTTCACTTGGTTGTAATGAAGAGCATTTATTTTTGATTCGTTGAGCTAACATTGCTGTAAACATTTTCTCCACCTATATTCCTGATGTTTAATTTGCGAGCCATCATGATTTTGCTTTGTACCTACCAGGTGCACGAGTCTTACGACAAGTACATGAAACCCTTACAAAAGTCAAAGCTGTGATTCCATCCTCCTTTTTATAACCTTTGCACCACAAGCTGAAAGCCCTCTCAACTGTCTGCACAATCAACGTGAATTTATTTCAGCTGCTGTTAGTAATTATTGTCTGTGCGCTTGTTTTATAAATGCAAAACAGGAGGTTTGGAAGACAAATTAATGACTTGCTTTGTTATAATTAGTTTGAAATGTTTGCCTCAATGACTTCCAAAATGGTTTCGCTAAGAAATGATTTGAAACTGAACGACACTTGCAGCTCATGTTGAGGTTTATCAATTTATTTGTATGCCTTTAAAATTGACCGTTGGCCAAGTGTTGAGCACATCAGTGGTGGTTCACCAACCACACAGTCTTGCGATGCAATCTCAAGTTTAATAAGAAATATTCGGATCTGGTTTGGAATGTCTTATTACCCTCGCCGAACAAGAGCGTATTGCGTTTGGGTCCGTTTGTTTGTCTGTCTGTCTGTCCGCACAGAACTTTCATGTTTTTCTCCGCAACCACTTGTCTGATTGTGACGACTAATGTAGAAGGTTTTATTCATAATTATGACGTCATAGGTCACGTGGTGTGGCAGCGATGTTGGGAAAATGGAAAAACTTTGTACCTCTATATCTCGGAAACCGCACCAAGGAGAAAACAAAATTGAAAGTTGGCATATGGCAAGTACTCTTCATGGGGAATAAGTGTGATTTTTTTTTGATGACGTCATAGATGCCTTTGTTAGGACGTCATAATTGATGTGTAGAGCGCTACATCTGATCAGTATGAAAATTTTTGAGGGTCATCTGGGGATAAAATGGTCCACAGAAAAAGAAATTGATAATGTCAGTCATGTGCTTTGGCAGCCATATTGTTTTTAAAAAAAAAAAAATCTTCTTCTCCAAAGTGGCTGAACAGATCGAGGCAAAACTTTACACGCATGACCACCTATCCATGGGGAACAAAAGGTTCACAAATATTATGTTGTAGGTCACATGGTTTGGCAGCCATATTGGATTTACTCGAAAACCTTAAAAACATCTTCTCCAGAACGGATGGACAGCTCGAGGGGAAACAACACAATTGTTCCCCAAGCCATGGGCGTACACGTTTGTTAAGGAATAATTGATAGGTCACATGGTTTGGCAGCCATATTGGATTGAAGTAAAATATTAAATAAAGTTTTCTCTGGAACCGCGTAATCATTCGATGTGAAACCTCACATTTATGATCGAGTAATGATGGGGAATACACGTTTTACATTTCAAGTTGATCGGATGCATGTTTTGGCAGCCAGAATTATTTAATTTTTGATATGGGTTGTTTTTAAATATATTTTTATTTTGAATAAGGCTCACTTGGCTGTGCCTGGATGGGTTTGAGGGTGAAGGAGCAGCATCTGACAGGCGAATCCTATCCAGCAGGTTCCTCCTGATGACTTCATCTTTGCTTTGTGCTTGTTTGGGTTCCTTATGGTGACTCCAATGCAGGACTGTACCCATTTGGTCTTGCATTTGATTTGAATTGAATGAATTTTAATCCAATTCTAAATTCAATTGAATAATAATTAACAATAATAATAATAAAGTCAGGGTCAGGTGTCCATTCAAAGCGGGACGTCTTGGTACCCGGTCATCACTGCCAGTAGTTATAAAGTGACAGTTCTAATTATGTCTTATTAATTACGCAACACACCGGTACACAAATTTCATACAAAAGAAGTCTTGGTGAGGGTCTGCGATCTCTGATTACTCTTTTTCTTGTTTTAATAACATTAAGCACTTGGTTATTTGAGCTTCTGCTTTCGAGGAATAAATGCTGAACCCTTTTTATTGGGAATATATTGTATAAAGAAAAGAAAACCATTAAGCCATGGTCACAGGTATACAAGTTATTTGGATCATTGTTGAAAATGTTTTTGATTAAAACACACGAGAAGCACTATCTTAAGGAATTTACTGTCCGATGATTGTATGGAATGTCTGTTTCTTTACGTTTTGAATTTTTTGGCAAACTTTTGATATTTTCCCCATTAATGATCACCTCCCCAGACCTCAACGTTGTCAGCATTATAGCCTTGCTGTGTTAAGCCTCGCACCCCTCCCCTTCCCCACCCCCACGTGTGTTCAAAGGCCTTTACCCATTGGCAAAACGACAGAAAAGTTTATCCGGCAGCGGCGAGATAAGACATGGTCTATTTTTCTCTGACGTCATGTGGGACAGCATACATGTTTACTTTGACACGTTATACAAGACGTTGCATTTTTTTTGTTGGCCGATGTATTCCCACCTTTACCTGTCCACAAGTGCTCTTCATCAGATTACAATAAAGGAAGGATAAACGACTAAAATTAGATGGTGGGCTGAACGATGTTCAGGTAGAAGACCACAATACATTCTGATTTGATGATTCGCCGTTCCTTTTTGCATGCAATGACAGCCGATGGTCATTTTCTGCTTATACTGCTGTCATATTCTCTGGGATATCAGTGTTGAAAGCCTAATCTGCTATCTGCTTTATTACTTTCACCACTGAAGGTGGAAGGAGGTTTTCACCCCTGTCTGTTTGTCTGTCTGTCTGTCTGTCTCTGTGTGCAGGATATCTCAAAAAGTTGTGGACAGATCCGGATGAAATTTGGTGGACATGTTGGGTGTGTGGCAAGAACGAACTGATTAGATTTTGGTGAAGATCTGAATCTGAATCCGGATCTGATTTAAATAAATAAATACAAATTATGCGACTTCATTGATATTTGTCACAATTTCTCAGGGTTGTGGACAGATTTGTTTGAAATTTGGTGGACATGTTGGGTGTGTGACGAGGACGAATTGATTCGATTTTCGTGAACCTCCGAATCGGGATCAGGCTACTATAATTTTTTTTTAAGTAATTCTTCATCATTGAGAGATTGGGCCAAAAACGATTGTTTTGCATGATATTTCAAAAAAGTTTCGGGTCCGATATGTTCTCGTGGATCACGTATGTGCTCCACCGAGTGCCCTTCTAGTTTTATAATGGGACTGAGAAGAAAATATTACATCAGTGCAACACTTCTAGGTTTGCAGCCGAAAACCTCGGATTCCATACGAGTGATTGTGCCCGTCAAAAGCAATGCTGTTTTGTGCGATTGTCACCTGGTAGGTTAGCTTTCTGGACAAGTGCTGTGGGTGTTAACCCTTGAAAAGAAACTGCCTCAGCAGCACAATCACTCTGGAAAGAGTACGGTACCTAAAATCAAAAATGACATAAGGCCAGTGACAGTCAGGCATGGTTTGTTTTTTTGGTGTAAATTTAGACAGGTGGGTCATTCCTCAAACGATTATCGTGGATTCGTTATTTTTATATGTAGTATTAACAGGATTTAAAATGGGTATGATGCAGAGTATATTTGGGAAAAAAAACTATCGAAGGAATTTAAGAGTCAATTTAAGCCAAACTGTGATGCATTGGCCATTTTGTTCCGTGACGGCAACCATCGTGAACATTGAATCAACATGGTGTTTGTCTCGTACCGTATCACGTCATGTATTTGTATCACTTTTTCAAAACCACAAAACCAATAGTCATTCTTGATTGCAGACAGCATGTTTAAATTCACTTCGCCCGTTTCCATTAAAAATGACAATTTGAATTTTGTTCTTCATGTCGGCCTTGGTTTTCGGAGGAGCTCGTGCACGTATCACATTCAGGACGGGCATTAGTACGTCGGAGGACATCGGTGAACGTTTGCATGAATTATGAAGACTGTTGTAGACCATGAGCACGTGTTGTATTATTCTTCATTCGTATTCGGCACAAGGCTGTGGGTAGCGTAATTGGTCAAGGGCATGGTGGTACCGCTGATGTATTGCCCTCTGCTGGTTAGGACAGGAAGCAGTTGTGATTTGTTCATGTTGTGATAGTTGCGATAGCTCGCCAACTCTTTACGAAGGACACCATCGGATCATTAACGTCCACCAACGAATGCCGGCAGATGGAACTCCCAGTTTAACGTTCATCCACGGGATGGCACACACATTGATGAATCACCCTGCTTGTGAAACAGCGGGATGACAGTTTATATCTGGGTCGGGATTCAAACTGAGGCTAGACAGCTTAGAGGTGGATGTGCGTACCTCTAGGTCTAGGCCATCCCGTCAGCCCTGCATTTTGTATTTAAACCTGGGTTCTCTACATCGCAAGCTCCGAGCGTCGGATAGTAATGCTACCCTGCAAGCCCAAAACTTTAATCTTGATCTCACACTTTGAAATACAACTAGTTTGGGAAGTTTTATATTTATCGTGAAGTTTTCCTCGTTGCCCTGTAGGCAACCTTCCATATACATGACTTTTGAAATGACGTCTGAATGTTAACGAGGCCTTTCACACACGCATCCCGTGTGTGTGAGCTTTCGGTGACTCGCTTCTGCCGATTGAGGCACTTTGAACCTGTCGCTCGCGCAAAATCTTAAAATGAAAGTCTTTTAAACACGATGGGGAGTAAAACAAGCTCAAATGAGCGAAGATCCTCGTCCTCCTAATGATGTCGTCATAAAAACGAATATGACATCATTGTGATGTATCAGGTTTGCGATAAATTATCTGTGCTAATGCCCGGCTTCATTCCCGCAAACAAAATTCAAACAGCTTGCCTAGTTTCGGAGATAATGGTTTCGGCGATTTCCATTAGCGGCGATATTATTTCCAACTTCTTTTCTCGGAAGAATTTCCAAAATCGGAGATGGTTCCTGCCTGCGCGTGGGCTTTCTGCATATACATGGCAAGTTTCACGAAGATCCGATGAAAACTCTGGGTTGTGAAACAGAAAGTCAAAAAATAGGAATGACGTCATAAAAATTGATATGACGTCATAGTGATGTATCGTATGTGCGGTAATTCATCTCTGCTAATGTCGTGTTCGATTCCCGCAAACAGAATTCAAAAAACTTGCCGAGTTTCGGAGATAATTTTTTAGGCGATTTCCATTAGCGGAGATATTTTGACGTCATAACTTTTTTTTCTTGGAGGAATTTTCAAAATCGGAGATGGTTACTGTCTGCGCAGGGTATTTTCACATATACATGCCAAGTTTCAGGAAGTTTCGATGAAAACTGTGGGCTGTGAAACAAAGAAGTACACAAGAAGAAGATGAAGAACAACAACGTGAGTAACACTTGAAGATCTTCCACGAGGATCTAAAAAACTGTAAATACCATTGTCCCTGTTAAAAATTAAAATAACATTGAAAAATCTCAGCTCGTATAACCCATGTTCTCTTTTTAATTTGCATTATTTAATTAGTTTTGTATTAAATTATTTTGTGTGCACGTATATCTTTACAAATGAATTCTCGCTTCGGTTTCCCCAAAAGTCAAGTACTCATCTTAATTGATGAAACGTACAATCCCTGGAGTGTGGGCCACACACAGCGTTTTGGTTTTTTTCATTTTCTGTTCCAAACAATTCAATCACACACACACACACACACACACACACACACACACACACACACACCTTTTTGCCTCATGGTGAACTACCAGTTGATACCCAGTGCTGCCCGACTGAGCTTTTCCTGGAGGCAGGTTTGGCACGTGTTGGACATTGAAAAGATGCGAATTGGTAGCGTCATGGTTAATTTTTTTTTCCCTGGGGGCCGGCGGGAGCACTGCCTGGCCACACATCCTAATATACACTTTGTTGGCCTCAAAACGAACATCAAGGCTGTGCGGTAGCTAAAAACCTTGCCCAGATTCTGAAGTACCGACACCCAAAATTTGGGGACTTTAGGTGCTGCGGTTCAGCCGTGCAAGAATCACGTACAAACACTTGGAAATATTTACAGGATATCCTCATTTTAAGCTTACCCTGTGCATTTACAAGCCCCAGATATGTCCTTCACATCGGGATTGAGAATCGCCCAAACCAGATAGCTCTTCCGTTGTGCAGAGGCACACCCCAGCTTTCTCTCTGGTACTCTTACAAGTATTTTTGGCTTATTTTTAGAAACTTTCAGAGCCATTTTAGGTAACAACCCTCACCACGCACACACACAATGGAAATTCACATCCCCCCCCCCCCCCCGATCACTTCCGAGGGGTTTCTGCACACTCAGTGGCAGATTACGTCATTTTGAAAGTCCCTTATTGTGACATCTATTCAAAACTACCAATAGATGTGGCCAAGGGGACACATGTTAAATAACAAAATGCAAGCACCTGCATGTGACCGTCAATATTAAAATGTGCACTAAACAAGCTCAAATGAGCTGACATCTTCATCCTCTTAATTATGACGTCATTGTGATGTATCAGGTTTGCGATAAATTATCTGTGCTAATGCCCGGCTTGATTCCCGCAAACAAAATTCAAACAGCTTGCCAAGTTTCAGAGATAATGGTATAGGCGATTTCCATTAGCGGCGATATGACGTTATCTTTTTTTCTCGGAAGAATTTCCGAAATCGGAGATGGTTACTGCCTGCGCGTGGGCTTTCTGTATATACAGTGAGTGGGGAGAACAAGTATTTGATACACAGCCGATTTTACAGGTTTTCCCACTTACAAAGCACGTAGAGGTGTGTAATTTTTATCATAGGTACACTTCAACTGTGAAAGACGGAATTTAAAACAAAAATCCTGAAAAATAACATTGTATGATTTTAAATAATTAATTTGCATTTTATTGCATGAAATAAGTATTTGATACATCAGAAAAACAGAACTTAATATTTGGTACAGAAACCTTTGTTTGCAATCACAGAGATCAGACGTTTCCTGTAGTTCTTAACCAGGTTTGCACAGACTTCAGCAAGGATTTTGGCCTACTCCTCCATACAGATCTTCTCCAGATCCTTCAGGTTTCGGGGCTGTCGCTGGGCAACACAGACTTTCAGCTCCCTCCAAAGATTTTCTATTGGGTTCAGGTCTGGAGACTGGCGAGGCCACTCCAGGACCTTGAGATGCTTCTTACGGAGCCACTCCTTAGTTGCCCTGGCTGTGTTTCGGGTCGTTGTCATGCTGGAAGACCCAGCCACGCCCCATCTTCAATGCTCTTGTTGAGCGAAGGAGGTTGTTGGCCAAGATCTCGCGATACATGGCCCCATCCATCCTCCCCTCAATACGGTGCAGTTGTCCTGTCCCCCTTTGCAGAAAAGCATCCCCAAAGAATGATGTTTCCACCTCCATGCTTCACGGTTGGGATGGTGTTCTTGGGGTTGAATTCATCCTTCTTCTTCCTCCAAACACGGCGAGTGGAGTTTAACCCAAAAAGCTCTATTTTGGTCTCATCAGACCACATGACCTTCTCCCATTCCTCCTCTGGATCATCCAGATGGTCATTGGCAAACTTCAGACGGGCCTGGACATGCACCGGCTTGAGCAGAGGGACCTTGCGTGTGCTGCAGGATTTTAATCCAATGGTGTGTTACTTCTGGTTTTCTTTGATACTGTGGTCCCAGCTCTCTTCAAGTCATTGACCAGGTCCTGCCGTGTCGTTCTGGGCTGATCCCTCACCTTTCTCATGATCATTGAGGCTCCACGAGGTGAGGTCTTGCATGGAGCCCCAGACCGAGGGAGATTGACTGTTATCTTGAACTTCTTCCATTTTCTAATAATTGTGCCAACAGTTGTTGCCTTCTCACCAAGCTGCTTGCCTATTGTCCTGTAGCCCATCCCAGCCTTGTGCAAGTCTACAATTTTGTCCCTGATGTCCTTAGACAGCTCTCTGGTCTTGCCCATTGTTGAGAGGTTGGAGTCTGATTGATTGAGTGTGGACAGCTGTCTTTTATGCAGATAACGAGTTCAAACAGGTGCAGTTAATACAGGTAATGAGTGGAGAATGGGAGGGCAACTTGAAACCAAAACTAACAGGTCTGTGAGAGCCGGAATTCTTACTGGTTGGTAGGTGATCAAATACTTATTTCATGCAATAAAATGCAAGTTAATTATTTAAAAAAATCATACAATGTTATTTTCAGGATTTATATTTTAGATTCCGTCTTTCACAGTTGAAGTGTACCTATGATAAAAATTACAGACTTCTACGTGCTTTTTAAGTGGGAAAACCTGCAAAATCGGCAGTGTATCAAATACTTGTTCTCCCCACTGTACATGGCAAGTTTCACGAAGATCCGATGAAAACTCTGGGTTGTGAAACAAAAAGTCAAAAAATAGGAATGACGTCATAAAAATTGATGTGATGTATCGTATGTGCGGTAATTCATCTCCGCTAATGCCCTGTTAGATTCCCGCAAACAGAATTCAAAAAGCTTGCCTAGTTTGAGATAATTTTTTAGGCCATTTCCATTAGCGGAGATATTTTGACGTCATAACTTTTTTTCGAAGAGGAATTTTCAAAACCGGAGATGGTTACTGTCTGCGCAGAGTATTTTTTACATATATACGCCAAGTTTCAGGAAGTTTCGATGAAAACTGTGGGCTGTGAAACCAAAAAGTCCACAAGAAGAAGATGAAGAACAACAACGTGAGTAAGACTTGGAGATCCTCCACGAGGATCGAAAAATAAAAAAAAAAACATGTTGCTGTTTCACAAACCAATTTTTTTTTTTTACATATACATTAGTTTTGTTTTCACCCCTCTCTGTGTGCAAGACATTTCAAAAAGTTGTAGAGCGATCTGGATGAAATTTGGTGGGTTGGTTTAGTGTGCGACAAGGATGAACAGATAAGGTTGTGGTGAAGATCCAGATCCGACGACTAGAATTGAAGTGATTATTCACCATTGAGAGATGGGGCCAAAAATGATATGTCGCACTGTCTCCGTGCACGGATTCGGACAAAACTTGGTGGGGACGGGTGTGTGACGACGACCGATTGATTGGAATTTTGGTGACTATTCGGACCCAGATCTGATGATTGTTTAATTTTTATGCCTCCGCACCAAGGCACCCTTGGTGCGGAGGAATTAGGTTTCCGGGTTGTCCATCCATCCGGATTTTCGTTTACGCGATAACTCAAGAAGCAAACTGTAGAATTTCATCAAACTTGGTAAAAAGGTAAAGTAAGACAATTAACCGATTAGATTTTGGGCCAGATATGATAAAGGGGAAGGGTCAAATATGTCGATACTCAAGTGTGTGCGGGAGAGCAGAGGCATACCCTTCGACTGCGCGGTCGAATTACTCCAGTTTTAACTGATTCTTCACCATTGGGAGATAGGACCAAAAAACGATATAGTACTGTATGGCACGATACTTCAAAAATGTATTGGAACCGATACGTTCTCGTGGATCAGGCATTACGTGGCGGAGGTACGTGCTCCACCGAGTGTCCCTCTAGGTTTAAGCAGTTTCAGCAGTCCTTACCTCATGGCTGTATTGTCCCATAAGTAAGGAATCATCTTCATGAAAAGTGCCCATAACATCCAACCTTTATTGATTGCATATTTGGACAAATAGGAAATCAGAATCCCCCAACCCGGGGATTCGAAGGGAGGGGGGGGGGGACATCGAAGCGATGAATGACGTGCTTGCACATGTATATTTTTTTATTTCCCAATGAACGAAGCCCCCTCAACACACACGGCGTGTATTAATGCCATCAATCAATCGGGGTTTGTGATTCCAATACATGATTCTTGCCTTTTATAATCCTTTGAAAACAATATGCATCGGCTGCCAACGTCCACTGAAACGGTTCGGTTAAATTATAAAATAAAAATGCAGTCGGTTTTACTCTGTAGTCGTAGTACTTTTACAACTGTAGTTGCTTGCTTTGCATAAGTGATCACTGAACCCGAGTGTATTAACCAGGATTCCAAGGGGGTGACCTTGCTCTCGATTGATGCGAACATTTCACTAAGTGCCACAACCACGATTCAACCTCCCTTGAACTACACCACATGCACAGCTCAGGCTTGGGGGGGGGGGGGGGGACGAGCAGGATGGGAGGGGGCAACGAGCAGGATGCTTGGGGGGATGAGCAGGATGGGAGGGGGCAACGAGCAGGATGCTTGGGGGGGGGGGATGAGCAGGATGGGAGGGGGGCAACGAGCAGGATGCTTGGGGGGGATGAGCAGGATGGGAGGGGGGCAACGAGCAGGATGGGAGGGGGCAACGAGCAGGATGGGAGGGGGCAACGAGCAGGATGGGAGGGGGGGCAACGAGCAGGATGCTTGGGGGGTGGGGGATAGTTTCCGAGGAACACACAGAACATGGCAGTTTCCCCCAGGCACGCTTCTTTAAGTGTGTGCAGGGGGGGGGGGAGGAGCAAAAGCTTGTGAAATGGATGGTACGATTAAAAGGTCGAGGAGGGGAGGGGGGGTGTGGTGTTGTGGGGTACAATACCAAACTACACACAACAGTAACAAACAAATAAACAAACATGGCGTTTCCTTCAAGCCTCCATATCCAAGCCAATCCCAACCTTGTGACCCCCCGAGTTCAGGTGTTTCAGGTGAATCAGGCTGGACAGGGTCAACCTGACACCTTCGAACAACTTCTGCGAGAAAGCGAACCCGAGGAAGCCGCCGACACACAGCTTGCTGGAGACGGACGTGTCGTCGCTGAAGCGGTAGCGAGCGGCCACGCCGACCTGGGGGACGGGGCACTGCATCGCCCCGACGGAGCCCAAGATGGAGTCGTTGGGGACGCCGTACCCCGCGATCTTCTCGGGGTCTCGCGATGAGCCCGGCAGCGGGATGAAGTCGGGCAGGGCATGACCGAAGGAGAAGGCCGAGGACAGCGGACCCCGACGATGCGACAGCAGCAGGGAGACGCGACCTTCGTCGCCCACGTGAGCGATCACCTCGGCGTCGCGACCCCTGAACCCGAGGCTCGTGGACCACTCGGGGCATCCTCCGGTGGGACCGCCGAGCTTCCCCGAGCCGGCGACGAACCAGCTCCCTCGGTGAGCCACTCCCGACAGACACAGGGTCGTACTGAGCGAGTCGGTCTCCACGGCGGCGTCGGCGCGCGCGAACGGTCGACAGATGGACGCGCCCAGCACGGCGAGCTTGCGACCCGTGTTGGGAGAGAAGGACGTGTCGACCGTGACGTCGACCCCCTGAGCCACGCGACTGAAGGTCGCGTCACCGCCCATGGTGCCGTCGGTGGACCATCGCTCCCGGACGGTCAGGCCCATCTCGGGCCAGGTGTACCGACACGCCAGACTACCGGCGGATCGACCCGATTCGAGCCCGAACCAAGCGCTCGGCTTGAACTCGGCGTTCGCCACGCTCGGCATTCTGCAATCCAGACGGATCAGACCGAAGTCGAAGCCTTCGGTGAAAAGCTCCTTGGCGTCCTTGCCGAGGTCGCTGTAACAACAGGGCGCCGCCATGTCTCTCGCGCGATAACGCTTTATCACTTCCGCGTTCACTCCCTCTGCCTGAGGCGCTTGCCGGATATGACGTCACCGAGATTTCATGCGCATCTCTTTTTCCCCTCACGGCCCGGTTCGTCCAATTAATATAAAATTTCTGTTCAAACTGAAGTGAATTTTTTTTTTTAATGGGGTTTAATAAGCGGGAATGTTTTTTATAGATAGATCCTCGTAGATCTGAAACTCGGCTCAAAATGGAGGGATCTTGAGTGAAAAAAAAAGAAGAAAAAGACGTGGAAATCTGTAACCATGACAACGACTAGACGAGCCGTCATTTCAAGAGAGGAAACAGTTTGCTTTGATCGGCCATAACGAGCTACGTACACGTCGGTGCAACGAGCCGGGATCACTGATTTAAATATAATTTAATTGATCACTGGTTTACTTTAAAAAAAAAACTAAAAAAACAAACTGGTCACCGGCCGCCATCTTGGTACTCACCACCACATTCAAAATTAACTCGGTTTATTCAAAAACCTGTTCATCTTCGATTTATTAATTTTTTCCCACGTTGTTTGCCATGGAACTTTCGGTCAGTAGGGATTCCCAATATGGCGGACGCGTGGCCTCATCAATAAACGCGCCGTCATCGGTCGGTAGTGATTGAAGCACAGATAACACGAAAAGATTATGGGATACCGTGTTGCACGCACCATCGTGTCGCCACCGCACTGACCCTTTTCCCCGCACGCGCCGCCATGTTGCTCGTCCCGGTGCGTGATTCGCCGAATCCCGCATGGCGAATGTTTTCGTGTGGAAGTGTTAACATGGACTTTGACTTTCAACGCAAAATTAACATTCAATACTCAACATCTGAGAATTTACCACACGGGTTGAAATATATATGCTTCGAGTGACGCTCCCAATATGGCGCTTGGTGACGACAAATTCTCACCGCTCATAATCTTTCCCACTCTTACACACACAGATCAATGCGGGAGTTCCGACATCGATCGATAATTCCAGCAATGTGTGTGTGTGTGTGTGTGTGTGTGTGTGTGTGTGTGTGTGTGTGTGTATGTCTGTGTGTGTGTGTGTGTGTGTGTGTGTGTGTGTGTGTGTGTGTGTGTGTGTGTGTGTGTGTGTGTGTGTGTGTGTATGTCTGTGTGTGTGTATGTCTGTGTCTGTGTGTGTGTGTGTGTGTGTGTGTGTGTGTGTATGTCTGTGTCTGTGTCTGTGTCTGTGTCTGTGTCTGTGTGTGTGTGTGTGTGTGTGTGTGTGTGTGTGTGTGTGTGTGTGTGTGTGTGTGTGTGTGTGTATGTCTGTGTCTGTGTGTGTGTGTATGTCTGTGTCTGTGTCTGTGTCTGTGTCTGTGTGTGTGTGTGTATGTGTGTGTGTATGTCTGTGTCTGTGTGTGTGTGTGTGTGTGTGTGTGTGTATGTCTGTGTCTGTGTGTGTGTCTGTGTCTGTGTGTGTGTGTGTGTGTGTATGTCTGTGTCTGTGTGTGTGTGTGTTTATCTGTGTCTGTGTCTGTGTCTGTGTCTGTGTGTGTGTGTGTGTGTGTGTGTGTGTGTGTGTGTGTGTGTGTGTGTGTGTGTGTGTATGTCTGTGTCTGTGTGTGTGTGTGTATGTCTGTGTCTGTGTCTGTGTCTGTGTCTGTGTCTGTGTCTGTGTGTGTGTGTGTGTGTGTATGTCTGTGTCTGTGTGTGTGTGTATGTCTGTGTCTGTGTCTGTGTCTGTGTCTGTGTCTGTGTGTGTGTGTGTGTGTATGTGTGTGTGTGTATGTCTGTGTCTGTGTGTGTGTGTGTGTGTGTGTGTGTGTGTGTGTGTGTGTGTGTGTGTATGTCTGTGTCTGTGTCTGTGTCTGTGTGTGTGTGTGTGTGTGTGTGTGTGTGTGTATGTCTGTGTCTGTGTGTGTGTGTATATCTGTGTCTGTGTCTGTGTCTGTGTCTGTGTGTGTGTGTGTGTGTGTGTGTGTGTGTGTGTGTGTGTGTGTGTTTATCTGTGTGTGTGTGTGTGTGTGTGTGTGTGTGTGTGTGTATGTCTGTGTGTGTGTATGTCTGTGTCTGTGTGTGTGTGTGTGTGTATGTCTGTGTCTGTGTCTGTGTCTGTGTCTGTGTCTGTGTCTGTGTGTGTGTGTGTGTGTGTGTATGTCTGTGTCTGTGTGTGTGTGTATGTCTGTGTCTGTGTCTGTGTCTGTGTCTGTGTCTGTGTGTGTGTGTGTATGTGTGTGTGTGTATGTCTGTGTCTGTGTGTGTGTGTGTGTGTGTGTGTATGTCTGTGTCTGTGTCTGTGTCTGTGTCTGTGTGTGTGTGTGTGTGTGTGTGTGTGTGTGTGTGTATGTCTGTGTCTGTGTGTGTGTGTATATCTGTGTCTGTGTCTGTGTCTGTGTCTGTGTCTGTGTGTGTGTGTGTGTGTGTGTGTGTGTGTATGTCTGTGTCTGTGTGTGTGTGTGTGTATGTCTGTGTCTGTGTCTGTGTCTGTGTCTGTGTCTGTGTGTGTGTGTGTGTGTGTGTGTGTATGTCTGTGTCTGTGTGTGTGTGTGTATGTCTGTGTCTGTGTCTTTGTCTGTGTGTGTGTGTGTATGTGTGTGTGTGTCTGTCTGTGTCTGTGTGTGTGTGTGTGTGTGTTTAAGAGTGTGTGTGTGTGTGTGTGTATGTCTGTGTCTGTGTCTGTGTCTGTGTCTGTGTGTGTGTGTGTGTGTGTGTGTGTGTGTGTGTATGTCTGTGTCTGTGTGTGTGTGTATATCTGTGTCTGTGTCTGTGTCTGTGTCTGTGTCTGTGTGTGTGTGTGTGTGTGTGTGTGTGTGTGTGTGTGTGTGTGTCCGTGACCACTGTTTCTCAACAACCACTAATCCGATCTAATTGAAACTTGCCAGGTATATTGCTGGGGCCCTGAGGATGTGCATTTTCGAGGTTTGATATTAATTGGACAAGTGGTTCCCAAGTTATGACCATTTATTTACCAACCAATGACAGGACACGTTGCTGCATCGGCAGGTGCGCGGCCGGCCGACGATGACATCACGGGCCGTGCCGGTTATATGGCAGCAAATGTCATGGCAAGCAAAGACAGGGAGGTAAATGTGATTTTAATTTGGATTTTAATTAACTCTGTGTGTGGAAGTGTGGTTGTCGCGAGAACGCAAGAGTGAAGGAACGGCCTGTGTGGTTGTTGTTTCTGGCTCATGGTTTGAAAGTTTGTTCCCCCCCCCCCCATGCACGGGCACGCGAGAGTGAAGGAACGGCCTGTGTGGTTGTTGTTTCTGGCTCATGGTTTGAAAGTTTGTTCCCCCCCCCCTCCCCCACGTACGGGCACGCGAGAGTGAAGGAACGGCCTGTGTGGTTGTTGTTTTTGGCACGCGGTTTGAAAGTTTTTTTTGTTTGTTTGCACGTACAACCACGCACCTAGGGCATGCACTAGTCCAGGGGTCGGGAACGTGTGGCTCGCGAGCCAGGTATGGCTCTTTTGATGATTGCATCTGGCTCGCAGATAAAATTGGAGTTTGAAACTTGGAAAGCCCAATATTTCTCGCAGAAGCTTTACCTATAGTTTGAATGGTGTCGTGCTTCATTCACGTGCAGGGCTGAACTTGGCAGAAGGAGAGAAGAAAAAACACCTCCGAATTGTCTGAAGCGGTTTTTGTTTCGTCCAGTCATGCGGCCGACGCGAGTAGTGATTTAGGTTCCTCCAATGACGTGCCGCCGCCGACACGCGTAGCGGAATTCATCTCGACCAATCACGCGCCACCGCTGAGGCGACTCGTGATTTCGGTTCCTCCAATGACGTGCCGCCGCCGAGACACGTCACGGAATTCATCTCGACCAATCACGCGCCACCGCTGAGGCGACTCGTGATTTCGGTTCCTCCAATGACGTGCCGCCGCCGAGACGCGTCACGGAATTCATCTCGACCAATCACGCGCCACCGCTGAGGCGACAGCATCCCAGAGTCGGCCGGCCGTGCCGCACCTCTCGAGTATGTCAGCCCGTGCGCAGGCCAGCCAGACTCACTTGGGTCAACATCTCCCTCTCTCTCATTTGCTCAAAGCTAACCCTTCGACGAAGAAGATGGCGAAAAGAAAAAAAGATGAGGAGTATCGTACATTTCAGGACGAATGGGCCGAAGAATTCGCCTTTGTGGAGAGAGCAGGTTCTGTGGTGTGTCTAATTTGCAATGACAAAATTGCATCGATGAAACGGTCGAATATAAAGCAGCACTTCGACACGCGCCATGCTACCTTTGCATCAAAATACCCTGCGGGAGACAGCAGAAAGAAAGCGTGCCAAGAGCTACTGAGCAGGGTGCAAGCCAGCCAGCAGCAACTCCGCGTATGGACCCGGCAAGGTGACTATAATTCCGCTCGCTTTGCTGGATCTTTAGCAATAGTGAGGAACGGAAAACCATTCACAGATGGCGAGTATGCTAAAACGTTCATGCTGGATGTCGCCAATGAACTTTTTGATGATCTTCCGAACAAAGACAAGATAATCAAACGGATACAAGACATGCCTCTGTCGGCAAGAACTGTTCATGATCGTACCATCATGATGGCAAACCAAGTGGAGGAAACGCAAGTGAAGGACATAAATACAGCGCCGTTCTTTTCCCTGGCTTTGGATGAGTCAACAGACGTAAGCCATTTGTCGCAGTTCAGTGTGATTGCAAGATATGCTGCTGGTGATGCACTGCGCGAAGAAAGTCATGCTGTTCTGCCAATAAAAGGGTCCACAAGAGGTGAGTATTTATTCAAGTCTTTCATGGAGTTCGCTCAAGAAAAAAATCTACCTCTGGATAAACTTATCTCAGTGTGTACTGATGGTGCTCCGTGTATGGTGGGGAAAAACAAAGGATTTGTGGCGCTTCTCTGTGAACATGAAAATAGACCCATCCTAAGTTTCCATTGCATTCTACACCAGGAGGCACTTTGTGCTCAGATGTGTGATGGGCAGCTTGGCAAAGTGATGTCGCTGGTCATTCGTGTGATCAACTTTATTGTTGCCCGAGCCTTAAATGGTCGCCAGTTTAAAACACTGCTGGATGAAGTTGGAAATAACTATCACGGTCTGCTTTTGCACAGCAATGTGCGTTGGTTGTCAAGAGGGAAGGTGCTTAGCCGTTTTGCGGCTTGCCTGAACGAAATCCGGACTTTCCTTGAAATGAAAGGGATTGAGCATCCTGAGCTAGCCGAAACTGAGTGGCTCCTCAAGTTTTACTATCTCGTGGATATGACTGAACATCTGAACCAGCTCAACGTGAAAATGCAAGGCATTGGAAATACAGTGTTATCCCTTCAACAAGCCGTGTTTGCTTTTGAAAACAAGCTGGAGCTCTTTATCATGGATCTTGAAACAGGTCGTTTACTACATTTTGAAAAACTGAGACAATTTAAAGATGCATGCACAGCAAGTGAGCCCACTCAAAACTTTGATCTCCACCAGTTAGCTGGCTTCACATCCAGTCTCCTACAGTCATTCAAAGCACGCTTTAGAGAATTTCGTGAGCACACTCGTCTTTTTAAGTTCATCACCCATCCAAACGAGTGTTCACTGAACACAGCCGACCTGAGTTACATTCCTGGTGCCTCCGTCAGAGATTTTGAAGCAGAAGTGGCTGACCTGAAGGCCTCATACATGTGGGTGAATAAGTTCAAGTCACTGAATGAAGATTTGGAAAGAATCACACGACAGAAAGCAGAGTTGGCGAGCAAGCACATGTGGACAGAAATGAAAAAACTTCAACCCGAAGACGAGCTGATTATCAAAACTTGGAACGCGCTTCCTGTCACATACCTTACACTGCAGCGTGTGAGTATTGCTGTCTTGACCTTGTTTGGATCTACGTATGCATGTGAGCAGTCATTCTCACATCTTAAAAACATCAAGTCCAACCTACGATCACGTCTAACGGATGAAAGCCTCAACGCTTGCATGAAGCTTAACCTCACCAAGTACCAACCAGACTACAAAGCCATCAGCAAATCCATGCAGCACCAGAAGTCCCATTAATGGTGAGTATTATAACAACATTATTTAAAAGAATAAATTCAGAGGCTTATTATACTCACATTTAGTTGAATTCAGTCTTAAAATATATTATATGGCTCTCACTGAAATAGATTTCCAAATATTTTGCTTTAATGGCTCTCTGAGTCAAAAACGTTCCCGACCCCTGCACTCGTCTATCTATAATTCCAGCAATCTGTGTGTGTGTCTGTGTCTGTGTATGTATATGTGTCTGTGTCTGTGTCTGACCACTGTTTCTCGACAACCACTGGTCCGATCTAAATGAAACTTGCCAGGTATATTGCTGGGGACCTGAGGATGTGCATTTTCGAGGTTTGATATTAATCGGACAAGTGGTTCCCAAGTTTTGGCCATTTATTTTCCAAACCAATGACAGGACACGGTGCTATGACTTCACAATTGACGTCACAATTCCTCTTCTTTTTTTCTTTTTCTTTTTTTTTTGCACATACGGGCCCGCACTAGTATGATAAAACTCAGTGACTGCGATTGGTGACCGCTCCAGGGAGTGTTCCATTACCAATGAGCCTGTTAACAGTTGCCAGACCAACCGTTCCTGAGCAACCATTTCGTTGGATTGCTTGCTTGAGTGCTTAAGCCACTTGGCGAGCGCTCGACAAGCTCATTGGTAATGGAACACCCCGCTGCGCTATTATTACCAACCGATGTTTGTCCAGGTTATCGTTTTCAAATGCTGCTTCACACAGCACGAACCATTTTTAAAGCGTGTTCTGTGTGACTCGGTCGAGGTTCCAAACGTTCACCTCGGAGCAGAAGCTGAATACCACAACACCCAGTCTGGTGATACGGTGCTCGGACATATTGAATCGAATATCTATTATTATCTATATTCTATACTAATACAAGTGTGTGTGTGTAGTTGCCCCCCCCCAAAGAGGTATTTGCTTTTTTCTCAGAAACAACACACACAATTCCGATGAAACTTGACCACCATCTTCACCACCCATGATGTACAAAAGTTTGTTCACGACATTAAAAAAAAATTGGGGTCTAAGGAGTTCTATGAGGTTGGGGGGGGGTGGTTGCCCCCCAATATATGCATTTACTTTCTTTTCTGAAGCCACACACACAATTCCGATGAAACTTGACCACAACCTTTATCACCCGTGATGTACCAAGGTTTGTTCATGGCTTAAAAAAATTAATCCATTGGTATTTACTTTCTTCTTTGTTATACATTTTGTGGGTCATCCATACCTACCAGTGGTTGCCAGGTTATCTTATCCAGCCACGACCAGGTGAGCGCCCAGGGGTACTGTCCTCATGTTTAATATCTCTGTGAGGTTCTTTGTCATCATTCCTGGAGGTCCAGCTATCACTGGTACAACTTTGTCATTCTTCAGCTTCCAGGATCTTCCCATTTCATTCTTGAGGTCTTGGTGTTTGGTCATTTTCTTGATTTCTGCATTGTTTACTCCAAAATCAGTGGTATTAACTCCTCAATCAGCATTGCATTCTCCTTTTTTTGTACCTAAGTATGATATCTGGTTGCAACACTTTGTTTTCGATGTTCATGCTTGTTGGGATCATTTGTTTGTACGTGAGCAGTCGGTACTTCCATGTTTTCAGTGATTACTTTTGGTTCATGTTCCCACAAATTTTCTGTATCTGGGATATCCAAGTTTTTGCAGATTTGCCAGCAGATTACATTTTTATACTCTGTTGTGTCATTGTGTGTGCAGCTGTTCTGACATGAGTTTGTTTTTTTTATGTGTGTGTTCGGTCATTAAACAAAACATATTCTCTTTGCTAACCTCACCTCCACCCCTCACCTTTCTCTCTCTGTTTTTTTTTGTGGTTTTTTTTTTCTCTCACTCACTCACTCACACACACACACACACACACACACACACACACACACACACACACACACACACACACACACACACACACCCTACTCGCATCCCCCCCCCTCCCGTGGTATAGCAAGGTTTGGTGAGGCATAGCTCTCCCCACCTCCTCCACCTTCCTTGCTTCCCTTCCCTCCTGCCTCCTCTCTCAACCCCCCTCTTTAATACCCTCCCCTCCCCCCCTCCCCCACCCCGGTCAGCGAAGCGACGGGTTGTACTATTTGCTAGTCGGTAATAAATGTGGATTGTGAGGATGAAGGAAAACAACATGTACTGTCGTTTGAACGTTTCGAGCAATGCGATGACGCGCTCATTATTTGAGAAATAAGATTTTAAAATCCCTTCGCGATAAGGTGCAAGTATTAAGGTGGAGCTGGAGATATGAAAGAACAATCGTTAATCCATGGGGAGTCGATCACAGGAATGATGGAAATATAAAGAGTAGTTATAAACAGCGGTTCTCGTAACTGGTACTCAGGTACTCATGCATGGTTAAAACAAAAAAACTAAATGCGTCCGTCAAAGATGTCCAGAAAGCTCCAAAGCGTACGAGCACAACACAGGCTTTTGATGGAAGATTTTTCTCATCGAGTGCAGAGAAGATTCTTCCGTGAGAATCCTGGTTATTGATTTACAGTGATTTTCAAAATTTAAATGTACAAAATTAAGTTTATAAATTACAACGATATAATTTATAAACTATATTGTAAGTTTATAACTTTTAAGATTTAAAAAAAAAATTAAAAACATTGAAGGAGAACACGCTCGCGAAGAGGAAGAAGAGGGGGCTCAGGAGCATCCAGAATGAAAACAGAGCGGTTTGCGAGTGTCTCGTCGGGAGTGAACCTTCTGAGAGACCACTTGCAGAGGAGTCAGATGCATAAAAAGCTGAGAGGCGCATTAAAAATCGGAGTGGCGATTGGGAAAGTAGACGAGCACACTCAAAGCTGACAAAAAAATTTTTCCGTGAGTACCGAACCATTTCTGCTGGTACTCAATGGAGAATCTCATTTTTAAAAACTATGTGAACCCCTGATTATAAGATGAGTATTAAATGGTGATGATAATGTGAAGACATGAAGTAATATTGTTGCGAATCTGGAAGCCATGAGCACTCAACATTCAGGTCCCCATAGCTCAGTTATTTCGATAAGTACATGTGGATAGATAGCTCCCTTTCCCCTATGTCTAACGGGAATTAAGTGTGCATGCGCTGCGAGGTTATTTTATAGATAGGATTTGTACACTTATAATAACAACAACATGCCTTCACCTCACTTCCTCAACCCGACGTCATAGCACCCACGGTGGGCAGAGTTGAAGGAGGGACCTTGCGGCGGCTCTCGACCAATCAGGGGAATGCGAGCAAGGTTGCCGTCAGTCGGCCAATGAGCGCAGCCCACACAGGACAATGTTACTCTCCCTGTTTGAGGGGCGGCCCGCCGTGATGGCCGCCACGCCCTCCGGTCCAATCAGCGGACTTGGCACCCCTTTTGGCCAATCACGGGGGTGACGAGCACATTTGCGCGCCAAAACTATCCAGTGAGCGAGAGCGGGTCCGAGGAGGCGTCTCCTCCCCTCTGGAGAAGGGGTGAAGAAGTGTTCGGGGTGTTCTGTCTGGGGAGAATGTCAAGGTCTCGTCGTCTGGTCGCCCTGTGAGCCTCATCGCCTGGTCGTCTCGTCTTGCCTGCCAGCGTTCTGTCTGGTCCACCATCGCGTCGGCTGGCGTCCATCAATGCATTGTGTCGCGGGTTTGAATCCTGCCGAACTGGATCATCAAAAACTGCACGAGGCGGGGAGGTGCGAGACAGGTTCTCCCCTTCGGCTCACCTTCCCTCCCGAGCTGAAGGGCTGAATAAAGGCCGCGGCCATCACTTCTTTTGGGTATTTGTGTGTGCGTGTGTGTGTCTGTGGGCCCGTCTTCAAGTAGAATTGTTTAAGTGCCTTGTACATACTTGCATTTCTTTTAGTCGGTTTAACTCTGCTCCTTGTGTGTTCCCTCTCCCCTATTGTAAATAAATACCCATTTGTTGAATGTTTCAGCTCGTCCTTGTCCTTTCCTTCATTGGTTCACCATGGCGCGTGTTGGGGGATTAAAAAGGCCATTGCTGCCGTAGTTGTGCATTTGGACCGACGGGACCTCGGTAATCATCCGCTCAGGTTACGCACGGGTCGAGCACGGCAACGGCTCGTCCCGTTCGAGCTCCGTCGAGGGTGTGAATTCCTCGGTAGCTCGCCACGTGGGCCTCTAGGTATTTTGAAGTTCGGCAAATAACCGTCCCACACGGTTGACCAATTGACGATTCACGGTCCTGTAATGGACCCGCACCTTCGGAGTTATCGGAAAGGTACGATCTAGATTCTGGGTGTTCATTGGAGCCGACTCTACTGCTCTATCTAGCGGTCGTGCTCCCTGCCGATACCCGGCCCACAACAATATTAGTATTGGATTATTTGGCTGAGTAATTGAAAGAAAACAGACTATTTCAGTGTTAAAAGAAGAAGCGTCAAAGATGAGGATTAATGTCACATGCACACAAGCGATTCATGAAAGGAGGGTTGCCCTCAATAAAGTAAGGAAATCCCCATAATGATCGAGGACGTCATCGAATACAAAAGGAAAAGAGCACAGGCTCAACGGATCATCAAAACGGCAAAGACGGCCTCTTGGCGCCGCTACTGTTCATCCATTAACCCAGACACTCCTCTTCAAGGCATTTGGAGAAGAGTGAAATTTAGAAATGGGATTAAAGAGGGTGGAAGGGTCATCCCTATGCTTGTGACCCCCAATGAAACCTCATCCTCTGACAAGGAAAAGGCTGAAGCCCTTGGCAAACATTTCTCTGACCTCATCGGAGAAAATATCACCGACAATGGTCCCAAATCGGCCGAACTCAAGTTTGGGAATAAACACAGAGACATCCTTAATGACCGCCACACTGTCCATTCCCCACTCAAATCTCAACTTTTCTCTCTGGGAAATTAGGAAAACCATGCAAAACGCCAAGAACAGTCCACAACAGTCCTGGCCCTGTCCACTCATCCCTCCTCATGTTCAGGCACATGGAGTGACAAGGTGTTTGGCAAGTTCCTTGAGCTATACAATGAGGTTTGGTCTCTCAGGGGACTGTCTCGTGACTGCAAACGATCCATAGTCATTCCGATTACAAAATCCAGAAAATATCCCAGAAACCCATGTTCTTCCCACCCAATTTCCCTCATTTCAGTAGTAAGCAAACTAATGGAGAAGATGGTCAACAATCGGTTGCTTTTCTTCCTCGAAAGTAATAACTTGCCGTCCGAAGCCCAGAGCAGATTCCGAAAGGGTCGTTCAGCCATTGATCACAAGTGTCGTGCTGGCTAACGAGGCCAGGAAATCCCTTAACCATCAGGAGTCGCTCCTCGGTGTTTTCCTTGACATTCATAAAGCTAACGACGCAGTCTAGAAAGAAGGCCTCCTTCACAAGTTACACCATCTCAGTATAAGGGGCAAGATGTTCTCGTGGATCTGGGAATTTCTGTCCAACGGGTCATTTCAGGTAAGACTTGGCTCGGCAGGGAATAGTCTCTCTCCCATTTTTCAATTGAAAGATGGCATCCTTCACGGTAGTAGTCTAAGCCCGACGCTCTTCAATATAACGAGTAATGATGTAGCCTCCCTTTTTGGGACTCCATGGCAAGATACTGCTATTTGCGGATGACATAGTCCTGTGGGCGCGGAGCATAAACCTCGCTTTTTCCACAAGAAGACTTCAGGATGACATCTGCTTAATGGAGCAGTGGGCCCAAAGATGGGGGTTCAAGTTGTCTGGCACCAAATCTAAATTTGTCATTTTCAGAAGTTGTTTTGACAAGGGGTTAACTTGGAGCCCCAACATAACGAAGCTGGCCTTCAAATGCACAGAGGGCCTGAATTTAATCTGAAGTCTCTCTGGTACATCCTGGGGGAGCTCATCAGGAAAGTCTTCTTCAGTAAAAAGCCCTTATCCACTCCCATCTCGTCTATGGTTTTCAGGTCTTTTCAGATATGTCAAAAACCAACCGCAGAAAACTAGAAGCCAATCAAGATAAAGCCCTCCAAGTCTGTTTGGGTGGTTTTGCCAGCACGTCAGTCTCTGCCCTGCTGGTGGAGGCCGGTGAGATACCCCTGTCCCTCCGCTGGGAAGTATCTCGGCTGAAATGCTGTGGACAAAAACTCTATCTTCCGGGGCCAACCATCCAGTTAAAGTCATTTTCACACTTTTGGGAATGCCATAAGCAGGGTAAAAACCCAAATTCTCCTCCCTCCGTTCTAGCCTGTAGGAGGGCAGCCCAACAAATGGGTCTGACTCCATTTCCATAAATCTTGTCAAAGCAGTTCCAATTTGGCTTGTCTGGAATTCATCTTGACTTATGGGGGGAAAAAATCGAAAAGGACATCCCTTCATTATCCTGCAACCAGGTGCTCGAGTACTGTATATCCACTGGATGTGGAGCCAATCTCTCCACGTCTGTACAGATTGCTCCAAAGTCCCTTCCCTCGGACGAACAGCTGCAGCAAGATGCATCCCCGATGTTAAGGTGACCAAGGCGATGAGGCCTTTTGATCACCTATCGGCGTTCTCTGCTGAACTCTTCGCCATCATGTTAGCGCCGGAATGGGTCATTGATTTTCATCCACTCGGTGTCATGATCTTTTCTGATCCCCCTTTCCGCCCGAAAGGCATTGGAATCCCTACATGACGGACGCAGATATGACTTGGTTCTTGAGGTATCGCGTCCGATCACAATGGTCGACCTGCGTCGGATCCCAGCTCATGTGGGCACTGGGGGAAACGAGGCATGCGGCGGGTTACCCCAGGACGTTACCCCCAATCCCCCTGGGCCAGTCTGAAATAGTGAGTCTGGTCAAGGTTCAGAATGAAAAAAAAAAACCATGACAATCCCAGTGGGACTCCAACATTAAGGAAATGTTTAGTGGCAGGATGAAGGTTTAATGGTCGTTCCACCAGCTCTCCTGCAAAGACCAGGTAGCTCTCTTCAGGATCAGATTCAAGCGATTCTTATCTCTGCAGGATTGGGTGCCACCCGTCCTGGATTTGTGAAATGTCTTGGGAACCTGAAGAGATGCACCACCACGTGTTTTTATAAAATGCCCCTTCATGATGAACCCAGAGTGTGTCTGTCTCTTCCAAATAATAGAAGAGGTGGAGGGTGGGGGGAGGGTTTGGAACGTCTGATCTTCCGCTCATTTTCCGTCTTTTGAATCAGAACCTTCCCTGATTCTGCAAAGGTGGCCATGAGATTATAAAAGAGAGAGGGCTATCCAAATTCATCCACCGCCATTAGTATATTTCGGCCTTTAGTGGTGGATATAGAGCCTCACTGATTTGAAAACGCCATTAATAAAATAAAGAAGAAGAAGAAGTGAAATAGGAAGAAGAAGAAGAAGAAAAAGGAGAGGTGGAAGAGAAAGAAGAAGAAGAAGATGAGATGGAATAGGAAGAAGGAGACGAGGAGAAATATGAGGAAGAAGAAACACCTGACATTTTAAAAGAGAGAGGGAAATCCATATCGGATTATTAAAGGGCTATCCAAATTCATCCAACGCCATTAGTATATTTGGGCCTTTAGTAGTCTATATAGAGCCTCACTGATTTGAAATCGCCATTAATAAAATAAAGAGATGAAATAGGAAGAAGAAGAAGAGTAGAAATTGGAAGAAGAAGAAGAAGAGGTGGATAGGAAGAAGCAGAAGAAGAGATGGAATAGGAAGAAGAAGACGAGGAGAAATATGAGGAAGAAGAAGAAGAACCTCCTGCGATTTTAAAAGAGAGAGGGAAATCAATATCGGATTATTAAAGGGCTATCCATATTCATCCAACGCCATGAGTATATTTGGGAGCGTGGTGTATATAGAGCCACACTGATTTGAAATCGCCATTAATAAAATAAAGAAGAAGAAGAAGAGGTGAAATAAGAAGAAGAAGAAGCAGCAGAAGAAGAGATGGAATAGGAAGAAGAAGACGAGGAGACATATGAGGAAAAAGAAGAACCTCCTGCGATTTTAAAAGAGAGAGGGAAATCAATATCGGATTATCAAAGGGCTATACAAATTCATCCAACGCCATTAGTATATTTGGGAGCGTGGTGTATATAGAGCCTCACTGATTTGAAATCGGCATTAATAAAATAAAAAAGAAGAAGAAGAAGAAGAAGAAGAAGAAGAAGAGGTGGTGAAATAGGAAGAAGAAGAAGAAGAAATAGGAAGAAGAAAAAGAATAAGGAGAAGAAGAACCACCTATCTTCCTGTTGGTGCTGGCGCTGTGCGGAGGCCGCAGCCTCGAGCTTTCCGGTGTTCGGGGGTCTCGTTGAGCTCCCGCTCGCAGATCAAACTCCTCTCTGTTCCAGTATTCTTGGAATTTCATACAAAAAGCTTAAAACTCCAAGCAGTTCCAGGAACGAGGACACCGATGGGCATCATCATGGTAAACGGCACCTCGTTCCCATCAGAGCATGTGTGTGATTATCTTTTCATCAGTCGTTCAGTGCAGCAGCAGCAGCAGCACCGTCCATGTTCGAGTCCCGTTGAGTCGGTTCGGATGCTTGTTTATAACCCGTTCGTCACGTGACCCGGGGACGATCATCCGTTTTGATGTTGCAGGTGCGAGGAGTTCATCTTCTTCAAAGGTCAAAGGTCAAAGGTCACGATTTTCAAGAAACTTAAAACTCGCACTTGGCTAACGTGAGCTGGTGTTCGAGTACGGGTCTGAAAGGTCAGAGCAGCAGTTTGTTGAAAATGGTGACCTTTGACCTTTTTTAAAAGGGCTTGCTTCTGGCTCAACCATCAGAATGATTAAACACGAGTACCTGCAAACGTGTTTGTGTGTGACGGGTAGTGTGCCATTGTCAAATCTCTGTGTACATTTAATCACAGTTGTGATTGTACTGGAAGCAAGCGCCAACAACGAATGAATGAATGAACGAGGCACATGACCGACACAATTCTTGCCAGAAGCCATGGTTGGATCTGTAATGGCCACCAACACCAACTCAGGACCCTAGGATCCCAAGCCGCCACCCGAACCACTGAGCCAACACCAACTCAGGACCCTTGAATCCCAAGTCGCCAACCTAACCACTGAGCCATCACCAAATCAGGACCCTAGGATCCCAAGCCACCACCCTAACCACTGAGCCAACACCAACTCAGGACCGTAGGATCCCAAGCCGCCAACCGAACCACTGAGCCAACACCAAATCAGGACCCTAGGATCCCAAGCCACCACCCTAACCACTGAGCCAACACCAACTCAGGAACCTGGGATCCCAAGCTGCCACCCTACCCACTGAGCCAACACCAACTCAGGACCCTAGGATCCCAAGCTGCCACCCTAACCACTGAGCCATCACCAACTCAGGACCCCAGGATCCCAAGCCGCCACCCTAACCACTGAGCCAACACCAACTCAGGACCCTAGGATCCCAAGCCGCCAACCTAACCACTGAGCCAACACCAACTCAGGACCCGAGGATCCCAAGCCGCCAACCTAACCACTGAGCCAACACCAACTCAGGACCCTAGGATCCCAAGCCGCCACCCTAAAGGGGCTGTCACACCTTGACGATTTAGCCAGCATATGCCGATTTATGAAAAATTTGTCTAAAACGCTGGCACACGTCCAATACGTTATGGGTACGTTTTGTGTACGTTAGGTGCACGCTGAAAAACACTACCATAGGTCGTATTACGCTGGTTTAAAACGTTGTACTTTTTTGGTTGTCCAAAAATTTTGCATGCTTGAAATTTTACGACGTACTCGGCGTTTGGCTCACACGTTCCGCTACGCTGGCCACAAGTAGTAGGCACGTTATGCGATCGTTGACACGTTAATTGTATGTTACTCATAAGTCAAAACACGTAGAGGTAACATTCGCGTACCCGAAACTTATTTCTAACCTATGAGTAACGTTTTGTAAGCACGCTACACGAACGTTGTTCACACTTTGCAACATGTTACTTGAAAGTTCCTCATTTGTCGAAACACATCAAAGTAATGTTTAGGGTACCCGTGACTTATTAATAACCTATGAATAACGTGATCGGGAATTATTATGCGATGCATACGCTGGACTATCGTTGGGCATAGGTTGTGGACGACTAAAACACGATAAACAATCGTTGGTATAACTTATCTATAAGTTATCGAAGCGTTCTGTGTTCATTACGAGTACATTATGCATTTGTCTAAGTCGTTTTTAATACTTTAAAAAGTAAAACAAAGAAATATTTCATCGTGGGAATGAGGAAAAAAAATTAGCCGAAAAGAACATCGAACAATGGTGCAAAGTCGTCTCCGATTCGTGGACGATAAGAGGATCCATCATCACCCACACCCTCCCCATCACGCTCACATACTACTACTGACAGACATACTACTACTACCAATACAACTACTACTACTATTACTACTGTCATGCACACCAACTACTACTAATAGTATTACTACTACTGATACTACTGGCATTGACATCTACTCAACATGGAGTCTGGAACAATGACGGGTTCCTCTTGTGAAGCCCATTTGTATATACCAATTCCCCTTTACGCTGCCAATACGCCATTACATGGTAGATGTAAGTTAGAAACACGTTCAGTAAGTTCTGTGGTCGTCCGGAAGACGTCAATCTAATTCGTCTACATACGACAATGTGCGTTTTAGATACGTTACACATAGGTTCATAGCATGTTACTCAAAAGTTAGAAGCACGTTATACTTAGGTTCAAAGCATGCTACACATAGGTTAAACGCACGTTACTCATAGGTTCACAGCACGCTAGTCATTGGTTGAAGGCAAGTTACAAATAGGTTCAATGCACGTTACTCATAGGTTTCAAGCACGTTAAACATAGCTTCAGAGCACGCTACTCATAGGTTAAAAGGACGTTACCCATTGGTTGAAAATTAGGTTTCGGGTATGTTAAATATTACCTTGACGTGTTTCGACTTATGAGTAACCTACAAGGAACGTATGTCCGTCGTGTGTAAACGATCGCGGAGCGTGCCAGGAACATAAGACAACGCATGCGGAACGTGTTAGCCATACGCTGAGTACGTCGTAAAATTTTCAGCATGCTTGAAATTTCACGACGTACTAGATGTACCACGGAATATGACAGCGTACTTCATTGTTTTCCAGCCTACTCTTAACGTATACACAACTTTCCTATACCGTATTTGACGTGCGCCTAGAGTTTTAGACACATTTTTCATAGGTCGGCATACGCTGGCAAAATCGTCAAGGTGTGACCGATGTTGACACTTCAAATTCTCAGGCAGTTATGATTTAAATCGGCGTCTGGCAGGTTCTTAACAGGCTACGCCACGAGTTCGCTGGCGATACGTTTAGCGTGCTATGCGAAAGTTAAACTATCGTTGGGCATAGGTTGTGAACGCCGACAACAGGCTAAGCATTCGTTGGTAAAAGTTATCAATAACACAACGAAACGTTCTGTGCCCCTTACTAATATGTTATGCATACGACCAACATGTTATGAATACGCCCAAAACTTAAAAAAAAACAAACATCAAAATTTCAGCGTACGCCAATGTTTTACATACATTTTTATACGTTGCCATTGCTGGCTGAAACGTCAAGATGTGACAGGGCCCTAACCACTGAGCCAACACCAACTCAGGACCCGAGGATCCCAAGCCGCCACTCTAACCACTGAGCCAACACCAACTCAGGACCCGAGGATCCCAAGCCGCCACTCTAATCACTGAGCAAACACCAACTCAGGACCCGAGGATCCCAAGCCGCCACTCTAACCACTGAGCCAACACCAACTCAGGACCCGAGGATCCCAAGCCGCCACTCTAACCACTGAGCCAACACCAACTCAGGACCCGAGGATCCCAAGCCGCCACTCTAACCACTGAGCAAACACCAGGCTCTAAGCAAATACTCTGATTCCATCCCTTGAATGTTTACTTGGAGCCTAATTGCGTGTGTATACTGTTATTAGCTCGCCTGTTCGAAGAACAGAGAGCTATAGTGATACCCCCGGCGTGAGCGTCGGCGACAGCGTGAAAATGTTAAAGTTTTTGGTGCAAGTTATTTAGAAGCTTGCCATTCATTTAATATGTGAACGAGGATGCTGATATTTGGCATGGTGGTTACTTTGGGGTATATTATTGATGTCGTGAAGTTGAAATTAAAAAATAATTTCAAATGTTTTAAATTTTTGACCTGTTTTGAACTTAACTTTTTTGTAGCACATCAACGTTGAAGTTTTTTCCTTTCTAATGTTTTTATCTACCACACTATTTTTTTACTGATTACAACATACAAATACATATATTGCTTTAAAATTATTTGGATCAGACTTCACTCCAATGCTTTATTGAAAATATAATTAGACTAGTCTTTTAAAAACGATAAATGCATAAACAGGCGAGCATTGGGTGGCTTTGACACCAACTCTCTGGTTGCATGTGCAGGCATTCGAAAATGATTGATCTCGTCGTTGTATAGTTTCCAAATGCAATCAACATCACTCATCAAGTTGATCTCAGAAGCAATGATCATTGGTGATGATTGAGACGACTCACTCGTACACCTCTTTTCCCTCTCCCAACCCCGCACCACCTCCTCTCTTGCAGAGCTCATCGGATTGCTGATTTGCTGTCCTTTTGAAACTCACCGCCAGAGATGATTTGTGCTTCTGCTTCCTTTGACCTGTTTACAGAGTGGCAGTGAGGTTGGCTCAGAAAAACCGAATTTTTTTCTTCTTAAGATCACATTTTACATCGTCCAGTCGGAAGAGGTGTCCGCCACACCCTGCATGATCGCGACAGATATAATTAATTGGTCTGTTTTGTTGATAAAAACACACTCCACATGTGTTCCTTGTATTAAAATTCACTGTATGTGATAGTAAGTGAATTCTGGCTCAAATTAATGAAACGGACTTAAACGGCTGAGGTTTTTTTTTCTTCTGCACTTGTAATAGAATTTTAATGAACCCAGTGCAATTTTTTTTTTTCATTCATGCGGCTTCCACTAGCAGTTATAAATAAATAAATAATCTTGAAATCGAAGATAACCTGCACACAGAGGTGGTGGATTGCTACCGTTACTTCTTCCCTGTGTGCGTATTGATTTGTCGGAGATTGTGTCACCATGGCATGCATAGCGACGGTGGCTTGTCCATCTCGAGCCGGTGGAGCTTTGCCAGGCACTGGCAGTGTTGGCAACAGCGGGACGACGACGGCGGCATCATTGACCTCGACAGGAGCCGGTGACGCCGGATCGTGGCGAGATCCAAGAACTGATTTCTCTGGTTGGCTAACGGCACTCGGCGCATCACCTGGGCTTGCAGGAACACTGCGGCGTGAACTGGGTATCGGGGACTTTGAGACTCTTCGAGCAAGTGCTGCCAACCTTCCACGTCGACATCAGCTCCTTTTAGCCGCCCGCCGCCGACTCCCACAGGCGACTTGTGCGACGTTGCGCCGAGCCCTTGCAGCCTGTGGACCGCCGTCAGAAGGCCTTGCCACCTCACCACCACTTTTGGCTGATGTTCTTGAAGCTCTGGTACTCACTCTGACTGGTTTAAGCCGTGAGTTGCTTTCGGCAGCACATCGTTTCAGCTCACTGGAGGCCGGTCTGTACGCGACAACGGAGACTCCCGGGAGTTTTGTCAGCACCGAGGGGCAAGGTTTTGAAGAAGGCACAAATACAAATAGCTTTGATGGGCAGCCAGCCTTTGATGGTGGGCTTGATGGATACAGTGGTGGTCACTCTGCTGTTGGACTTGATGGGTCGGTGTATGGCGAGGGACATTCATATGAGGGGGCACCTGGGGGATACACAGAACTGACTGGCGAGCAGGAAATGGATGGGGGTTTGGATGCAGGCACAGTGTACACCGAGGAAACAGAAGCAGTTGAAGCAGAGACTGAAGGACAAGCAGAAGCCACAGGTAATATATGAATCAAAAGCCAGTTTTTTGAAAAATGTAATTATGACCATGTTCTCCCTTGTAGCCCCATTGAAACATTGATATAAGTTTATAACAAGATTAGAGAGGGTATTGTGATTTTTTTTTCTTTTTTTCTTATTGTGTCATTTCAAACCTTGACTTGAGACGCACTATACATAATTACCCTGCACGCGTGAAGCAAAAAGTGGGGTTAAGCAATTGGTTCACTTTGTCTATCTACAGACGAAAGTCTGTGATGGAGGAACAACTTTATCTCAATTTAATGTTGTATTCTGAACACTGTAGAACACGAATTGGAACACGAACCTGCAGTTTCGCAGTACTTTGACTGTGAACTTGGCAAATTTTACGGAACCTCGTCCCAAGTGCACACGCGCAGACCAGGGTAAGATAACTATTTAGTCTGCCTGGCTGTTTGGCAGTCAAATGTAATTGAAAATCATTCAAAATAGAAACCTTATTGTTTTTAGGGATGTCATAAAGGACACAAACAACAGGCACGAATAACTCATTTTATGTGCTAAATATAGTGGTGTAATAGACGGTGCCTCAACGGCGGTAAACTTGGGGAATTCCTTTTTCTTTAGCCTTTCAAGCCTTCATTTTATTTCAATTGAATTGTACACTTGAGCACTGGAGAACACAAATTGCCTTTTTAGCAGTACTTGGACAAAATATTTATGCTGTCTCAAGCCCTGAGGGCAGAGTAACTGTGAGAAGCTGCATTCAGACAAATATGGTGGTGCTTAGAGCTGTTTGTTCAGTGCAAAACCGAAAGCAACAGTTTAAAAACCCTTCCTATGTCCTTTTCTCCCCCCCCCCCCAAGACTGCATGGGGTAAGGTGTTCTATGAATGCTCAAGTTTGAGAAGTGTTTGTTAGTTTGTTTGACTGGAATGCATTCCTAAACCGTTGGACATGAGTTGAAAACTGCTGGTTGTACTCGAGGTATGCATGGGAAGGTTTTAAGCACTCTACAAATCCATAGCCTCTGGGGTTCAGGGTGGGATGGGATGAGGGGGGGAGCATGCAAATTCTCAAGATAGAAATGTGTATCGCATAGCACTACCCTTGGTGTGAGGGGTTGCTACAAGTCGTAATAAATTAAAAGTCTCTGCATAAAAACTATAGATATCGTAGTGAGACAATTGTCATGCTATAATACCCAGTCAGTCCTCGTTTAACGTCGTAGTTACGTTCTTGAGAAGTGTGACTTCAACTGAAACGACCTTTAAGCGAATCCAATTTCCCCACAAAAATTAATGTAAATAGGGGGGTTAGGTTACAGGGAAAATTTTTTTTTATCGTCGGACAAAATAAATTATTTACATATGGAGTATAATTTTAAACAAACAATTGGATATCATCATCTCCAATTGATTTTTTTTTAGTTATTTTCTCATCATCTCGAGTTGCTTCAGATCTTTCTTGGTTCGATGTTTCTCCGTGCGATTGCAGAAGTTGTGTAACGTCGGCTTCTTGCACCTCATCAAAACCCACTTTAAAGGCCAAGCACATGATAACCTCCTTCATCGCAAGGAAAACATATTTAAATCCTTTCAAGTCATTGACACGTTCAGGCCACAACTTGTTCCACAAACCGTTCATGCACACCTGAGTAACTTCAGCCCAGAACCCTCTGGGTGGGCTTCTGCACCAGTATTTACTTTACGGCTTGTACACCGGTATTTATGGGATGATTTATAATGTAGCTTTAAAAAAAACAAAAAAAAAATGAGGAAAACCATTAGTGTAGCACTAAATTGGAGGTAAAACAACTTCAAGCGAGTATGTTCTCCAATAGATCAGCGACTTGATAACAGGACGATGTTAAGCGAGGACTTGCTGTATTGCGAGGAAAAGTACCCAGTGATGGGGAAAAGCAAGCAAAAGAGTCCCATCCCCAGTACCAGGAAAAGTTTATGTTGATCTATCAATTTAAATTATTTCATAGACTTTAGAAATGTTCATTGTGTTCCACTCTTGGTTTCAGCAGAGCCAAAGCTCTGAGCTACTTAATACCGCCCACCGCAAAATGGTTATTCATGCCTGTCCTCCCGTCATTTCAAAATGAATGTTGCGCTTTTCAAACGCAGTGTGGGAAGTGGCACCGTAAACGGGGGACAGACAGATGCGCGGACAGACACCACGGTTCGCAATACATGATAGACGAGTGGGAAACCCATGGCCATAGACATATTACATTTGGACATCCTGAGCAATCCTACTGTATGTGGAGTTTTACAAAATGGGTCCCGGCAATCCGTCAGATCCAGCAATGATGTATTCTACACTATTTACTTCACATTGTATGTGAATACATGTCCACGCACATGTGAAATACAGTTTGTAATATGTAATTCCATGTAATGTAAAATGTCCATGAAAATATCACGTACTGTACAGTCGTGGCCAAAAATATTGACACCCTTGAGCACTTTTTTCAAAATAACTCACAATTTTCTCGAAAAATAAGTTCAAATTGACATAAATATTTGATGTCCACAGTTCTTTATTTCACTGTTAATATTGGAGAACCTTTGTTTTATATTCAGAACTTAATATATCCTTTAAATCAGAAAATAAAAAAATGGCTTTGAGAAAATTATTGACACCCTTGACTTAATATCGGGTAGTACACACAGCCTTTGGACAAAATAACTGCAGTCAAGCACTTCCTATAGCCATGAATGAGCTTCCTACACCTCTCTACTGGCAGCTTGACTCATTCTTCTTGTACAAACTGCTCCAGTTCTCCCAGATTTGAAGGGTTCCTTCTCCCAACTGGTGTTTTCAGATCTCCCCACAGGTGTTCAATTGGATTTAGATCTGGACTCATTGCTGGTCACTTCAGAACATTCCAGTGTTTTGGCTTGAGCCATTCCTGGATGCTTTTTGAAGTGTGTTTGGGGTCATTGTCCTGCTGCAAGATCCAAGACCTTCGACGGAGACCCAGCTTTCTGACACTGGGTTGAACATTGAGCTCCAAAATGCCTCCTTGGTAATCTCCTGATTTCATGATGCTATGCACACATTCAAGGCACCCAGTGCCAGAGGCAACACATCAACCCAAAAACATCACTGAACCTCCTCCATGTTTGACTGAAGGGAAGGTGTTCTTTTCTTTGAAGGCTTCATTTTGTTTTCTGTAAATATAGAGATGATGTGCTTTACCAAAAAAGCTCAAATGTGGTACAATCTGTCCACAGGACATTCTCCCAGAAGTATTTTGGTTTGATTCGGTGTGTTTTGGCAAACTCGTCAGGCTTTCTTATGTCTCTCTCTCAGCAGTAGCACCACAGAACCCCCTTTCCTGGGTCTCCTACCACAGAACCCCCTTTCCTGGGTCTCCTACCACTGAACCCCCTTTCATTGAGATGGTGATGGATGGTGCGAGTTGAAACTGTCGTACCTTGTATCTGAAGGTCAGCTTAGATTTGTTTGGCAGTCGATCGAGGTGCTTTCAAGTTTTCTCTTTGGCCATGTCCAGGGAGGTTGGTTATCGTGCTATGGGCCTTAAACTTCCTGATAACTGCTTTTGGTGGACACAGGAACATCAAGGTCTCTGAAGATGGACCTGTAGTCTTGAGATTGTCCATGATTGGCTACAATCTTGTGTCTGAAATCCTCAGACAATTCTCTGGTTTTCTTTCTTTTCTCCATGCTCATTGTGGTACACACAGTGACACAAAACAGCAGAAGGACTCCTTTTCTCCATCACCTCTCAGAAGGACGCCTCTCACAACACCCCCCCCGCCTCTCACAACACCCCCCCGCCTCTCACAACACCCCCGCCTCTCACAACACCCCCCGCCTCTCACAACACCCCCGCCTCTCACAACACCCCCGCCTCTCACAACACCCCCCGCCTCTCGCAACCCGCCCCCGCCTCTCGCAACCCGCCCCGCCTCTCGCAACCCGCCCCCGCCTCTCGCAACCCGCCCCCGCCTCTCGCAACCCGCCCTCCGCCTCTCGCAACCCGCCCTCCGCCTCTCGCAACCCGCCCTCCGCCTCTCGCAACCCGCCCTCCGCCTCTCGCAACCCGCCCTCCGCCTCTCGCAACCCGCCCTCCGCCTCTCGCAACCCGCCCTCCGCCTCTCGCAACCCGCCCTACGCCTCTCACAACACCCCCACGCCTTTCACAACAACCCCCACGCCTTTCACAACAACCCCCACGCCTTTCACAACAACCCCCCACCTCTCACAACAACCCCCCGCTTCACATAACACCCCGCCTCTCACTCCACCCTAACCTCTCGCTCTCTCGCTCTCTCACTCTCTCACTCTCTCCCACTCCCATTCTCTCCTGTTCCCATCCCTCCGCTCTCTCACTGCCGCCCCCATCCCTCCGCTCTCTCACTGCCGCCCCCATCCCTCCGCTCTCTCACCGCCGCCCCCATCCCTCCGCTCTCTCCCTGCCGCCCCCATCCCTCCGCTCTCTCCCTGCCGCCCCATCCCTCCGCTCTCTCCCTGCCGCCCCATCCCTCCGCTCTCTCCCTGCCGCCCCATCCCTCCGCTCTCTCCCTGCCGCCCCCATCCCTCCGCTCTCTCCCTGCCGCCCCATCCCTCCGCTCTCTCCCTGCCACCCCCATCCCTCCGCTATCTCCCTGCCGCTCCCATTCCTCCGCTCTTTCCCTGCCGCCCCATCCCTCCGCTCTTTCCCTGCCGCCCCCATCCCTCCGCTCTCTCCCTGCCGCCCCATCCCTCCGCTCTCTCCCTGCCGCCCCATCCCTCCGCTCTCTCCCTGCCGCCCCCATCCCTCCGCTCTCTCCCTGCCGCCCCCATCCCTCCGCTCTCTCCCTGCCGCCCCCATCCCTCCGCTCTCTCCCTGCCGCCCCCATCCCTCCGCTCTCTCCCTGCCGCCCCCATCCCTCCGCTCTCTCCCTGTCGCCCCCATCCCTCCGCTCTCTCCCTGCCGCCCTCCGCTCTCTCCCTGCCACCCTCCGCTCTCCCCCTGCCGCCCCTCCGCTCTCTCCCTGCCGCCCCTCCGCTCTCTCCCTGCCGCCCTCCGCTCTCTCCCTGCCGCCCCTCCGCTCTCTCCCTGCCGCCCCTCCGCTCTCTCCCTGCCGCCCCTCCGCTCACTCCCTGCCACCCCTCCGCTCTCTCCCTGCCGCCCCCTCCCCTCTCTCCCTGCCACCCCCTCCCCTCTCTCAGTTTCAATCCATTGTTCAGATGGCGCACACACATTGATAATTCACTTCGTGTGTAAAATACCCTGATGACAAGTTTTATCTGAGTCAGGATTCCAACTGAGACACGAGAACTTTGAGGCGAGTGTGCGAACCTTGAACCCATCTTGTCAGTCCAAGTCATGTAAAGATTCCATGTTGTATTTATACATTTAAGATGTATATTGTTTGGTATCATGCATTTCTTCTGGTTGAATGTTGAGCTTTGCCTGTGTGCCGAGCTTTTCAAACTCAGCACGGGAAGCAGCTGCCGGAAACAGGCGACAGCCAAACATGCGAACATACAATTGTTATGGGTTTGCCTGCTGGGTCAGTGGCTTCTCAGACCGCTTCCTGACCTTTGACCCTGAAGCCGATGAGCCACAGATAACTCCATGGCACAGGTTGCTAAGCAACCACGGACACCGTCTGTGATTAATTTTGGTGGAGTCCTCGCATCCAATTCCCACGTCGTCTCGGCAAATGAATTCCCCCAGATAAGGAACCATGCCCTTGACACCCCACTCCTAGAAATCAAGAATGGCTAAGCTGAAACATAAGCGGGATGTCGGATTGCCTATGACCGTAACGACACTGCGGGGCAAAAGTCCCATCCACCATTTACACACTTGTGTCTCATCAAAATATCAACCAATTACTGCGCCGTAGTCCCAAGAAGGAAGCCAGACATAACAATACGCACACACACACACACACGCACACGCACACGCACACGCACACGCACACTACATACCAATAGAGAAAGAGGAAATTGGGCAGGTTGGAAACGAATGGTCATGTTAGCAAGTAAACACATATTTACAAGCAATGCAGTGTCACAAAAGAAAGTCTTACCCTGATACACGCAAGCCCCTTATACAATCACTGTATCATGAAACCACAGCGAAAGGCGCCTCATTCACTCTGGGAAATTAGGCAAGCAAGAGTGAGATAAAGATTAAGAAGGCGGGGCTCGCTGGTGACCCCTCGCTCACCCCACGTAAGCCTGTGGGCTTTACGTTGGTCCCAACATGAAAAGGGGAGGGGTGAGAGAAGAGAAGAGAGGGTGATGGGTTGTTGCACTGTGTGAGGAGAAATTTGTTGAATGCTTCATAATGTGTAGAGGAAATGATGAATGCGAATCAGTAATCCAGCTCTGAACGAGTTGAGGGTTGGCAATTGTTGATTGCTCTTGTGCTTTCCAAGTGAACGATTAGAAATATGGAAAGCAAGAGAAAGCGTGCAAGTCAGTATGTATTCGCCGGCATTCCCAGAGAAAGAGCTCTGCGATTCGTCAGCACTCGCTCTGTGGCTGGCTCGATCAGTCTCAACAGAGCCCGTCCACGCAGAGGTTCACGTCCACCTGGCTTGTTCCTTCAAGACTCCGTCTGGCTCTCGTTCCCTAGACGCACATGACACTGAGTCCTGTGCTACCTGGCATTATAAAGCCCTCAGCTGAGGTGTGGCCGAAGAGTCGACCAGCGTCCCGGCACAGTTTGTTCACCACGCTGCTTTTGCATTGGAGCGCAGCTGTTGCCAGGCCATGCTCATTGGTCGAGCTCCTGGCTCAGCGATGCCGTCCATTGGTATCTACGCTCATATGTGGTCCTTGGTTTGGCTGCTCTGTCATGCAGGATGTTTCCCATCGCTACCTGGTGATATTCCTTTGGTCTTGATTTGTATTGTGGTTTTGCAATGAAATGTGGGTTTTGTAAAGTGTGGTGATGTGTGTATGGATGTGCTGAAAAGAGGTGTGGGAAGAGAAAGAGATGAAGAGGTATGGGGGGAAGAGATAAGAAGAGAGGGGATCTAGAGAAGAGTTACAAAGGGAATTCGAAACTGTTACATAAACAACGCATTTCTCTGTCCACTGATACGAGGGGAAAGGTAATCTATCGAAACAAAATCCTACCGATATATCTAAACTCCATGGTTCCTCCATGTGTTGGATGTAGCTCCATGGGGTCTTCCAAAACCGTAACAATGGCACGGACAGACACCACGCTTCTCATTATATAATATACTCATATAAAAGCTCATCAAAAATGACGGATTGGAATTTTATTCAAAATATTGAAGGAGACTCGAAAATATGTATCGTAGCAAGAAAAAGCGTTATTTTAAAACACTAAATGTACAAATGTGATCATATTTTGTTCATCTCCTGGGATGTTTCGTTTCAACAGTGCTGCCGCGTGAGCATACCAAAGTCTGAAGCCTCGGCCTAGCGTCAGGTGTGCTTATCTCTTCATTATTTATTCGACATCCTATGGGCGACGAGCACTTGTTTTACTCTGTGTGTGCAACACATCACGTGCAGCGAATTTCACATTCCTACACCTTTTATATATTGTTATTTTTTGAAATGCTTCTGCACACTGCCTTTGAGGCCCAGTTGCACATCAGTCCACAATTCTAATGTAAGAGACTTAATTACTCTTTTATGAAAAATGTTTTTCGAATTTTTTATTTAATCCAGAAAAACAGACTGGAGTAAACATAGTTGTGCTAAAAGATTGGCATTTAAAACCCCACTCAAATCGTCCGAACGAAGGAGGACAAATATATGCGCACTATATTTTGTTTAGGTAGATATTGTTACCCTCGCCGAAGGAGAGGGTATTGCATTTGGGTCCGGCCATCTGTCTGTTTGTTTGTCCGCACAGAACTTTGGTGTTTTTCTCCGCAACCGCTCGTCGTATTGAGACAAAATTTTCACCATTGTTGCGACTTCTCATGTGGAATGTTTTAATGATAATTATGATGTCATCGGTCGCGTGGTGTGGCAGCCATTTTGGAAAAACGGAAAAACTTTGGACCTCTATCTCTGAAATCACACCAAAGAAAAAAAAAATTGAAGCTTGGTACATCGCAAGTACGAGGTCCGTTCGAAAAGTAACGGGACTGACCTCACAGAAATTTTATTCCAAAAAATATATTGAAATCGCAGCTTGCCCCCTTCAAAATAGTTTCCCTCCAGTCTCGCACGCTTGTCCATCCTCTTCTTCCACGCTTCGATGCACCCCCAGAAGGCTTCTTCTGGAATCCTCCGGAACTCCGCCGTCACGGCCCTTTTGATGGCCTCCGCATCAGGAAATCGGGTCCCCTTGATCACCCCCTTGAGGTTGGAGAATAGGAAAAATTCACAAGGGGCCAAGTCTGGCAAATACGGGGGTTGCTCCAGAGTTGGCACGTTCCTCTCCGCGAGAAACTGTCGGATGCTCAGGGCACTGTGAGCAGGGGCGTTGTCATGATGGAGCACCCAGGCGTTGTTCTCCCACAGATCCCTCCTCTTGTCTTGGACTGATCTCATGAGGCGCCGGAGGATCTCCTTGTACACGAATTGATTCACTGTTTGATCCTGTGGTAGAAACTCGAAGTGGAAGATGCCCTTGATGTCAAAAAACGCGATGAGCATCACCTTGACCTTCGACTTCGACATCCTTGCTTTCTTTGACTCTTTGCTGTTTCTGGTCCTCAGACAACAGCTTGGGGATCATCTTTACGCACACCTTGCGCATTTCGATATTTTCAGTGATGATGCTCCAGACAGTGTCCTTGTTGATGGAAAGTTCCTCAGCAATCATCTGCACCGTAAGTCGACGATCTGCGTGCACCATCTGCATCACACGCTTGATGTTGTCCACCGTCTTGCTCATTGAAAGTCTTCCAGACCGTGGATTGTCTTCAACCTCCTCCCGTCCCTCCTTGAACCTCTTGTGCCATTCAAATGCTCGTGTACGTGACATCGTTTCCTCATGGGGAATGAGTGATTTTTTTTTTTTAATGCCGTCATCAGTGCCCTCGTTATGATGTCATAATTGCAATTGTAGAACGCCACCTGTGATCAGTATGAAAAATTTTGAGGGTCATCTCGGCATAAAATGGCCCACAGGAAAAGGAAATTGTGACGTCATCGGTCACGTGATTCGGCAGCCATATTGTTTTAAAAAAAAACCTTCAAAAATGTTCTTCTCTGAAGTGGCTGAACAAATCGAGGCGAAACTTTACATGTATGACCGGCTATCCATGAGGAAAAAAAGGTTCACATATGATATATCATTGGTCACATGGTTTGGCAGCCATATTGGATTTATCCTCAAACCTCTAAAAATACACCACTCTAAAGAAGTCCTGGCGAGGATCTGCAATCTCCGATTGCTCTTTCTCTTGTTTGTGTTTGTTTTACTTCTATGCACTCTTGAACCGCTGGATGGAATGAGTTGAAAACTGGTGTTTGCACTTAAGATGTTGGATGTCGACAGTAAAAAAAAAATAATATCCTTTGAGGTGGTGGTTGGAGGTTGGGGAGGGGGAGGCCCCAATTATCTCTACATAAATGTGCATCACATAGCGCCACCTGTTGGAAGCCGGAATTAGAAGTCATAATAAAATATGCCATGGACATCATAAAATGTGGGAAGGATTATTTGCTCATTCGTTCATGTCTTGTGCGGTTTGGCTGCTGGTTTGCATCATTAGTGGGAGTGCGGATGTGCTACCAACAGCAGTGCCCCTTGTAGGTTAGTGCAGGAATTTGGACATGGTGCCAGCGATGGCTCACCGACTCTGAGCAAAGGGCACTGTGGGGTTGTTGACGTCCACGAACTAATGCCGGCAGATAGGATGCACAGTTTAACATTAATCTGAGGGACGACACACACATTGATGAATCGCTCTGCTTGTGAAACACCAGGATGACAGTTTACAGCTGGGTCGACATTCAAACCCAGCCTAGATTGCTTGGAGGCGAGTGTGTGTTATTCTTGGCCATCCTGCCAGTACCTGTGTTAATGTTATTATCTAGATTTCTTAAGTTTTCAATATTTCTTGAAAGTTTGTTTGAGTTGGAGATTACTATAGTTCACCAGAGTCAGAGGGGATATCCGAAATGTAAAATGGAATCCTCAAAACAGATCAGTTTCCAAAAACAAACTTGGATAATAACTTCGTCACTTAAAATTAGGTACTTGCAAGTTATTAACCAAGTTATATTTTCAATAAATGAAGACAATAAATACACTGAGTTCTTAACTCTTATAAGGCCAACTAATCAGACCAATTTGTTTTAAAGATTATTGCATTTTTCGAGGCCAGATGGGGTCAATGTATCTTGCCACTTCAGTTTTTATAATAATACTCGACGACCTGTGAACCCGTTGGGTTCCCGTTGTGACAGCGGTTGATAAAAAAACACATTTCAAAACACAAAACAAAAAGATAGCTCCAGCGAACGAGACCGCTGAGGTTGTTTCCATTGATCAAATAATCCCGAAGAGTACTTGACTGAATTGGGAATTGATTTTTTTTAATAATTTTTTTCGTTGCCCGATTTGAACGAAACTTGATATTGCACGTCAATGTGAAAATAAAAAAATACACCCATGCGGGAGTGACGGTTATCTCTGCGAGAAACAAGCATGAGCATGAGTTCCTCGGGTGTAGTGTTCTCGGGTCAGGAGGGATTTTTGGACAACTTTGAAGTCACGTGACGCGAAAACGAAAGCGAATATCGAAAATCCGGTCCCGGTCCAAATCCGGTAGATATTGTCCCATAGATTCTTATGCCACAATCAAATTCAAGATAACTTAAGAAATGTAGGAGGAGATAGATTTTGAAAATCGTCATTTTGCAACTACATGAAGCAGTTTTCGCAAAATTCAGTCACGTTACGTGTACGTATTCGAAGATATCGGTATTCTTTCGAATGGACATGAAAGACAACGTCAGCTGCTATGCAATGACACCATTCACTAACTTTTACCATGCCCAGTAGAGAATATATAGCCTCTTGAAGGTAGGGCAGTTTTTGCAAACTTTGAAGTCACGTGACGCGAAAACGAAAGCGAAATTCGAAAATCCGCCCCGACCAAATTTAGATATTGTCCCATACATTCATATGCCACAATCAAATTCAAGAATGCTTGAGAAATGTAGGAGGAGATAGATTTTGAAAATCGTCATTTTCACATTTTTTTGCCAACTTTGAAGTCACGTGACACAAAAACGAAAGCGAATATCGAAAATCTGGCCTGACCAAATTTAGATATTGTCCCATAGATTCATATGCTCCAATCAAATTCAAGATCGCTTGAGAAATGCCGGAGGAGATAGAATTTGAAAATCGTCATTTTCGCATTTTTTGCCAACTTTGAAGTCACATGACACGAAAACGAAAGCGAATATCGAAAATCCGGCCTGATCAAAATTTAGATATTGTCCCATAGATTCATTTGCTACAATCAAATTCAACATCGCTTGAGAAATGGCGGAGGAGATAGAATTTGAAAATCGTCATTTTCACAACTTCAAAGGCCTCGTGACCTTGACCTTGACCTTGACCTTCGGTGACCTTGAAAGTCATACCATCGTGTCCGTCTCATCGACCTCTATCAGGATCACTAATGACCAGATCTCCCGCTTCAACGTCATTGTGAATGGACGGATGGACGGACGGATCGTCACCTCTCCTCTCAACACCCATATTATTAGGTCATGCTCGAAGAGATGACCTAAAAACGGAGAAAAGAAAGTCGAAGAAATTATTGTGCGTAATCTTCTAAACACAATTTTATTTATTAACGAACACGGAAGTATTAGATCAAAATGGCGATGTTTATTTTATGCTTAAAAATGAATCGTTCTTTGTCTATACTAAATGTTTGAGATTTTAAAATAAATCATTTCAAGAAAAAAAAAAGATAGCTCCAGCGAACTTGACTGCTGAGGTTGTTTGCATTGATGAAATTCTCCTGAAGAAGACATGACTGAATCAGGAATTGATTTTTTAATAATTTTTTTCGTTGCCCGATTTTAACAAAACTTGTTACTGCACACCGCAGGAGAATGGTGAATAAGGTGGCACTACATTTTTTGCGCTATCGTGTACCATTTTGGCTGTATTTCGGGAACATACATACATATACATATATACATATATATATATATATATATATATACATACATACATACATACATACATACATACATACATACATACATACATACATGATGAGAGTTTTAGTAATATAAAGCTGCTCTACTGAAAAGTCCACCTTTTGAATTAAAAATATGGTATTGAAAATTTATATTCCACATTTTTTTTTCTTGTATACCTTGTCGAGGCTCATATGAGAGCTAACACATAATGCACAGCAAGGGGGGCATGAGGCAAGAGGGCTGTGAGTGGGGAACAGAGGCATTCGATCTGCAGAAGGGAGAGGGACGGGGCGGGGAACATGTGGTAAACAAGATGGATATTACAGGGACTTTCAGGAAGGAAAGCAGGGAATTTGAAGGAAGTGGGTTTCGGATGGATTATCGGGGGTAGAAAAGATCGAGGATTTGGATGGGGGATGATAAGAGGTGGTGTTGAACAGCTGTTTTGAAGGCCTGGAGGGAAGAATGGGATTGAACAGAGTGAGGGAGTTTATTCCAAAGGCGGGGAAAAAGAGGAATGAAAGAGTGAATGTGAGCAGTGATTCATGATTTTGGAAGTTTTACCAGAAAGGGGTTGTTGACTGACCTTGTGCGCCCTGCGGAAATGTGGTGGGGACAAATCGCAGACATAGCAGGGTGGGCGAGACCGGAGAGGAGAAGGCAGAAGACAGAAAGACCACCAACCTGCCTGCAGTGAGAGAGTGAGAGGCCCAAAGACTTGACCTCATCGCGGGAGATGCCAATGATCTGAAATGCCTTGGTTTCTACAGTGTGAAGCCGAGAAAGGTGGGAGGCAGTTGCACCAGCCCAGAGGGGAGAGCAGTACCCCCATCAGGCTGCGGACGAAAGCTTTGTAAGTGGGCAGGAGCTCAGGTGGGCCGAGGAAGGAATTTGCATGACGGAGGATTCCCAGTCGGCAACTGGCTTTGAAGGTGAGGTTGGAAATGTGGCTTTCCCAGGAAAGATCATAGCAGATAGTGAGACCCAGAAGCTTGAAAGAAAGGACATCTTCCAAGGGATTGTTGAGAAAGTAGATGGGGGGGGTGGGGTGGGGGGGAGTTCCAAACGGTCCTTTCAGAGAGACATAGTGAGAGTGTGAGATTTGCCAGGATTGAAAGACGTATTCCACGTGTTGGACCAGTTTATGATTTTATCCAGATCTGCAGAAAGAGAAGAAGCTGCTGCTTGCCAGTCTGAGGGATGACAGATGGTGCGGCAGAGGGTGGAATCATCAACAAAGTGATAAAGAGGATTTTCCAGAGAGTCGGAGAGATGATTGATGAAAACCAGAAAAATAACAGGGCCCAGAACGCTACCTTGAGGAACTCCAGCCTGGACAGGAAGAGGGGATGAAAGAACTCCATTTAGGGCCACACCTTCACCGACAGGAGAGGAAGTCTGCGAGCCATGAGTGGAGATGGCCTTGGATACCACAGGAAGAGATTGGTGAGCAGGGCAGGGTGCCAGAACGTGTCAAAAGCACGCGATATGTCGAGGGATATTGCTCTGATTTCATATCCGGCATTGAGGACCTCCATCCATTGTTGGGATAGCGGAAGCAGCATGTCCAGGGTAGAGTGACCTGGTCTGAAACCAAATTGATGATCGGAAATCAAGCCATTTGGAGAAGAGGAAGGATTTAATGTCTGAAGCGATGATGGATTCCATAACCTTGCTGATGATTGGGAGAAGGCTGATTGGTCCGTAGTTGCAGGGATCTGTTTTTGCACCTTTTTTATGCAGAGCGGTAATGTTTGCTGATTTCCAAGCAGATGGCAGATGACCTTGAGCAAATGAGAGGGGAAGAGAAGAGAGAGAGGGTGAGCAAGAGCAGAGCAGGTTTTTAGGACATGTGGGCTGATGCCATCTGGACCGGTTGCAGAATCTGAGTTGAGGTTTGACAGCAAACTCTTCACTTTGTCAGAAAAAAAGGACACAGAGTCCAGGGACAGTTGGGTGCGACTGGGTAAGGTGGGTACAGAAAGTGATTGGTTTCAGACACAAGGATTTGATGCAAACACTGAGTTGAGGCATTCAGCCTTTTCATGTGCGGTATCGGCAGTGCTGCCATTTGAGGTAAGGGAGGGGATGTAGGGGGAACATACACCAGAAACAGATTTGATTAGATGCCACCAGGATTTTGAGGAGGGAGAGAGGTTTGAGAGTTCAGATTTGAGCTTAGAAAGATGTTGTTTTCTGGCTCTCCTGAGGGGAGATACACACTTGTTCCGAGCTTTATGGAAGGAACTGAGATTACCCTCAGTTGGGGTTGCTTTCCATGAGGCAAAGGCAAGTTGTTTCAGGACAACTGTCTCGCCACAAGCTTCAGTGAACCAAGGACGGGAGGAAGGGTGGGACAACTGAAGATGAGAGGGGACAAATTTGTGCATGAGGGAGAGCAAGTTTCTTTGAAATAATTTCCAAGATGAGTTGATGTTGGAGAAAGTAGTGATGGGAGACCAGTCGAGTAATTTGATGGCTGCTTGGAGACCCTGCCAGTCGGCTTGATTGAAACGCAAGATTCGGCGGCACTGAGGTGGTTCTCTGATAGCAGCCAGATAGATGTCCACTTTGACAAGCACGTGGTCAGAGGAACCAATCGGAGCGGAGAAAGAACAGCAGATATTTTCAGGGAAATTTGTCAAAATCAGATCCAGAAGAGACAGAGTACTATTGGTTGAGATGCTGGTCAGGAAATTGACCGATTGAGTCAGTCCCAATGAGTTGCAGAAAGCTTTTGCTGAGGTGCCATTGACAGGTGAGAGAGGTACCCACACCTAGCCAACTGGCATGATGACAATTGAAGTCGCCACATATGAGGAAGAGGCAGTTCGGATGAGAAGATAGAAGATGGTCCATGTTTTCGTATAGTGAGGTGTAGATGGAGTCATCACTGTTTGGTGGACGGCACAGTACACATATAAACATGAGGTGGGAGTGGAGGGGAAGCCGTAGCCAGAGGAATTCCTGGGGGTGTGGGGGAGTGAAGGCAGTGCATGGAGAGTGAGGAATAGAGTCTTTGATGAAGAGAGCAATTCCTCCATCAGGACAAGGCTCGGATCTGTCATACCAGAGGAAGGAGTAACCAGGGAGAGATACTTGGGAGTCAGACACGTCTTGGGGGAGGAAAGTTTCTGTGAGGTAGATTATGTCTGGTTTGTCAGTGGAAACCTGTATGGAAAGATCTGTAAGGTTTGAGCGAAGGCCCCAGATATTTGAGGTCCACTCTGTTAATGAAGAGAGAGGGGAGGAGGCTTTGGGTGTATGGGATGGGAGGGGAGGGGGAGGGTTGGACAAGGGAGGAGGGGGGGAGGTAAGGAGGGTTGTTGAAAGAGTGTGGGGGATTGCAGAATAGCTTGGGGAGGGGGCCGGATGAGGAGGAGAAAAGGCTCTGTGGTGCTGGGGAAGAGGGGGGCAGGAGAGGGGGCAGAGGGCAGTTGAGGATTTGAGGAGGTGGAGTGATGAGATGGAGGTGAGAGAGCAAGGAGGCAGCTTTGTGGATGTGAGGGGGGCAACTTTGAGAAGGGTCAGTGGGGGGTGAATTGTGGGAGAAGGGTGAGGGGGAGTTTTTGAGAAAGGTGAGAGGGAGGCTTGGAGGGAGAAGAGTGTGATGGTTGCTTAGAGAGAGAGAGAGAGAGAGAGAGAGAGAGAGAGAGAGAGAGAGAGAGAGAGAGAGAGAGAGAGAGAGAGAGAGAGAGAGAGAGAGAGAGAGAGAGAGAGAGAGAGAGAGAGAGAGGTGAGGGGTGAGGAGTGAGGGGTGAGGAGTCAGGGGTGAGGGGTGAGGGGTGAGTTGGCACTGAAGTTGGAAAAAAAGAGTGTTTGATGGAAAGCGAACATTCATAGCAAACTGGGGTTTCAAATTTTTTTAGGTCAGAAATGCGATTCATAACATTTTTTTGAGGGATGCAATAAAGGTAAGTTTAGAGAATGAAGAGAAGAAACGCTGTAACAGTTGGATTTTGTTGGCAAGGTATGAAGGAAAGGTCGAATTGAGAGCAGTCTGTTGAAAAGGAAGAAAAGTAGTGAATTATGATACAGTAAAGACTACCACATGTGTGAAAGAGGAAGATGAAGCATTATAAGATATCGTTTTATTATTATTATTATTATCATTGTTATTATTTTTATTATTATTATTATTTTTTTTTTGAGAGTTTTCATCAGATTTGGTCATGGAAAGGTTGTCGAAAAATTGTGGAGGTGAATGGTGAATTTGGAACGGAAAACGCAGAGTGAAGGTGATGGATCGATGAAAAGTATCAGTAAGAGAAGAGAGACACGTGGTTACAGGAGGTGTATAACTCGAAAGGATACAAGGAAGATTATTATTTTTTGAGGATTAGGTAAGATTCGGGAATGGAAGGTTCGAGGAAGAAATCGTGAAGGTCATGGCGAGAGTGGTCAGCTCAAACAGAATAAAGATGGCGTACCGGCAGAAGGAGGAAGAAGAAGGAATTAAGTCTCCGTCTCAAATCCCTGATCAGAGTCCAAATCTCACATCCGCAGAGCAAGACTGCAGGCACCAAGGACCTGAAAACTCGGACTTTCGTCGTCCTGCACAGGTACCGGCAGCACCACAATCCATGACTCCCCAGGCCCAATGCAGATGTCTATTGACATGTGGCTCACAGCCAGCAGAGCTATGAATATCACTGCCAAGGTAAGTGAATCTCCGTGACCTCAACATCCTCACCACAAACGGGCACAGACAAGATAGCAGCATCCAAGATGTCATTGAAAGCCTGGATATTAGTTTTGACCCAGGAAACCCATAATCCCAGCAGCTTTTACGGCTTATTCAGCACCTCACGGGCCCCCAAAAGGATATCCACTGTCTCCGCAAAGATGGCTGCCTCATCTACGAAATCAAGGTCAGAGATCTTGACATTCCCAAACGATGCACCGCAGATTGATATCTCAGACATCCTCCCCAGAATCCAGTCCATGCAAGCATTGAAAAGTATGGGGGCCAGGATACACACATCCCTGATGAACTCCAGTTACAAATGAAAATAAGTCGGAGATGGTATCACCACATCTCACAGCACTCTTAGTACCAAAGTATAGTTCAAACATCAGATTGATCATTTTTGGTGGCACCCCACAAAGACCAAAAATCCTCCAGAGGGCATCCCAATTCACTGAATTTGCAGAGATCTTTCCAGAGATCCACATGGGCTGCAAGCAGCCCCTGCTGAAATCCTCATCTGCGTTCGGTGCGGACCCGAAGAGCAAGGACACGGTCAATCGTTGACTTCTTTGATGTAAAGACTGACTACTCTGGATGCTGGTGCTCAAGCAGATGGTGGCGAACCCCATCAAGAATTATCCGAGTAAAGACCTTGCCCGGCACTGAGAGCAGCATCACCCCTTGGTAGTTGTTGCAGTCCTGGCGATCTCCCTTCCCTTTCCAGAAATGGAAAGAAGACCCCTCTTCCAGTCAGTTGGGATGATGCCTTTTTTCCAGGCAGAGCACAGAACTGTGTGCAATGACATGAGTGCAGCATTTCCCCCAGCCTTAAGAAGTTCAGCATGGATGCCACAAATCCCAGGAGCTTTTCCCCATTTTAACTGGTTCATCGCAGCCTGTGTTTCCACAAACGAAGGTGGATCACAGTTTATTTGAAGGTCAGCAGTAGGAATAGTAACACCCCTGACATCCAACTCGACAGCTGGTGGATCAGCCTGGTACAACCGTTCAAAGTAACCGGTCCAGCTGGTCTTCACTTCGGACTCCTCTGTCAAGAGCCCACCACCCTCTGCTCTAACTGCAGTACATCGAGGGATGGGCTTGGAGGAACGCAATGTGCGAATTGCCCTGTAAGCAGGATGAGAATCACTTGACTACAGGTGATGGTCTACCTCCTCACAGATTCCTTGCACATCGGCCTCCTTGTCCATCCACCCTTGGCACACATACAGTTTTATGCCTCAGTTCCCTGAACAGCTCAGCTCTGCCATAAAGCCTTGCCCAGCGACTCTGGTTCATGGTATCCAGTGTCCCTTTAGAGACAAAATTCTTCTTCTTCGTATGGTGAGTTCCAAGACATCCACCAGCAACATCAAGGATGGTGGTCTTGAAGGCACTCCACAACTCTTCAGGATTCTCCAAAGCACCCAGACCCCCCCCACCCCCAAATCCCCACTCATCCTGTTTGCAAACCCCTCAGCTGCTACCCTCTCATTCTTGAGCTTGCCAACATCCAGTCTTGGCTGGGATGGTACCATTCTCTTGGATTTAAGCTGCAACTTCAGAGTTGCTACAACAAGCCTGTGCTCACTATTGAGGAACTTCGCACTCCAGTAGACCCAGTAGTTCTGGAGCATCCTCCAGCTACCATCAATGAGCACATGGTCAATCTCCTTTGCCACACCACCAGCGTTGGAATACTAAGCCAGCGATGAGTCTGTGGGCACTGAATCTATGAACCAGCCTCCATAATTCCATGACTTCTTGCAAAGTCAAGGAACTTGGTGCTATTTTGGTTCATAGTTCCAGACCAATGGGGACCAACACAAGTCTCATAATCATTCCTATCAGTTCCAGTCGATGCATTGAAATCCCCCAAGACCAGAAGAGTATCTCACCTGGGGCACTGATAAACCACAGACCGCAGCGCGGCATAGAATGCGTCCTCGGTGAGATCACTCGTCTCAGTCAGAGCACACACAGAGACCAGGGAAATGACACTGAATGAGTGACGAATCCTTAGTCTCATAATACGCTTGTTGACCGGTGTTACCTCAATTATCATTGGAGTCAATTTATTGGACACAGCTACAGCAACTCCTTGAGCATGGTAACCATCAGAGGAACCAGACCAATACTCCATGAAACCACCCTCCATGATCACGCCACAATCCGGTCTCTGAACCTCAGAGAGAGCTGCAATACCAATGTTTTTAAACGCTTGAGCTCAGATGATAACAGAGACAGGTGATCATCCTCTCTTCGAGATAGGACATTCTATCTCTCAGAGATAACGAGGGTTTTTTTAAGACCACATGGGATTTGAGAGGGAAAGGGTGAGTGATTGGGATGGATAGATGGCTGTATAGCGATAGATTATAAAGGAGATAGAAAGAGGAGAAAAATTAAGAATTAATAGTACTCCATGCAACATCAACATCAACATGCTCTGATGACGTTGTCTGGTCCTCGAGTCACAAAATCAAAAAGTTTTTGTCCATCTCAGCAATCACTCCACTCCTTTTCTTGGAATCACCTTCGACTTCATCGGCGCAGATCCCTTCACATCTTCGAGAATTCTCGCCTTGTGTTTGAGTGTCGTCCCGATGTAGACTGATTTAAGTAAAAGGACAGCAAACGTCCAATTTGTGAAGGAGCTTCCCCTCTCTCAGTCCATTTTATAATGTTTAATTTCATATCCAACGTTAGGATCATATGTTTCTTCGATGCATGAGCATCACATGCTTGTATTAATGGTGTCTTATGCTTCTCTGACATTCCGGGGGTCACGAAAACGTGAGCAGAGAGGTTACGGCAAGTTTATCTCTGGGGAGAAGTTAAACCAAAAAATATTTGCACCCATGAAAAAGCATTAACACGAAAATGATGACATGTTCACCAAAAACTGGTGTAAGTTCTTAAAAAGCTTTGATATGAAAAAGCGTTAGTTGAATGAGCATATAAAGTGGGCACTCCCTGTCTATAAAATTCAAGAAAGGCATGTATTTACAGGCAATATTCACAGCAATGTACAGGATGCAGTGACACGCAGCAAAGAACTTAACCCTGAGCACAGAAAGAACCCCTTACACAATCTTAACTTGCTCTATACATAGGACAGGTGCACTGCAATCATTCCGGGGAAGAGAGAGAGAGAGAGAGAGATAGAGATAGAGATAGAGATAGAGATAGAGATAGAGATAGAGATAGAGATAGAGATAGAGATAGAGATAGAGATAGAGATAGAGATAGAGATAGAGATATATATATATATATGTTGAGTTGGCCCCTTTGCTCACCCCCACTTGAGCCAGCGGACTCGCGCTGGTCCCAAAATGGAGGGAAGGGATGGGAAGAGAAGGGGGGGAATGCGGCTGGTGCGTGAGTGTGATATGTCGAGAGGGGTGCAGCACATGCGCTGGAGGAAAAGCGTGATTTGCATCTGTCTCTCGCCCAGACGGGTCAACAGGGTAATCGCCGATTGCTCTTTTTGCACTCTTATGCATCTCAAGTGGTCAAATTTAGAATGTCGGAAAGATCGTCGGTGTCAGTATGAAGCCGCTGCACCCCAAGCATCTTGTGCTGCCGTTCGCCTTCTTTGCTCGGCATAACTTGTCTCGCTCTTTTCTCCAGCTCAACACACACAGACAGACAGGCAGGCACGAAGGCAGGCAGCTCTTGATCACATTACGATTCCTTGGTGCGCGAGTCGATGCTGAACGCCGGAGCATCAGTCTTTTTATGGGCCTTGGACGAGGCGGGGATTTGGTGGTGGGCAAAGGTGGTTGTATCACCCTTTGACCCACTCGCGTTGCTTTCCCATTGGCTCTCCTTTGCCGCAGTGTGACGTCGCGTTCCTTACTTGCCGTTACATGCGACGCCCACATCTTGTCAGCGCCTCAATCCTTTCGGAGTTTTTACTCGGTGCGCATTGCGCTGGGATTGACTTGTAAAATGGTTGTAGTGGTAAGACATAGTTTGTGCTGTGGAAAGGTGTAAGGGGAAGAGAGGTTTTATAAGGATGGGAAAAGTGATTGAAATGGATTGAAGATGGAAGGGATTGAAATAACGAGGGCTTTTTTTTTTTTTTTAGACCCGATGGGATTTGAGTGGGAAAGAAAGGGTGAGGGATTTTTTTGGGAGGTATTGGGAAAGAGATGTTTGAGAGGGAAAGGGTGAGGGATTGGGGTGGATGGATGGCTGGATTGGGGAAATGTCGAGAGGGTTGGGAATTACAAGGGGATATAATCTGCTAAACATGCACAACACATTTTCTCCGTCCCTGTTACGAGGAGCAATGTCACCTGACTAAACATACTTACGAATGAAATTTGTAACTGAGGAGCTCTTATTTGTTGAGTGTGTCACCCCGGGTCCTTTTTCCATAACCGCAACAATATATTTGTACAGACTCTACATGAGTTGTTCGTTAAGGATGCACTAATCGTAGTATTGTACTTGCATGTATATTTCTAAAGGGGGGACTGAAGTGACGATGAAAGAGGTGCTCAGGCTTGGTATGAACAACCAGGAAACACACCTGCTAAATGCAGAGCCTTGCAGCTTCTGCATCAGTAAAACTATGGGACGAGGCAAGAGTGAAACAAAGGCCTGTTGTGTTGCTGGTACGTACCTGCACTTGCTTTTAGCTTCACATGTCGCATGTCCTACAACATATCATGTGTATAATCGTTTGCTTGGTAAAGCACCAACACTTATAGGTCCCATGACACTCAAAAGTACTGAAATTGCATATGTCCTATAGGAGTTTTTCATCGTGATTTCTGATCTGACAATGTTTTTTTCACAATACTCGTTCTGTAAAATGTAAAATTAAAAAAACAAACCTCTTAGGGAACGCCCCTAAAAATTCTGCCGAAATCTACTGAACGACACGTAACCCACATGACGTCATCTCCAGAACAACAAAGGCTGCACGCAAATTACTCGGGTTGGTGGTCTACGTGATTCTATTGGCTTGCTGTGTGTTTCCACATTTGATTGGTCGACTCAAACACTTCGTTAATTTCTACTTAAAAAAAAAAAAAACAGTTGGTTTTGAATAATGGATGATATGGACTTTGATTTTTCTTGTAGTGACAGTGAGTGTGAGAGAAATGAAGGATTTTGGTCTGAATCAGATGGAGTATTGTCAGATAATGTAGTCGCGGGAGGTGAAGTTCAGGCAGCTGGAAATGGAATATGGCCTTACCAATTCGAGCCTGAAGCAGGACAAGCAGAGGAAACTGGTGATGAAATTCCCAGAGTTCGTCATGATCGGGAGCACATCGAAGGAAGACTTGGCAATAACAACTGGTAAGACTAGATCCTATTCGTAATTCAATAATATAAATTCGACTTATACTGCTCGATATCAGAAATATTTTAGTGAGGTGACGTGACCAGCGCAGCGGACATGTTGCAAATGAATCGCAAGTGATCATTAATCATTAACCACAGTGATCATTAACGACAGTGATCATTAAAGATCCCACACACAGGAATCACAAGCAAGGCCAGCCAATGTCATCGGCCGTATCTCTCCACGCATCAAATGAAGCAATCTCGCTGTCCGGATACGATGAAAACTTGTGTGCAGAACACACCTTGCGACATAATTGTCTAGAGTAGTCCGATAAATCTGACGTTCTGTTGCATTTTTATTTATTTTATTCCTACTGTCGTCATGTAGCGCCAGTAGAAAACAATGAAGAAAAGAGAGTAATAAACGAAGCTACAGCACGTCAGATTTATCGGACTAGTCGGATGGACGACGGATTTATCGGACGAGTCCAGACGCTAGAGTTGACAAGTAACTTGTATTAGCATGCACACAATGTATAAGTCAATGCGTAAGAGTCCCGAGGCTATGAGGTTGTGTAATAGGACAGATAAATTTGTTTTTCATAGTTGTGCCAACATATTTTTTTCCCTGTTCATTTATTACAGCATTTTGGCTAAATGTTAATGAATAGCATGCCGATGGAAGCAGTACCTTCACTTTTGAATAAACCCGTGTATGTCGAGTGCAGCCATACCTGGCTTGCATGTATGTGGAATCGTACCTATCCCAGCAGGCTGGTTTCAGCGAACAATTCAATAAGCTGCAAAATGTGGGTGCAGGTTTTTCACATTGTTTGATTTTAAAATTATCTCCTTGCGCCTTGAAATGATGCAGTATTAATCTTTCGTATTTTACTTGAATGTCCCTGTATGTGTCTTTTTTATGGAAAGGTTTAACAGTCACATTTTATATTTTGTGGACATGGTATAGCCCATGATTGTGCATACATGTATTGGATTTGTACACGACTACGACAAGGTAGTAAAGGGATAAATAATTGCCTCGTGATTGTTGTGCATACACGGCTCAGAAGCAGAATTTCTTTTCCCCGAAACAATCACAGGAATTAAGACGATCAGTGAGATCGCAAACACATGTGCACAATGCATTTGTACGTACTTTATACGGCGCGCAACGTCGAATCAATCCACTCTGAGCAAGTCGCGTTCTGGAGATGATGTCAACGGTCACGTGACCTGCAGTTCGCTGAACTCCACTTTTTTGAGGGGTGGGGCATAGCAAGTTGTGAAAAGCACTACAAATGTTCGAAATATTGGTGTAATTATTCCATTGTTGATTTTAAAAAAGAAGCCTGGGTGATTTCTTCACTCGGAAGGTCAAGTTGATATATAAATAACCAGAAACCTTTGAGTGTCATGGGACCTTTAATGTGATTGCAAACACAAATTGCACTCTGTATAATTTGTGTTTGTTTATGTGTTTGACTTGTGTGCACTCCTAAACTGCTGGATGGAATGAGTTGAAGTTTATTGGTTATACTTGGGGTGTGCCCGGGAAGTTGTAGTGGTGGGGCTTCGGAATTGGGGGCGGGAGGGGGGACACAAATTCTCAATGTAAATGTGTACCATATAGCGCTACCTGGTGGTGGTGGGAGAGGGTATTACATGTCAGCTGTGGAGATTATTTGCAATTTTATACTGGACACGTGGTATCGTGCAAGTGCTTTACTGATCCCACCAGAGTATGGGGGAGTGGGGGAGTGGGGGGGGGGGGTGGTATATCATCAAATCAAATAAGTGAATCAATTTTGTTGAAGGAGTTGAGTTTTTGAATGATCAAGAAAAGATGAGAGCTGTACAATTATATTAATTATATTTTGACCTTTTACTCGAGTTTTGAGACTTGAACATTTGGACTTTATACTTGAACTCAAATCTCACCCAATGCCTGATAACGTTCCACATATAATTATCTTCTTGATGACAAAACGCACAAGAGCGAAGTCGATGGCACGCCTTCGCAAATCCTCATGTTTCCCACCGACAGCAAAAAGTTCCACCAGGAATGACCAAATATCAGATTTTGATTGAAATTATTTTCCATTTTGACCCACCCCCTGGAGCATGAACCTGTGATCAAATCCAGAAAATCTTGGGGATTTGCGATGGTGCGCCATTGTCTTCGCTCTTGTTCATTTATAACATCAGAAGTAAGGATGTTATATTTTCACAACTATTTGTCACGAGAGTTTCCTCAATCTATAATAATAAATTGTATGAGCACAACTTTTACCTACTTGATATATTTTTACTCATTCTCCTGATTGATACTACTTTGGTTAGACCACACATCAGTGAATTTGTATTTTTTTTTTAAATGAACTTTATATCATTGTTTATGGCTGACAGGATGGCCTAGAGCTACGCACACTCACCTCCAAAGCTGTCTATCCTGGGCTTGAATCTCGGCCCGCGCAGAACCTGTCATCCGATTGTTTCACAGGCAGGGTGATTCATCAATGCGTGTGTCTCTCGGATGTACGTTAAAACTGGGCTTCCCAACTGCCGGCATTAGTTGGTGGACATTAAAGATCCCACGGTGTCCTTCGCGAAAAGAAGGCAAGCTATCACCGGCACTCTCAACAAATTCCAATTTCCTGTCCTGACTTATTGAGTCTTGAGTGGCACCCGTCCGGGATTGTAGCATTGCAACTGCTTTGTCAGCACCAACGCTTTGCATGGAGCACCCACCGTACATCATGATGATGATGATGTTGATGATCATAATTATTTATTTTTGCAGAAAGACAATGTAATTGAGAGGCACTTCACGCAGACTGCAACAGTTTTTGGCCCCTGCATTTATCGTATTATGTTCCAACCACATTTTCAGTCGTGTAAACAACAGAATGATGTGAAGAAAAATTTTAAATTTTCCAATGAACATTCTACATGTAAAAGGGCAAGCTGTAAAGCAGGAAACTGCATGTAAAAACGTTGGCAAATACGTGCACAATGTGGCTTACTCAATTGTTCCTTTCGCTATCGTAGCAAGATACCCTGAAATCCGAACACACGCACATATTCAACTTTGGCTGTTTGTAAACTTGAGATAAATTACTTTATCTGAGAAGGTTTATAGTGGAGAAAGAAAATTACACTTCTCAGTGCAAGGAGTTTCAACATCCTCCATTATTCATTGTGTGTCCATGTCAAAGTCCTTATTCCAAAAATCCAGTTAAAATGTCATTATTATTATTATTATTGTTTTTTTTTAATGGCAAAATACATGGCCGAGGTTACTATATGACTAGACAACTAGTAAATCTGCCCTACATTGTTCTATTGATGGGCAACCTTTCACTGTGAGGTGGAAAATGCACTTAACCTTTTTCACAAGATTCTCATGAAATACCAAGTAGATCCATTGTGCTAACAATCACTGCTTACCAACAGAAAAGAAAAGACAACCATTGCCATCCCGTGGGCCAGCCGGTACTATTAAATGTATCTCCCAGCAGGCCCTGTGTTTGCAAGTGACTCCGCTAGTTTCCTGCCGGTGGAGGATCAGGGAGAAGGCCGACTGAGAGCGCAACCACTACGCAGGGCCCGGCGGAGTGAGAGGGGTCGTAGGACCGGGAGCATCTGGCCTCGAGAGGAAGTGCCGTGTGGAGAAGCCGTGGAGCCACGAGCTTGGGGTTCCGACGACGTTAAAATGGAGTCGAATAATATGCAGGGTCAGTTTGAGCTTGAATGGTTTGCATTTGGCTGTTGGATTGACAGTAGATTGCTGTAAGTTTAATGTTTTATGTGAAGATTTATGTTTACATTTCTGCAGAATAACGGTGCCCTATTTTTGAAGTATTTACGGTATGTAGTTGCCCAAGTTGATCACATTTCCATTTTTTAAGCTTGTTAAAAGTCCCATTCCACCTTGATCGTCTCGTCCATAGTTGTGTACGATGAAGATCTGCTTGTACACCGCATTAACAGCGTGCTTCCTTCGTGAACTGGCAGAGATGAGCTCAGCAGCTGTGTGTGTGGCAACTTACGAACGTGTGATGGAGATTACTCGACAGTCGGGACAGGATGTGAAGGCAGAAAGTGGTGTAACCGAGCATGTGGAAGCATCAGGTGCAGAAAAGTTTTTTTTTTTTTCTTTATTAAATTTAACCTGTGTCATTAAAAATAATTAAAAACAAAATTGCCAGTGTGCTGTTGTGCCGTCCTACTTGATCCTTGACTCTCGCTTCGTGACATTTCATTTTTCCTTTCTCATCCAAAGGGGGTATTCAACATGATGTTTATCGGTTGCACTCTGTGTAGGGAAGTGCATCATCGGACTTTGGAGTGCAGTTTTTATTATCATGACGATTTGTTCTTTGTTAAAAAGAAACAAAAAATAATTGCTAAAGAACTGTTTGGCGCAATCCAAATGCTTTTTGTTTTTTTTCCCAGTGAAATGAGGGTACACTGTGATCCTGGCATGAGCTCCACAATTTGTGCACTATATTCAGCCATTGTGTTTGGACTTCTGTCAGACTTGTGATATTTCAGAAGCTTTCACTTTGAAGGCAAATATGTAGTGTGAGTACTGGTTTGCATTAAATGCCAGACTTTTGTCTTCAGATGGGTAAATATAATGTTGGAGTTGGTCACTTTTACTTCTTGCTTCCTCCGAATGATGTTAGCAACAGGAGCAGCTGGTTTCGTGTGAGCATGTAATTATTAGCAGAGTACCTGCCCTCCCGGTGATCTTGTTCCAAGCATGCGACACATTCTTGTGACGCATCCCTTTATTTGGGCAGTGTATAGGCAACTGATAGCTCTGTATACACAAAAAACAAACACTGGTTATGTGCATGAAGCAAAAACATACCTACTGCTTATAATTCAAAACGCCTCACAGCACGAGAGAACGTGGGGACAGGAATACTGCACGAATGGTGGAGACTTGTAATACCCTCGCTCACCTGGAGGCAGTGCTACACGATACACATTTACATAGAGAATTTGCGTCACCCCTCCCCTAACCCCATTAAGACCACCGGCAAAGATAAAAACACCCCATATACACTAATTGGGGTCATGCTGATCCTCTGTAGCAAGTCTGAATGTAATTGGCCCAAAACTGTCGGAGGAGTAGCGCAACAAACAAGCACACACACAAACCCCAGTCCGTGAATTATTGTAAGGATCCCCACGCTTTTTGAAAACGCTTGAAATATGTAACAATATTTTGGGATTTGACCTCTGGTTCATGCCCCAGGGGGTGGGGACTTTGGATCATCGAGGTCAAAACGAGGGAAAAAATTTTTTTACTCAAAATTTGATATTGGGTCATTCCTGGTAGAACTTTTTGCCTCCTTTCAACTTTGCTTTAGGTGGGAAGCGTGGGGATTTGCGATGGTGCGCCATCGACTTCATAGTTACCTCCGCCGTCTGCGATGGATGGAGGTTTTGTTTTCACCCCGGTGTGTTTGTTTGTTTGTGTGCAGGATCTCAAATAGTTGTGAAGGGATTTGGATTAAATTTGGTGGGCACATTGGGTGTGACGCAATGAACTGATCCGATTTTGGTGACGATCTGGATCTGGATACTGCAATTTTTTGATTACCCCACAAACCGAAAAGCGGGGTTAAGAAATTGGTTCATGTCTGTCCGTCCGTCCGTCCGTCTGTCTATCTGTCCTATCAGTTTATGATCAAGGAACAGCTTATTTAAATTGAATGTTGTAGTTTCAGTTGTTGTAAATTGAATGTTGAACAGTTGTTGTAAATTGAATGCTGAATGTTGAAACCGCTTTCATCATACTTCCAACAACCATGCAATATATCGATAGATTTCATGAGAGGGCGGGGCATGTAGGAGTGTGCGTATCAAGTGAAGAAGGGGCCGCCAATATACGTACGATGCCGATGCAATGTTAATGGGGATTTATTCATGTAATTAATTAACATGGGCCATCAACACAATAACCCCCTCAAATCCCACATCATCATCATCCTCATCAACAACTCGTCTTTATCGAGACCATCATCGGCGTTATCGCATTATTGGATCAAGTTTATCATCATTATTATTAAAGGTAAATGTATGATCTTAATAAGTCAAGAAAATTTACTCAATTTTATGTTCTGATTGCAGGAAAATAGGCCTGGTGTTGGCTTAAACAGTTCAGATGGCTGCCTTAAGATCTTATTGTCTTGTCATGCCGTCAAATAACACCAGGTGGGTTGACTCAGCTTGTTATTCTTCCAAAGTCGGCAAAATAAGGACCAGCTTACTGGAAATTGGGCACTGGACACTGACAAGTTTGAACAACATCGGTAAATGCTTGCCCGAGAAATGGTTGAGGACGTGTTCGACACCGTGGTTTTTTTTTTTTGGGGGGGGGGGGTTACAACTAAAATGGCCGCCAGTCAACCGTCATTGATCACATCGCGAAACAAAATGATGTGAATATGTACATCATCACGTGCTGCCTTTGTGCCAAGTATGAATAAAATCAGTCTATACGTGTCCAAGATGTGGTGGCGGACGCACGCACGCACGGACACGAAAATTGAGACCAAATCCATAAGCCCCGTTTCGGACTAAGTCCCAACGGGAGCTTATAATATTTCATTTTATGTTCTTGATAACTCTTGCATTCATGAAGATAGATAGCACTAAAACGATGCACAAACATGTGAATTAATGGTACAGCTTTGACAAACTTTAAAGTTGAAGTCCCAAACCCTATTTTCCCCATTGCCATCTAAGTTTGCGGTTCAGGGGGATTTTCAAGCTGTTGTCACTTGCATTCAGTTTTTATTTATCATCTTGCTCTCCTCCCAACCTCGTTGGCGTGAGAGCGAGTTTCGGCAGATACGGTGCCTTCAGAAAGTATTCACACCCCTCAAATTTTGTCACATTTTGTTGTGTTACAGCCTGAATTTAAAATGGATTAATTTTAAATTATTTTGTCACCGATCCACACAAAATACCCCATAATGACAAAGTGAAAACATGTTTTCAGAAATTTTTACAAATCAATGAAAAGCTGAAATGTTTTGCATCAATAAGTATTCAACCCCTTTGCCACGACACTCCAAATTGAGCTCAGGTGCATCCAGTTTCCTTTGATCATCCTAGAGATGTCTCAACAACTTGATTTGAGTCCACCTGGGGCCAATTCAATCGATTGAACATGATCGAGAAAGAAACACAACTTTCTATAGAAGGTCCCACAATTGACAGTGCATGTCAGAGCAGAAACTCCACCTTGAAGTCCAAGGAACTGTCCATAGAACGCCGAGATAGAATTGTGAGGAGACATAGATCTGGGGAAGGTTATAAAACAATTTATAGAGTGTTGGAAGTTCCCAAGAACACATTGAGCCCCATCATTAGAAAATGGATAGAATATGGAACTCCCCAGACTCTTCCTAGAGCTGTCCGTCTGACCAAACTGAGCAACCTGGCAAGAAGGACCATGGTCAGGGAGGTGACCAAGATCCCAATGACCTCTCTGACAGAACTACAGAGTTTCTTGGCTGAGATGGGAGAACCTGCCAGAAGGACAAAAATCTCTGCAGCACTTCACAAATGTCGGCTTTATGGGAGAGTGACCAGACGGAAGCCATTCCTGAGAAAAGGGAACATGACAGCACACCTGGAGTTTGCAAAAAAAGCACGTGAAAGACTCTGAGAGCACGAGGCAAAACATCATGTGGTCTGATGAGACAAAAATTGAACTCTTTGGCCTGAATGCAAAGCGCTACGTCTGGCGGAAACCGAGCACAGCTCATCACCCATCCAATACCACCCCTACCGTGAAGTATGGTGGCGCAGTATCATGCTACAGGGATGCTTTTCAACGGCAAGGACTGGGAGACTTGCGAGGGTAGAGGGAACAATGAATTGAGCCAAATACAGACAAATCCTTGAAGAGAACCTGCTTCAGAGTGCAAAAGACCTTTTGACTGCGGCAAATATTTACGTTTGAACAGGAGAATGACCTCAAGCATCCAGCCAAAACAACACTGGAATGGCTTCAGAACAAGAATGTGGAGGTCCTCGAGTGGCCCAGAGCCCAGACAAATCCCATTGAGAATCTGTGGAAACACTTGAAGATTGCTGTTCACCGATGCTCCCCATCCAACGTGACGGAGCTTGAGCAAATCTGCAAGGAAGAATGGGAGAAAATCCCCAAATCCAGATGTGAAAAGCCGATACAGACACACCCAAGAAGACTCGGAGCTGTAATCGCTGCCAAAGGCTCTTCCACAAAGTGTTGACTCAGGGGGTTGAATACTTATTCACTCAAAACATTTGAGCTTTTCATTTTTCAATAATTTGTAAAAAAAAAAAAAAACATTCCAAAAACATGTTTTGATTTTTGTCCCATTTTGTTGTTACAGCCTGAATTTAAAATGGATAAATTTAATTGGTATTTTGTGTCGATCGGTGAGAATAATTTTTATTTATTTAATCGATTTTAAATTCAGGCTGAAACAAAACAAAATGTGACAAAAGTTGAGGTGTGTGTGTGAATACTTTCTGGAGGCACTGTACACAAAAATAACACCAGTTTCAGTTTTGACTCAGAAAACTGTTGCAACTCAGGATCAAAAATCCCTCCATCAAATCCTTGAATGCTCCAACAGTGTTCCGACATAGATAACTTTAACACAAGCATCGTACCAATTTTTCTTCGAGAATAGAGCAAGTGACAATTGAGTATTATCAGGTTTTCTTAAACAATAACCACCCCTGTCACCTACTCTCCCTCATCCCACAGGGAACACATTTTGTTGGATAGCTTCAGAAGGGGGCTCGTCTCAGTTCCGCTAACATCACCAGTTAAGACCCTTAGCTTCTTGGACATAGCGATACGCTAAAAGTACTTCCTGGAGAAGAAGAGAGATGACTACTGTCGTCGCCTGAAATCAACAAATTGTTGCATCACTTCCATTTCACGATGTTTTTTTGTAAAGGAATTAAATTAACAGCTTGATGAAAAAGCTTTGTAAGCATTCTTAATGCTTTAATAAGCTGGCGATAGAGCACGGAAGGTGATGCATCTCGTATGCCTCTTACCGTGGCCTTTTGCTCGATCATTCTGTGCTCCAGGATAGACGGAAGGAGGTGTATTTAATACGCGAAGGTACTGCGGGGAAAAATGTGCTTAGCGCTGTGCTGCATTGCAAGCAACCTGAATTATCATGGTGTGGTAATGATCTTTCCTCCTCCTCAGATAATACAGTGCCTCATCACCGGCGTAACATGCAGGCCTGATTATTGAAGTAGTGTTAGGAGGTCCTTCCATACCCTCTATTTTTTACCGGTTGCCTTACGATAGTTTCTTGAATCCAAAGATTGAGGATCAATCGCGAGGATGTCTTTGCGAGGCTGTGGATGAAAATGAGGAACCCGGGGGAGTCGTCTCTGCATGCTTTGATTGCTGATGGATTACCATGCTTCCATCTTTTGCTTGTCACACCACTGGGGAAAGTCCATTGAACTTGGGGTGGATTTGTGGAATAGTGGACGTTACTACTTTCGCTCCTTACCTCTGAGCTGTTTAACCTGGGTATGACTCTCGACCCAGCCATAAACTGCCATCTTGGTGTTTTACATGTAGGGCGAGGTGATCAATATGTGTGCCGTCCCTGGAATGGACATTAAACTGGGCGTCCCGTCTTCCAACGTTAGTTGTCGTATGTTAAAGATCCCACGGTGTCCTTAGTGAAGAGTCGGCAATTTGTGGTCAGCACCCGGAGCAAATTCCAAATTATTGCTCCGACTCATTGCTGTGAAAGCAATGGCAAACCACCCAGCATAACCCTTGCCAACAAACTTTGTCAGCACTGTCGTTCTCTAAAGAGTGTGATACAGCTCACCATCGCCATCAGTATGTGGATTATGTGTTCAGTAATTTCATGCACACCTTTTGAAATGACCTGTGTATGAGGCATATGGTTGTTGGAGAAGGGGAATGAAATCCTACCATTTTGCCTCTCGACGAAAGAGATGGCTTCAAATTTATTTATTTATTTTTTTTCTCCAGGTCAGATTGGTCTTCACACCAACACTCCAAAAGATTTGCTCTCGTAAATGTCTCGTAAACGCAGCAAATTGTTAATCGCTTGTGGCTCCACATAGCAATCATTTTTTTTTTTTAACCTTGCACTCGAGGGAAAGAAGTGATCTCACACATGCGTTGAAGAGGTTTAAATGTTATTCGCTCAGAAAAATGTTCTGGCACACATAATAAATGTACTTGCTGGTCTGGTATGCACGTATTCATTTTGTTTTGGCACCAAATTCATGGTTTGGGTGTTCTGTGTTCACCGTAAGCATGTGCCGATGTTATAAGAGCTAATTTTGTCGAAAATGGGCATCATGATCCTTCACGGAAGCTGAACACAAACCGTCTTTTTCATCTTACGCACATATTTTGCAATTTCGTATTTTGCTAATATTTACTGATTGTGTACATTTCCACCCCAGAAAGTGGAGCAGAACAACAGATGGCTGTTGCTTGGAGTGGTGAGGGTGCAACAACAGATGCTGGAACTGACGTCGTGGTATCAACGGAGACGGAAATGGCTATGGCGGCTGAGAATCGCACACTTGAGGCTGTAACGACTCTTTCTGCACCCACTGTGACTGATAGCCATGTGTACTGCTCTGACTGCGGTGTGGGATTTGCTTACCGCAGCTTGCTGCTCGCACACCGCCGCCGGCACACCGGAGAAAAACCCTTTGCTTGTGAGCTATGCGGCCGACGTTTCTCCCTGTCTCACAACCTTGCACGGCATCGGCGCATCCATACTGGGGAGACCTATGCCTGCACTGAATGTGGGAAGCGCTTCTCACGTGCTTACCTGCTTTCCCATCACAAGCGCACACATTTACACTTGTAGCCCCTGTCACCGACTCCATAACATACTGCACCATGTGATTATTCTCTTTAATGACCAACCAGAAGAAAAAAACCAATCATTTTCTCTCTTGGTTTTTCATTAACCTTATAAAAAAAAAACAATTTCTTCCACTTCCTCATCTCCTACCTTTTTTTTTTCTTCTCTTTTCCCTTAAAGTCTACCTCCTCCTGTCCAGTGTCATGTCTCGGTTCGGTTCCAGTGGAACAACTCGGACAGAAATAGATTGCTCATGACCACGATAGATCGAAAGCACGGTGTACTGTGTGTGTCACTAATTATGACATTTCAAACATTGGAGGGAGAGAAGAGTTGGGGGTGGGGGTTTGCCCTTTCATCCTTCATGAAAGGGGAAACATACTTGACAGACAGACAGACAGACAGGCAGACATCTTGATAATCTACAATCACATCTTCTGATGGTAGGAACAGCTCATCCAATTTGCAAGAAGAGCCATTACTTGCAGGCCAACCAGCAGAGCGAGATTTGTGACAAGAAATGACTTTGAAATCCGAAATATTGTGGAGCTCAAAAGTGGTTGCGTACTACAATTTGTTCAAGTAGCATGAGGAAACTCACCAACTCCTTAAAGCAATGTTTCTAGATCGTGAACATGTGAAGAAGGTTGCTTGTGAGGAGGACAAATGTGCATGGTCATGTTTGCTGTAGCTCCATACTTCATATTCCATTTGTCATCCTGGTATCTTGAAGCTGATTAGATTCATTTTACCGTTTGGTTTATTCATTCATGTGCAGCAACACGGCTGCTGATTTGGATCCTCAATGGGAGTGCGACTGTGCCACTGATGTAGTGCCCCCTGTCGGTTAGAGCAAGAATTTGGAATTTTTTTTCAGGGTGACAGCAACAACTCCCATACTCTTTGCAAAGGACTCTGTGAAATCTTTAACATCCACCAACTAATGCTTGCAGAGGAGTTCGCAGGTGAATGTCCATCTAAGGGACAGGGCATTCATTGAATGCCTGTGAAGCACCAATCCGACATTTTACAGTCGGGCCAATAATCACACCATGCTATTTTGTAAAACAGATGGGTAAAGAATCTTGCAGCAGCACAGAACATCCTCATCATATGGTGAATGATCTGAAAACACCTCCAGTGCAACAACATTGAAACTATTGCGGCCGAATTGCAAGTTTATAATTTTTTATTTTTTTAAACAATTATCAAAAAAGGCAACAGTGATCCCATGATCAAAACCATGATGTATTTCATGTCTGGCTACTACAGAAATACAACAATTCTTGATCTGGTATCAGTTAGATGCTCAACTGCTACCAAAGAAAAATTTTATATACAAATTCTAGGCTCATGGAAGAGCATGCCAAAACGTGCAAATTTCTTGGTGAGGGATCTAATCACCGTTTCCTCTTGCTTTGGTCCATCAAACCGCATGTGATGCACAATACCACTGTAGCTTTCTTAACGCCAAGCCTTTATATTGAGAAGAAGGATATTCAACGTCCAACAAAGAAGTTGTGATCATTCCAGCTTTTACTTGTTCGAACAGAAACAGAACTCAAATTACCAATTCAGTTCCCTTTAGACTTTCTGAAAATTCACGTTTTTCTCATTGATGTTCATCTAATTTATTACATGTGAAGATATACGCACTGCTACACAAAGCCCGTCTGAAGCGACTGCTGATGAGCTTCGGGTCTCGGATTTATGACGTGACCGCTGAAAAGTTATTTGGCCTTTATCTCGCAAACTGCTGGAAAAGCTGACCATGGAGTTCACCCTTGTTCACAATGCAATCGGCTTGTCTGAACCCAAGGAACCTTTCCCAGTTTTATATTCTGCATGGTCAGAAGAACCCTTCTGCTAGCATTAGCCGGCAGGTGCTAAAACACTCAAGGTGTCTTCATTGAAAATGATTTATCACTGGCACTTCAAATAAGTTGCAAATTCTTGCCCCGACTACTGCTGGGGAGGCAAAGACAAATCGCTCGGTATAATTCTTGCTGTAAGACTGCCTCGACAGCGCTGAGCCTGTCTTTGGTCAAAACACCAGAGATGGATGAGGTCGTAAGAGTATGCCATCAATTTTGGAAAAATTCCCAAGTGTCCAACACGGTCAAGGGTCGCATTTTGACTGAAAGGATTAGAACATGTACGTAGGCATTTCACTGTTACAAAGGTTGCTGTGCCGTTTGCTTTTTAATTTCTGAAGGTACTTTGTGATGTCAAGAAGATTGGTGCTGATGATGTTGATTATGCAGTCAGACTGTTCAGTTACGCCATTGATGACGCTGTTGCCGGCATGTGTTCATATTTAAAGCTCTTTGATTCATCGCCTGGCAACAAGAAAACAGATGCATTCAAACTAGGAGAAAATGACCAAGCAGCGATCTTATGTGCTGATATTGGCTCTTATTCAGTTGATCCTTGTACTGTCATGTGGTCAGGTTAGTGTGGAGCATGACTTTTCTGTTAATAGACAGGTGAGATTTTTAGAAGCTCAAATTGTTATCAAGTGGACGTTGCAAATTAAATGGGAGTCGTGTACAATCAGTGAAATCAAGACAGACAGCTGATTTAAAATTTAAGGAACAAGTTTACTATGAGGCACAACGTTCTGTTCGTGGTCCTGTTCAAGATGTGGACAGATTACTGAATGTCAAGCTTTTAAATTGGTTTGCTTTTTTTTTTTCAGCAACTGAAGCAAGACAAACCTACTGGCCACATTTTGGATATCTTGAAGAGGTAAAAAAAAATTAAGTAAGCAGCAGAACCACAACATAAAATGGTGATTGATTAATCCAGCTGAAAAAAAAACACAAATGAAGGGTGACCATTGACATCACAACAGTTCGCTGAGGTCTGCAGAGGATTTTACTGGAAAAGTTTAATCCTTTGGCAGTCTCCTTTATGGATTGCCAAAATCAAACGGATGTAGTGCATCAAACTTGAGTCTGTCAATGTTGAAGCGAAAGGCACAAAATGAAAGTCGAATCGGCTCATAGCACATCCACTAACCAGCTTGAGATACGTATAAGATTGTCACTCGGTGAAAGTGACAATGTAGTCAGTTCGTACGCTTCCGACATATTCACTCGGTTCATATTCCCATTGATCGCACGTCTCAAGAAGCTGATATTTTAAACCTTTACCCAATTGTAGAGAATCGTGAGTTCAATTTGAAAGAGGCACTTTATCTGTTGAGTGTGTCCTTGAAATTTGTTTTCGGGTCCTGAGAAAGTCCCGAAAATCTGATGAGAGAGAGAACACCGAGAAACCGTATTCCTCACCTTGCCTTCTTGTGCCGATCCTTCCTTCCTTTGTTCATTCTCCCTTTCTCCCCCATCTATGTTTCTACTTCTCAGCCCTTCTCTTCCTTCACTTTTTGTTTTAATGCTATTCAACCTTCTCTCACCTCATTCAATGATTTAGCTGTTTTGTCCCAGTCGATTTGTTAAGTTTGCACCTTCTCACATTGAAACCTCTGGTAAGAGTCATTATTACTTGGTGCAAACAGGGTAACGATGCAGCATAAGTTGTGTGCAGGTAGAGTGAATATACCTATCATTTAGTGAGCACTGATAGGAAAGGGTTGATGCTGTAGCAACATGGTAAAGAGACACAGATCGTTTCTGACAACTACCATGTTATTGTGCTGTATTGACAGTAATTTGCATTACAGCACAACCATTTGTTTGAAACCATATTGTATTTGTGATTGTGCTCGACTACAAACGGTTCCGAGCCCTATCCCCCTCCCCTTCCGCAAAAAAGACTTGCATCACAGACATCGTTTGCACGCGGGCCACCACCTGATCTTGTACAAATCTTCTTACCCTCGCTTCTATGACCACATCACGTGAATAGCACACGAAGTTGGACCCTGCTGACCAACCTGTGCAATGTTCCGTTGTCATGATCTGAAGAAGCATCCAGGCCGTAAAGTTATGCCAGACCAACACCTTAGCTTTTATCGCAGAGCTCATATTGTGTTTGGATTCGTACCTGGAATTCCGATGGTACTTTGAAGGCGTCGTAACGGCGTACATATAAATATTTTTTTAAACTATAGAAACGCGTTTTGTTGATGACACTATATTGTAAGTTATATCAAGGCGGTGTCGCCATGGAGAATAACACTCGACACCGATTTAGTGTGCACAATGATGAGTGAATACTTAAAATATATATATCTTGCATTCGGGTTCTGATTCCCACTTGTTGTTTGCCGAAGGGTTCAGGTGTTTTTACAGATTTATAGCTCCGAGGACAGAAAACCTGGAGTGTTCCTTCTGGATTTGATATTTTGTGACCCGTCTTTGTGTGATTGACATTGACTTCAAGATGATAGCATCTATGTTTTTCATTCCGGTTTTTATTTTCAATTGTAGATTTTAACGTTAGCAATAACAGGTTTACCCCTTCTCCGTGAAATCTTCTTGTTTTTTTTCTTCTTTTTTTTCTACATTCCAAGCTTGTGCGGTCGTGACTTTTGGCGGCTTTTGAAGGGTTTTAATATTGGCAGCCAAAGAGTAGTTGGAAACAGATATTCTGTGCACGCGTTGTCAATTGCTCATTTGTTTGTTTCAGATTGTTACCGCACTGGGATGGATCGACATTAAAACGATTTGTGTTTTAAAGTTTGTTCATACCAGCGTTTGATCTTCAGCATGCAGTTGCAATACCTTTGGAAGGAATTACTTTCGACGAGTTTCTCATCCTGACACGTCTTTTTTTTTTTGTATGTTTCTTTTCTGTTTTTTATTATGGTCCTACAAAATATGACTACTTTTATGGGTTTTAATTTGTTTTTTTTACATTATAGATTGGAATTTTAAATCATTGTAGGTTATGAGACACAAATGGTTTTGCAAATGAATCTCATAACTTCAAATGAAGCCAATAGCTTCTGTTGGAGGGGGTGGGGGGTGGGGGGCCGGGAGATTTAAACAACATGACGTTAAATTGAACTTTACATTGACCAATGTAGAGGCAAGAGTCTGTCTCATGTGCAAACCAATTGCCATAATCACTCACATATTGCTTTTAAACATCCATTTTTCTCCATGCATGTGCCACGCTGAGACAGTCTGGATAGGAAACCGATTTCATTCCTAACAGCGTTAAATACTTTGTCCCCCTCCTCCCTTCATTGCTTGGATGAATAAGCTGTAATGTTTGAAGCGGTGGGGATAGCTCGGTTGCTTGCATGCTGCTCCCTCTGAGCTGTCTGGCTGTGGGTTCCCCCCTAGGAAATGCCAACACGAGCTATATCCTCCAGCATATGAGGGCGCGGTATTTATCTCCTTTATTATGATTTGGGCAATTAAAACATCCATATCGTCTTTTATTACAGCAAGCCTTTGGGCTGGTACCATGGCCAAATATACCCTGTTCACAGGGCTGATTGTGTTGTAATTCTAAAACTAGTTTTGCAAAGAATCGTGCAATTGCCATGTTGTTGCTTACAATGACATAATTCAAGCCGTGACAATTTGCGTCATGAATGTGATGCAAAGGTGGAGATCGTTAAATGTGCATGTGTTTATGTTCTTCATGGTGATGAAATGAACAATGTTGTGATTTTACTTTTTCGATTTGGATATACTCATGTTGTGCAGGAGTTGTTTGATAAAAATGATGTGAAGTTGCATCTCTGCTCTGGCCAGCACCGTTTCTTCTTTTCCATTCTGTTAGAATGTTGCATCAGGACTCGCTCACAATTACTAGACTCGATGAAGCACTCTGATGCTCAGCCTTCCTCTTTATTTAAATGGAGACTGATGGATGACAAAAGGTTTAAAATCAACCAACTGGCAAGGGAAGATTCCTGTCGTGAACTCTGCATGGTAAATTCTTCATTTATTTCACTAGTTTTTGCTGTTGTACGAGTAACCTTAAACCTTACTTAGGTGCACAAAATCTCAATTTGTATTGATGCCAAAGTTGCCGGAGGCATTATCTTTTCAGCTTATCCGTCCGACTGTACGTGTGCGGCCGATTGTCGTTACCGCGATGACTTGTGAACTGCCAAGAAGGGATTCCAACCAAACTTGGAACAAGTATGTACTACGTTGCAAATGTGAACTGAATCAACAGGAGAGGTAAAAGAGGAACAAATGAGTGGAGATGAGCAGTGAGCCTGGATTTTGGGAGTTTAACAAGAGGGTTACTGGTAGATCGTGTGTGCCCTGCAGAAACCTGGAAGGGACAGAGCCAAGAGAGAGCAGAGGGTGCAAAACCAAGAAGGAGGCAGTATAATACAGAGGCCACCAACCTGTCTGCGATGTGAAAGTAACAGGCCGAGACACTCAGCTTTGCTATGGGATATCCCAATTATTTTGAGGGTCACACTATCAAAGGCATAAAGAATGGCAAGGTATGAAGCAGGGGTGACAGCCCAATGGGGAAGGCAGTACTCCAAGCTGTGAATGAAGGCCCTGAAGTTGGCCAAGAGTTCAGACTGGCCGACCTTGTACGACGAAGGATGCCCAGTCGGCGGCTGGCTTTAGAGGCCATCTTGGAAATATCTTTTGTCGAAGAAAGATCATGGCTGATGGTGAGACCGAAACGTTTCAGTGCCTTAATCTCTTCTAGTGTTTTGTTGAGGAAGTAGATGGGAGGGTTTGCCGGATGGTCCTTTGAGAGACAGGGTGGGTGTGTGCAATTTGTTGGGGTTGAAAGACATTTTCCAAGTGTTGGACCAGTTCCTGATTCTATCAAAGTCTGCAGAGAGAGAAGAGGCTGCTGCCTGCCTGTCTGAAGGATGAGAAATGATACGGCAGGGGGTTGAATCATCAACAAAGAGATGAGCAGTGTTTTCCATGGAATCAGGTCATCGATGAAGATGAGGAACAAGACTGGGCCCACGACGATGCTTTGGGGCACTCCGGTCTTGACAGGGAGAGGAGACAAGAGAGTCCTATTAAGAGCTACATGCTGAATACGGGAGTGGAGCAAGTCAGTAATCCATGATAGGAGGTGGCTTTGGATGCCATAAGCAGATATTTTGGAGGTAAAGTTGGGGAGCCAGACTTTATCATGAAATGCTCAAGATATGTCCAGAGAGACGACCCTTATCTCATGTCTGAGATTGAGGGCTTCCATCTATTTTTGGGAGAGTAGAAGCAACATGTCCAAGGTAGAGTGACTGAGTCTGAAACTGAACTGATGATCTGAGATCAGGTCATTGAAGAAAAGAAAGGATTTGATGTCAACTGCATTGATGGATTCCATGACCTTGCTTGTATTTGACCTGCAGTGAAGAGGCGGTTGTGATGGCAATCTGTAAAATGATTGTGGTGTTGTATCATGATGTCAATCCTTACTATCTTGGTTGGTTGTTTTTGTGGACTTCATCCCTCCATGTTCTTTTTATGTTTTTTTTTCAACAATGTTTTTTTCTGACTTGTTTAACTCTATTTTTCCCAATCTGGGAACTAATGATGTCATCGTCCAGTAAATTATTTTGAGGGACATTTACATGGAGAACTCCCTGACCCCACCCCCTCATATGTCTCACACAAGTTCTGTCCCTAGTTCCCTTAATGTCCCGTCCAATATTCCCGTCCCTTCTTTCTCTACTCGAACATTTTGCTCCCATGTTGTCTTTCACATAAAGTAATCTATTTATTTTGAATGCCAACATGGCAAAAAAAAAATTCTTCACTCTCTCTCCTTTCTCTGCTCCTTCTCTTCTATTCTATCCCCATAATCCTATATGAGCCTGGTGTTGGCTCAGTGGTTAGGGTGGCGGCTTGGGATCCGAGGGTCCTGAGTTCAAGCCTCGTTGCCCGCTGAATTCATTCACCAGGGGGTTGACTCAGCCTGCCATCCTACCGAGGTCGGCAAAATGAGTACCAGCTTGCTGGGATGACCGAGTCATTCATGTATCCTGCGTCAGAGTGGCGACCTGTCCAGGATTGTGCCCAATAGCCAAGGAGACTGCTTCGGCAGCACCAACGCTCTGTACAGAGTATGGTCCCAATGGACTGGACTCCTATATCCTCCCAATCTTCCTTCCCTTCTCTCCCAAACTCTGCTCATCTCCTTGTTTTCTGCTACCATCTCACATTCTCTTATTTTCCTCAATTTACTCCCTACCTCTACGTACACAATAAGGAGATGCCTCCATTTGTATCCTCTTCCCTTCTGTTCCTTTAATCAATGTTGGTATTCACAATTTCTTCCCTCTCTACCCCGTGTAAGCATAATAAAACAGATGCCTTATAAAAGGGGTCATGTGATCACATCTATTTACATAAGGAGGAGGTAGTGCATGATTTGCTTGAACAATAGTATCCATAGGTGACTTTAGAATTGTCGTTTAAGTAACTGGTGTGATCCCCTGTAAACCTCAATGAAAGCAACAGCAAAGTCGTTTCTTAGTGAGGGTTATACTGGGTGGTTTGCCATTGCCTTCCCAGCGTTGTTTGTTCATTCTCTGTCTTTTTAAATGCTGAACATCAAGCAAGGAAGCAGCACGTACCGTTTTTAAAGTTGTTGGTATGACTCGGCTGGGGCTTGAACCAACAACCTCCCAGACTCCGACTGGAAGAATTACACCACAGCAACATACACCTGAACTGGTGCTTGGTTGGCTGTCTGCGTGGCGAGGTAAGAACAAAATTTAAAGAAACACCATTGTGTGTGTGTGTGTGTGTGTGTGTGTGTGTGTGTGTGTGTGTGTGTGTGTGTGTGTGTGTGTGTGTGTGTGTGCGCGCTTATTGCTTTTTTATATATATATATATATATGTATATATATATATATATATGTATATATATATATATATATATATGTATATATATATATATATATATATATATATATATATATAGTGTATATTGCTTTTATTACCTTGGCTTAGTGGAACATGGAATAAGAGGGTGAGTCCGCAACTTTTGCAACATCAACTTTTCACACAGATTTTGAAATTGTTTTGACGGAATAAAATTAGCAGACGGAAAGATATCAAGATAATTGAAAGGGAATGTTTTGGTTCTAGTGTGATGCATGCGTACCTTTACGGTCTCAACAGTGGCAATAACAGCGAGACAATAGAGGTTGCAGGTCTGTGAGAACAACTGGGTCAGGAGGATTGTGGTAATGAAGAGGGTGGATAGAAGGAGGGATGGATGAACTGAGAGAGGAGATTGGTGTGCAGATGAGCTTGATGGAGAGACTGATTAACAGCTGGCTGAAGTGGGCTGGACACTTGGTGTGGATGGACAAAGAGAGTGGATCGGTTGAGGGAGCAAGGTAGGAGGAAGAGGTAGACTGTGGTTGAGATGCGAAGATTGTGTGAGGAGGGATATCAATAACCTGGGGTGGTTGAAGAGTGGTGAGAGTTGGCTGAAGACAGGGGAAGTGGAGAAGTATTATGGTCAAGGCAGGGTCGAAGCTTGGTACTGTTGGACCTCACCCTTTATAAAGGGAACAGACTAGTGGTGTAGTGGTTAAAAAAATGATGTGTGTAAACAATATGACTGTGGGTTGAGACTGCAAAGCAGCTGAACTTGAAGGCTAAACCATTGAGGCACATCCACAGGCCGCAAGGCCCAAGGTGAGCAGAGCACGGGGAGGGTGTGGGAGGCAGTAGCACGTGCTCTCTCTCTCACTCTCTCCCTCACTCTCTGCTTCTATAGGATCGGTTGGTTGTCACCATGCTGCGGTCCAGTTTGTGCAGTACTGACTGGAGTTATTATTATTATTCTTCAACAATAACAACAATATTATGGAAGTCCTGCGGTCCTGGCTTCACATAGGCAACAGCACAACACTGCAGTCACATCATATAGCCCTTCATCGAGATGTCTGGCTTTGTCACTTTTTCTCTGTCTAACAATGTAGAGAATGTGAACTATATATCGGTATGGTTGTGGAAATGAACCTCCGGGGAGAACATGCACGAACACGTTGGAATTCCCCAGACAGTTATTTCTTTAGTTTGTGTGGAGGTAGTTCTTTGCCTTTGTCCAGGGGATTTGGAGGAAATGCGTTGTGAGATTAGCCCGTTTCATCCACAGTGTGATCTTCCCCTTCTCGACCCGTGATCATTCTCCGCAATCCACCAACAATCTGCTTGATCCACTCTCAATTCAACAACCCTCCTTCACCCCATCACTCTTTTCTTCAACCCCGCAATCGGTCGTTCGGCCTTTGGTCCGTATGTGTCCTTCTCCCTCGCCACTCAATTCACTCATTATTTTGTTATTCACAATCAACCAATCTGTTCATCCCTCCATCCATCCCATATTCCTCTGTCTCCAAGTCACCACGAACCTCCGTCGAACTCCGTACGCGCTAACGAATCCCTCACCGTTAGAAATAATTCATCTTCCAGACCGGTCAAATTACCTTTCCCATTCTTCCTTCCCTGCACTTCCACATCCATCACGTGGGACAACGCTTCTCACCTATGCACAGTACGGAGGAACTATTTGAGTGTTCATGTGCCACAAGAGGTGAGCCGGGGCATGCGAAGGGAGGTGTGGGGGCATACGTCCCCGCCTGAACATCAAGACAAAGGTTTTTCCACAGCTCCATCACGGGACCTGCCCCATCAGATGCACACCAATGGGAAGGGGCCGTGCGTGGTCGAAGGATTATCGCATGAACTTTGCTCTCGAAGCCACGCCCGGGATGGCACGTATAAAAGCCAGGATGTGGCTCGGTTCGGGGGTAGTGTGTGTGCACCACGGACTCTACAAGAAGACTGCCCGCCTGCTCGAGGAATCGCCTGCCGGGACAAACTGTGCTGGGTCCAGGACCAACTGCGGGGTGAGTGGAGTATGAGGCGAGGATACGGTGACTCCGAGAGGTCCTTGGTGCACTGCACATACTCGCACTGTCTTTTTCTTGCTTTCCCTATGAACCGCGAACCATCTACTTTGGACGCAAAAAAGAGCATCAACATTTACAAAAGAGGTAAAAGCCAAATGGAGATCAACAATCTGCCTCTTGACCCATTAGGGCTAGGCCCTTACTTTCACCTCAAACCTTTCCTCCAAGCCTACTCCATCGCTATGCTGCACTCTCGTCGATACCGCATTGACACTCCACCACCCATCCTCCCCATCCTTTACCCCCACCCCCTCCCCTCCCCTCCCACCCTGCATATTTGGACTGACAGTCGTGCCTGGTTGTGAGAGGGAAGGAAGGAACCGTTCCCATTCTCCGTTCTGCTGTCTCCTTCCCGGAATGAATGATGGCACTGTCTGTTGTCTGAGTAAGACCATATAAGGTTGAAACTGTAAGTGCTAAGGGATAAATCTGCTCTTCTGTGTCTTTTGCCTTTGCTTTGTTGCTGACGTGCTTCATAATTATTGCCTTGTTTGTGTGAATGAAGCATTGCTATTTGCTTGTTGAACATTTTTCAAATCGACTTGCTTGTCCTTCCCTTCATTGGTCTGGCATAGCATGTATGTAATAGATAGATGGGAAGTTTTTGCTGATTGGCTCCGTCGATAAGCCAACGCCACACTCGCGTTTCCGCTTGGCCGTCATAAGTACTCAGGTGCACGTTGAGGGCACGGTCCCTAGTTGAGGTCATTTGGTCACCAATAGGTAACACAACATCGATGGCGTGAGGACCCTGCCAGACCTAATTATCCCAACCAGCGTCCATGGTTGCTCAACAACCCGTCGGGCCGTGGAGTTGGCTGGAGGCCTCAAGGTTAGAGAGCAAGCGGCGGGTCCAGCGACCACCCCGTGGATCTCCTCCATACTCAAACCCCGACCCGTAACTATCATTTGCTCATCCCTTCACTGAGCCCTTCATATCGTGTAACATGTATACTGCATTTATATCTACAGATGTACAAGTATGTACAGTATAAGCAAACCCTTACCAGAGTCATGGTTTTTGTCACTGTCAATAGCTGCAGGCTGTGCAGGGCATGATTTTTAGCTCATGTAAACTTTTGTCGGGTGAGTTTATGTGATCGAGCAGTGTCCATAGGTTAGCTAGTCAGTCAGTCAGTCAGTCAGTCAGTGAGTCTGTAAACACTTCAGTCATTATCGCTTGAACCACATTCAATTTTGGTGAAACTTGGCCAAAAACTTCATATCTGATGCCTAACGAAGGTGTATTGACCGCATCAAAATCCACATTCATTAAAGGGATCTATGGGGGTAGGGGGGTTTGACCCCCCCTAAAATAGGTATTTGCTTTCTTCTCAAAAACTACACGCACTATTTTGATGAAACTTGGCCACAACCTTCATCACCTGTGATGTACCAAAGTTTGTTCACAGCATTAAAAATAAATAAATAATATTTCAGGGTCAAAAAAGGGGGTTTGAATAACTGTTGCTCCTGATCCAGGTGAGCTTCAGGACCCGCAGTCCGATTTATTTATTTATTTATTTATTTTCCCTGGGAATTAGATCGGAATCCTGAGTTTGATATCGAAGAAATTTTCTGATATTCATCGCCAACACTAGATAGGCTTTTTCCCGCGAACACGAACCTTTTCCTCGTGAAGCGTGTCAAAGACCAATTCTTACAAAAATGCGAACTGTCCTCGGGGCATAAGGCAAACTCAGCCATAACGGACCCCAGTGTAATAACGGACCCGAGAGCACTCCAACAAAAAATGATATATCATTCCTCTGTAGTGGTCGAGTCTGGCTATGACCCCACCCAGGTCCTTCATTTATTATGACATATTAAAGTTACTGCCTATGATTTTAAAGTTGATCAACGATCCTTTGAAAAAAAATTCAGTGAGTGAATGTTGATGTGCTGAAAAAAAACCCAAAACTGGCTAAATGCAGTTTGCTTGTGTTTATCCAGGACCACAGCAGAGGAAGAGATGGAAGACGAAGAATAAAAGGGATAAATAACCTAATTTGTTGAAGCCACCATTGCTTAACACTTGGTTCCTTTAGAAAACGATAATTGCTGCAGGTATGATCCTCCGATTGGTCATTACAATCTGGAACGAAACGCTGGATTATCTTCACAATGGTATGACAGCCATGTGTAAAACCAAGCCGTGCGTCATCATGCCAACGTGACGTCATCGCCTCGGTGCGTCTTGTTGTGGTGTATTAATTTTTAAATCCGATTAAAAACAAAGTTTGTTGTGGTACGGGTGCAATACCCAAGAGAGAACGTTGCTTCCTTCCGTTGGAATCATTGTAATTCTTTCAGCTGTTATTGTGCTCTGGCTGGTGGTATTTATCAACATTCTGAGGATGAACAAATGGCTGATTCTGCGATGTCGCGTTCTGTATTTTTCGTTATTGTGAGTTGGTTGTTTGTTTTTATACAAGGTCTAAGGCTGGTAATGGAGCTGCCCTCCCATATAACCTCCCATTCTGAGCTCTTTCAACCAGCGCAAGAATAAAAGGCGTCCTTTTTTTTCTTTATTTCTTTCTTTCTTTCTTTCTTTCTTTCTTTCTTATATCGTGGTATTTTTTTACCACGGGCTTCTGCTAGTTCATGCCATTATTAGCTCGCCTGTTCGAAGAACAGAGAGCTATAGCGATACCCCCGGCGTGAGCGTGAGCGTGAAAATGTTAGTTTTTGGTGCGTTATTTTTTCCTTTCTAATGTTTTTATCGACCACACTATTTTTTATATGCCATATATATATATATATATATATATATATATATATATATATATATATATATATATATATATATATATATATATATCGGGGCGCATAATGTGATACCTGTCGTCCATCCATCCGTCTGTCTGTCTGTCCGTCCGTTCCTGTCCGCACTCTAACTCCCAAAGTTTTCAACTTTCACGTTTCATATTTGCTACATAGGTACAGACTGTGGAGACGGTGTGTCGCAACATACCTTCGTCATCTAAAGTGGTTGCCATGGCAACCAGGATGCTGTTTTCCATGTATAAGCACAATTCTGTATATACCTTCTTGTTCGGGCGTATATTGTGCTCACTTGCGCTCTTGTTACTGATTACAATCTACAAATACATATATTGCTTTAAAATTATACTTCACTGCAATGCTTTATCAAAAATATTAATTATTAGACGAGTCTTTTAAAAACGATAAATGTATAAACAGGCGAGCATTGGGTGGCTTTGACACCAACTCTGGTAATGATTACATTGATGAGTAAATTAAATAAATTATTTATTGAATAAGTTATATGCCCTTTGTTCGGTTGGATCCATGTTGATCCGACGTGCTTTAATTTTGTTTGGATGGGGATATCTCAAAACCATTCAACTGTCCAAAAAATCCACATCTTGCAATCTACAAAAAAATCCACAAAAAAAAGTGCTCCAACTCTTACAAACAGTTTTATTCTTGCTTCGGTGTGCATAATTAAACAGAAATTGACACAAACGTCACCCAGGTTGAAATAAACACATGCACACATTCAAACAACGTGGCATACAAGAAGTATAGACCCAAGTAAGATAGATCGGTTTGGAAGGTCAGTCAATGGATGTTTTATCTGTACTCGTCTTCAACAGTGCCGACCAATGATTATATGCTTCCATTGTTGATGTAACAGAGTTCTCCAGTTATTCTCATATATTTGGTCAAATCATTTATTTAGATCCCCGAACGTTGCACGAGTTGTCGGTGTTTACTCGTCGGCTCGTAGTTTGTTGATGTTCCAACAGCAAATTATGTTGAATGTACCATGTATTCCTTTGAGCTCATTGATGTGTTCATCTCGTAGACTCGAGCAGAAACACCATTTGTTGTTCGGTGAAGCTCGCAGACGTTCCAGTGTTCTTGGAACAATAACTCTGGTGTCACTGCTGGAGTGCTTCCTAGAAAGTGAACCAATCGATAAGTAGAAAATTTTTCAATATCAATAAAGACACAAGAACCCATGCATGCCACAACATGCAGAGAAGATCGTGAGGTGGGCCTGGAGACTTCATTTAGCGGGTCAAGGCCGTCAGAGGTAGGCAGCAGGAATTCCAGCAATACTGCAGGATTTCCAGGGAGGTGCGTGCCAGCGAGGGCTTCTCAACCGGAGGTTGTGTCCCAGCGAGCCCTGTTTAAGTGGCATGTAGATAATATATGAAGGTTACCGCTTATTATCATGCACATGATATAATACCGTCTGTAACCTGTTTAATCCATCGACGGTGTCTGTGTGGCCAAGATGTCAATCCAAAAAACCCACTCTTTTATAATTTATCACCGAATCTTTTGCATTTATCCAATTATAGATAGGACAGCAAGCTAACTTCCTTTTATGAGTGCTGCATGTGTTATGTATGTATCTGCTGACTCGTGTGGTTCTTCCCTGGGACGACAAGGGCATCCATGTTTGGCAGAAATGCAATGGTGCTGCATCAGGTGCCCTGAGAAATCCAGCACGGCTTTGTGTCGTAAACAGAGGAGAGTCTCAAATGTGATGCTGCGTTGTCATCAACACTTCTGTGTCCATTCCTATTACCTACCTCGCAGCCAAACTCAAACTCAAATTTGTTTTAAGTGAGACCGCTGCGGTTGGTGCCAACTCATCCTGTTCCAACAGTGAATGGGGTTGACTCCAGGTCAATCCGGTATTCATTCGAGAACCGATTAAATTCACTCCAGATTGCCGTGTTGTACATGTCGCCTGCTGAGCTTTGCGGTCAGATTTAAAGCTGTGTCGATTCAATAACTTGATACTAAACCCACTCGATTTTGGATTCACTAGATTGCCGTAAAGTCGGTCTCACCAGTACATCAAATATTTTGAATCCACTGAGACTAACAGTGGTAATGATTCCTGGAAGATTTATATGATGTGAAGCTGATTGATTGCCAAGCACGTATATAATCTCTCCGCATCGGTTAATATCCTGATTGCACAAGGACATTGAAAACCAATGACGAATAACCCTGCTGATTCTGGTATTTGGAAAGGCTACCAGCTGGATCAAAGGCTTGCTCTTTTGAACGATAATTTGCCATTTCTAACTTACTCAAAAAAGTCAAACATTAAATGAAGAGAGATCCCTTCCAAAAAAAAAAACAGTGTAGTCCGTGATGTCGTGGACAGTGGTGTCCATGCATCACAGAATAGCAGTTTATTGTTGGTTCTGACTGAAGTGAGAATGAAACTCAATATGACACAACAGAGAGAATGTTGCTAACAACGATATTGAGAAATACACTTACCGGATGTGGCAGGTTCAATGGTGTTCTTCTTCAGGACCCTCTTTGCAGATGATGCTCTCTCTCTGTCCTCTTCCTGTTCCCTGCAAAGAGGTAAAGATTTTCTGCTATGCTTTTGCAATAAGACTGGGACATTAAGAATCTGTAATCACATCCTCAACGATTTCAAATCCCACACCCTGCCAACACCCTCCCTCCTTCCGCTTTCTGTTCAGCATCTTTTTCTTTTTCTGTTTTTTTTTTTTTTTAAACACCGAAATTATTTTGGACAGGATGATCAGGTACGAAAAACTGTGGCCCAGAAATATAACGATCAAAGTTTGCAGAAAATACGAATTGAGAAAGTAAATTGGGAGTGGACTGAAAATTGAGGACAAATCCAATATTTAAACCACAGACCTCTCTTCCATCTTGTATCCACATGACATTAAGAAGTTTGCGTGCAATTCCAACACGCCGCTCAAAAGGAATATCTGAATAAGCCTCAGCAGTCATTCAAAGATAAAATTCGGTTTAAATACCCCCCTGCCCCTCCGACAAGGTTGGAGACGGGGGACATTAAAATGAGCTCTGTCTGACCGATCATCTGTCCATGTACTTTTGTGTCTGCAATATTTTTTTTATAAAACTGTTGAACATTTCGCTCTCATATTGCAGATATTTATTCCTCATGACATGATCTCAACATGATTAGATCATGGCTGTGGTTGGCTGATTCTTTTGCCATGGTAATCATCTCGGTAATTTTGCTTGTGTACGATACTTGTGAGGCTCTTATTGCCTGGTTTCTTGTTGAATAGGGTGTGTATGTGTATATATTAGTAGGGTGTGCTTACACAATGTGTAAGCATACAAACCGTTTCCCATTGTCTCGGGTCGCTCCCCTGCATTTTTTCATTTATTTATTTTTTCATCTCTGGATGTTGTCTGTCGATTGTGATGTTTTTTCCAGTGTACCGGCTTTGATGTCCATCGGCATTCAAAATTTCAGCTTTCTACATCATCCGGAAGATAGCAATCTTTAATATCAGCCAGTCAGTGAATCAGTGGTTAGAAAGAGCTTTATATGTTAGATATAGTGTGTGCGTGCTAGTTACTGTTGTTGACTGCTATTTCCACATGTTGGTGGGTTTCAGGAGGTGGAACTTATACCACTGGGTGGAGCACTTACCCCCGCCAGGCTGAACAGTTGACGTTTTGTATCCCACTGATATGTGGGATCTGGATCCGGACCTGAACCAACTCATCCACCAAGTTTTGTCGTAACTATTTCACAACATTTTGAAATGTCGTGCTACATCTCATTTTTGACCCCATCTCTAAATGGTGACCAATCACTTGAAAAGTTTTTTTATTTTTTTTTATTCTCGTATACGGATCTGGATCTTCACCAAAATCGAATCGATTCGTCCTTGTGACATATCCAACCTATCCACCAAGTTTCGTCAATCTCTCCATCACTTTTTGAGACGTCGTGCTCACAAATAAACAGACGGGTGAAAACAAAACCTCCATCCACCTTTGGTGGTGGAGGTAATAAATGGATGGCCTTCAGAAATACATGATCGGTAAAGTAAATGCATACTTCATGAATAATGCACGATTTCAAATTTTGATGGATGTGAAAGAATATATATATATATATATATATATATATATATATATATATATATATATATATATATATATATATATATATATATATATATATTCATATGCCATCATCCCATGATTATGTGAGCATCCGAAAAGAAAATTACATCTTGGGTGGGCTTCACGGATGGCAAACCACCTGCTCCTGGTGTCTACAGGGAGGTCCTGGGCAGGATGCACGTACGTGATCCCATCATTATGCCACCATCCATCATGAACATGTGGTTGGTTGAACATGATACATAATTACAGTATTGCCCTTGGCTACTGAAATCGAGAATGTGAATTATTTACTTTTGGATAATCTATGAGGCACGCATGGAGGGTGGCAAAGACTAATTGAGAAAGGTGGGGAAGGGGAGGTGAGGTTGATAAAGAAAAATAAAGTTAAATGTGATGAGAGCAAGGGTAGCGGAGGGAAGGGTAATAGAGGGTGAGAATCAAAACTTGCGCTTCATTTTTATACAGCATGTAATAAATAGATTCCCCTTTGAAGGTACTGCAAGCTCAACAAAGTTTGACATGATAGTTCAGTGAAATGGAAAGGACACAAAGGCTACCTTCTCCTCTCAAGCTCCAGATCTTCCACCAAAATATCTCTCTTGTCAACCAGGGCCTGGACCATGCTCATAATCTCTTCCTCACGCTGTCGTGACCAGGTCGGTCTTGCTTCATCTGCACCACAAAGCCAACTCAAGAACAACTGTTTGAAATACTTTGCTGGTAGGAGCACTTTTAAATTTTATATTCTTTTATTTTTGAAATATCATTTATGTCACAATAATAATCCCAGAACATCTCATGTTGATTCCAATGTACACATTATATGCCGGTATTCCCTTACCAAAATGTCCTGTATGATTAATTATAATATTGTTACGGATTTCAGAATCCGGTCTGATGAATGCTTCCACACGTCCAGGTCCTCAGACAGTTATTTCCTTAAATGCATGTTCAGATTAGCCCCATCCCCATGTCTAATGGGATCTTAAATGTGATGCGTTGAGAAGGGAAAAGAATAGATCCCCTCTCTCATGGGAAGCTTTTTTTTTTCTTTACGACAGACACGTTTACACAGCATTTTTCGCGAGCGCTGGCGCCCGCTTTATTTCTCCTCAGCAACGTTTATGCACATATTTCTTTCACGAGCGCCGACACCCGCATTTTTTGGAGCGCACGGGTTGTCATGGTAACGGTGCGCAAGTGGGGAGGGGTGAGCTTGGGGGGACTCTGCGCCTGCCGAAACGGGCCGCAGATATAAAAAGAATTGGAGGTCCGTACAGAAGGAGAAGACAGCGAGAGAGGAAGCGCGCGAGAAGAGAAGTGGGCAAGCGAGCCAAAAAGGAAGCGCGAGCGAGCCAGCGTGAGAAAGCGAGAGTAGAAGCGAGCCAGAGAGGAAGCGCGCAAGCGAGGAAGCGAGTGAATGAGCGTGTGGGTGTCTGACCAGCGCCAACGAGACAATTTGTCCTTCCCAGTGCTTGAACAAGCGAGCGTGTGGTGTGGGTGTGGGTGTGAGCAGCGCCGACGAGTGAGGCACAGGTCAGTCACGAGTGAGGCGCGAGTCAGTCACCAACGGACCGTGTGGGTCACTGGACGTCACCAGTTTCGTGAAGTGTGAGGAGCTGCCCGAGTCGCAGCACCAGGGTCTAAACCCACGACAGACGATCTCGGTGCCCCCCCCCCCCCACCAGATGTCGACTGGCATCCAAGGCTGTTGGCGAGTGGGTGCACGGCAAAGCTGGGTGCTGGCGACGGACGTGACACACGCACACATTTCAGGACGTTTTCACTTCACGACTCTTCCCCCTCCCCCTCCCCCTCCCGAATGATCTGCTTGGTACCCTTGTATGTGTTTCATTTTAAGTAAGTCAACCCCCGATAAGCATCTGCTCTTTGTCTCTTTCCTATCATTTTGATTGATTTTGCCTTATTAACTATTCATTTATTTACCACAGAAAATAAAAAGTTATTTTTAGTTATTTATTTTATTATTAATAAATCATTTGTCCACTTCCAACCTGTCCGTGATTGGCCTTTCCTTCCATTGGTCTTGCATTGTCCAAACCGAGATAGACTGGGAGGTAATTACCACAGATTTTACCAAAAATCGTCGGCACGCACCAGCGGTTAAAACGCTCGGCGCCCAAATTGAAATCTAATCGAGATCTAATCTAATCGGGTGCTTTGCCGAGGGCGTGCTCCCCACTCAGGTAACCACGTGACCTATAGTTAAACGGCATAATTAGATGGTGGACACTGGAACTCGGAGTTGACTGGGTGGCGTTCGTGGTTTTAAAACAACCCACCGTACCACAACGTTAATTGTGAGCGGTGGCTCCAGGTCCGGCTCTACCGAGGACAACCGGGGATTAATCCCCTAGAGTGACAAGCTGGTGTCTCGGTACCCGTGGCCGCTACAATATTTTAAAATTATTCAAGAGACTTGCAAAGATAACCATGGTGTTACTGTAAAATATCAAGAATCCCAAAACAATTAGGTGTTTCGATTTATTATAAACCACCCCTCCCTATTCCATCTCCAGGCGCTGCACAACGTCATCAGGCGGCAAAAGCACCTGGGGATGGCTCGCGCCAAAAGGGTGTACTCGGTTTTTACTCTGTTTCTTGCAAAATCTAAGTGTGTGTGTGTGTGTGTGTGTGTGTGTGTGTGTGTGTGTGTGTGTGTGTGTGTGTGTGTGTGTGTGTGTGTGAGTGTGTGTGAGAGAGAGTGTGAGAGTGTGAGAGTGTGAGAGTGTGAGAGTGTGAGAGTGAGAGAGTGAGAGAGTGAGAGAGTGAGAGAGTGAGAGAGTGAGAGAGTGAGAGAGTGAGAGAGTGAGAGAGTGAGATAAATATATATATATATATATAAATATATATATATATATATATTTTTATCTATATATATATATATATATATATATATATATATATATATATATATATATATATATCGATATCACCTTCAGGTCACAATTTTAAACCGATCTTCACAAAACTTCACCACATGGTTGAGTTTGTCATAAAGAAGAAGCCAATTGTTTTTGACGTCAAAGGGTCAACATAGGCCAAAAATCCTCAATTCAACGAGCCAATTATTTTTGACGTTAACATCGACCAATAGGTCAACAACTTTGGTGGTATTTCTAAAATCCTCAATTTTCATCCGAACGACTTGAAATTTGAAGAGGAGTTGCATATTTGGTGATTAAACTCAACCACCAATTATTTTTGAGGTCAAATTTGTATTATAGATTTTGTAAGTGTCGTGCTCTGCACGACGTCGTCTTCTTGTTTGTGACTTGCGAAAATTGAAGATTTTTCAAGTTTTTTTGGTCGGTTGCATGCGTTATTCTGTCTGTCTATCTGTCTGTCTACTACTTTATATGTTTATCGCCGACAGGTCACAATTTTAAACCAATCTTCACGAACTTTACCACATTGTAGAGTTTGTCAAAAGCAAGCAGCCTCTTGTTTAAGGTCAAAAGGTCAACAAATTTGTCAAATTTCTAAAAATCCTCAATTTTCATCTGATTGACTTGAAATTTGAAGATGAGTTGCATATTTGGTCATTGAATTAAACCACCAATTATTTTTGAGGTAAAAATCGGCCAAAAGGTCAACATAGGCCAAAGGTCAACAACAACAACTAAGGTGCGATTCTAAAATCCTCAATTCTCATCCCATTGACTTGAAATTTGAAGAGGATTTGCATATCAGGTCACTGAATTCAATGAACAAGTATTTTTGAGGTCAACATAGGACAAAAGATCAACATTGGCCAATCATTTGACAGTCATTTCTAATTTTGTCAATTTTCATCCATTTGACTTGAAATTTGAAGAGAATTTGTGTATTTTGTCATTGAATTCAACCACCAATTATTTTTTGTTTTATGGTTTTCAAATTTGTTTTATGGATTTCCCAAGTATCATGCTATACATGACATCTTTCTTGTTTATTTGTTCGAGTGATATCTCAGCCATCCTTTGAGCACAATAGTGAACAATTGCTTTGGCAAAAACAGTATTCTTTATTTTTTGATTAATCAATTGATTGATTAATTACTTCATTATAATCGATTTATTAATTACTTATTTACTTTCTTTTTCATCTGGGCAATATCTCAGACACCTTTTGAGATAGGAAACAGACACTTAGACATGACAGTGAACAAGTGATTTGGCTATAAAAGGTATTTTTGATTTATTGACAAATTGATTATTTTTTCAATTGATTACTTTATTAATTAATTTTCAAAAAGTTACAGATTCAAATGAAACGTGGTTTAGGCATGTTATTCACGAATTGATTTAGAAATTAATTATTTTACGATTATTATTTATTTTAATTATGCAATTAATCAATTATTGTTCACCACTTCCTCCCAATTCCATCTCCATGCACACTGCATGCCGCCAAAAGCTCCCCGGTAATGCCATGTGCAGGATTTGTTGTGTATTTATTTGGCAAGGCGGTGATGTACTTTGAATGCACCTCTATTTGGTATTATTATTATTATTATGATATTCTATAGGCGAACCATTTCTAAAGGATCTTTTATAGGAATTTCCCATTGTACATGATCGTCCAAAATAATTCCTGCAGAATTATTTACATCCTTAGTGGCATATTATATTACTCATAAGATACCTTTCAGCCATTTTGATGAGTAGACGCATCACATCAAATCCCAATTGTAACATTCCTCATTGGGACTTTGTTTTACAAAAACTACAAGTAAAAGTATGTGTCCCCAGTGACGGAAAAAGTTTGAGTTAATCCATCAATTTAAATTATTTCATGGACTTTAAAAAGGTGACTTGTGTTGCATTAAAAAAAGAAATCCGGATTCAGCATTGCCATGTCGTCTATTTTGAGACAAGCCACACAACGATATAACGAGGTGTATATAAATGAATTTAAAAAAAAATTAATTACATTTACTACTACTCCATATTGGGGGGTAAAAAAAAACATTGAACCGTTGTGTCTCATTTGTAGAACCTTCTGAACTCTTCACATATCTATGAATTTGATGCTATGTAACCAGTATTTAACATTAAAATAATGAGATTGGTGCATGGATTTTAGATTTCTTACAAGGAATGGATGAATGAGTCATTGACCAGGTGGATTGAAACGAAACAAAATTGGGCATCTACATCTTCTTCTTCTTCTTTCGGCTGCTCCCGTTAGGGGTCGCCACAGCGAATCATCCGTATGATCCGCATAGTGATTTGGCACATGCTTTACGCCGGATGCCCTTCCTGACGCAACCCTGGTCGCCTCTTACGACACAGGGATATGGTACACCTATTTTAACCGGGGTATACACTGGCCCAGTACACTGGTACTCATTTCGCCGACCTCGGAAGGATGACAGGATCAGTCAACCCCCTGGTGTATTAATTCAGTGGCCCAACGGGGCTTGAACTCAGGACCTTTTGGATCCCAAGCTGCTGCCCTAACCACTGCGCCAACACCAGGCTTCAAAATTGGGCATCTACATATGTGTGCAAAATGGTGGATTCTTTTTTTCATCCCTCCACCCCCAACTTTTGCAGTCATGGTTCCTAAAATAAATAAGCAAAAACTTACCAGGTAATAGCTGCAGCTTTTTCAGCTCTGTTTTGAGATTTTCAATGTCTTGACACAACTGAAAGTCCTCAACCCTGAAAAAGAACAAGTTTGGTCTATTTTCACATTAATTTAGTACAAATTACATCACAAACAAAACATTACACTGCAACTGCAGGGTGAATTCAGGTGACTCGTATTGAATCATCATTCCTCTCATCACATTCCCACCAGTTTATATTGTAACCACAGCTAGGTGTTTCAATTAAGTGGTGTGCAAATACCTCGAAATATTCTTCATCCAACTTGTGCATGATAAAAACCTCAGGATTTTTACAGAACAATTCCTACTTCAACCCAAAATGATTATCAACATGACCAAATGGTACTTTATGTTTTTTTTTTTTTGTTTTTTTTTTTTACAGCAAATCGATTTACATTTATAACAAGAGGGAGCATTTAACTCTGTGGAGTTTTGCTGCAGATATAGATATTACTTTTAGATTTGAAAATGAATGATCCATATTAAAGTAGATCTGCATGTACACACACACACACACACACACACACACACACACACACACACACACACACACACACACACACACACACACACACACAATAATAACCTCCCTAAATTGATGCCTCTGGGTAATCTAGTTTTGTTTTTTTTTATACAGCTCACAGACGATTTTATGTCATTCCAACGAAACAGCCATTTTGGTAGGATGGCAAAATGGCTTTCCTACAGCTCATTGAGGAGCTTGTGCCTGTAACGGGATGCAGGACAGGACATCAGTATACTTTCACATTAATTACCAATACATTTTCTAGACTATGTGCACATCAATACACTTTATGGGATACATTAACTGGGAGTCAGAATCGTGAGATAAATGCTTACTTGGGAACGATAAAAAACCCACACATCGCATCTGTTTTTGAGTGTCTTTGCGACGAAATTATTTGCAAACATTATTGTGACTGATGAGCACTCCATTGCATCGTTTTAAAGTGTTTGTTGTTTTCAAGTGATTTTACAATCAGGTTGATAACTTTGAACCTTTCTTGATTATAAAATAGCTCCGGTGGTGCAAGACCACGGACTACAAAGTTTTGGTGCTACATTTACGTATATCCCATCTGCTTGCATTCCTTGGAGGATATTAAATATCCCACGGTATATTCTGCAAAGAGTAGGCGAGTTATCACCGGCATGCTGAAATAATTAAAAACAAATTCCTGCCACAGTCAGTTGAACATCACGTCGAGACAGCCTGTTCGTGAAATACTTAAGGCAAAAAAAATTTCCTCTGACGACCCCACGAGAAACGATTAATTGGGGCCCTTGAAATACGACTCATAGTAGTAGCAGTAATTGTTGTGTATTTTTAGCCAATTCTGAGATTTTGGAAGCCTCTGGGGTATTCTGACGACTTCCCATT
>NC_140966.1:9204134-9316634 GCF_056783735.1 Eptatretus burgeri
TCGCTGGAGCCCGGGTCCGGACAAGTTGAAGACCACACGAGGTGGAAAGGTTCGAGTCAAGCTCTGAATTTCAGCTCACCTGTCCCCTGAGCTGGAGCTCGTGATTAAAGGCCTCAGCCACCGTTTCGTGTGTGTGTGTGTGTGTGTGTGTGTGTGTGTGTGTGTGTGTGTGTGTGTGTGTGTGTGTGTGTGTCGCGCGCGCGTATGTAGGCCCGTCTAATAAGTAGGAACAGCTGTTAAGTGTAAATGACTGTACATAATAAGTAGACGGTTGTAGTGCTTTTGTTGCTTGTGTAATTGCATTCGTGTTTTGCCTTATTTAATTCCATACGTGTTTCATTATAATAAATCTCCTTGTGTGAATGTAAACCTGCTCGTTGCATCCATTACCTCATTGACTGAACATTTCGTGTGTTGGGAGTTAGAAAGCCGTTGGTTTGCCGTAATAGGGGGACATTTGAACCGACGGTTCTCGGTGATTACGCCACTCGGAATCACGCACGGACAAGCTCGCCTCGGCGGTTTGTTCCGCACGAGATCCGTCGAGGGTGGAATACCCCGGCAGTTGGATCACGTGAGTATTTGGGTACATTGAAGATTGGCAATCGACCCTACCCCACGTGATCTGCCGATTGGTGTATTTCGGTTCTTGTACAAGGACCCGTCGTTCGGAGTTATCCGGGCGGCGATCTATATTCCGGGCGATCGGTCGGGCCAAGCGTGGGGCTTGCTTTGAGATGCGCAGAGTGACGTCATGGCTGCACGTGTGTTTGGAATCCGGCAGAAGGGAATTCCTGCCGGACGTTACCGTCCAAGAGGGACAAGGTGCGCGGGGTGCAAGCAGCTGCCATGACGTCACGGAAAAAGAGCGCGGCTGTGAACTGCCGCGCTGGTGGTGTGCATTATAAAAAAAAGAGAGAGTTGAGAAAAGCAAGCCTCGCTTTGGGTGAACAGGATTCCCAGGCAAGGGGTGGAAGACCGCCTTGTTTGGGGGCACAGGAACTATTAGTTTGGGGGATGGGATAGCGATAGTTGGACCGGCTTCATGGGGACATGGGTTGCACCTCATGGAGCCCATGGAATGGATTAGTTCGAGGGATTTTAGTTCAGATTTAGGAAATGGGAATTTTTGGGGATTTTTGGAGACATTGACAGACTGGAAATGTGTAGTGGAGACATAGCTTAGCTGCGTAGAGTAAATGGAACGTGCATGAGTTTGAAGGGATGACGAGGGAGCACGAGTTAGTTAGGGGATTGAGTTAGAAGGATGGCAGTGTGGAGTGTTGATGTGAGTTGCGAAATGGAAAGTGTGTGAGGAATGAGTGCAGGACAGTGGGCCCAAGTGTGCGAGTGGAGCGAATGTGGTATGCATGGTGCGAATGACTGGTTGGGGGGAGGAGTGATTCCCACCCAAGTGACCCCGGGGTCAGTTTAATGTTAGTTAGTGGGTTATTCAAATTTACTAACAGGAGGTCGTTTTGTTGTTGGTGTCGAGAGAAGGCACGGAACCCGTTTGGAGGGGTGCAAGAGTTCATGGACCGGCTGGGAGCATGGCTGTGGAAAGGTGAGTTTTGTTTAGTGGGCACCTCAGGCACCGGACTAGTCGGCCAGAGTAGGCTATGGGCCCAAGAGGGGCCGGGATAGTGTAATGGGCACGGGCGACCCGTCGGAAACGGGACCTGTAGCACCAGAATGCCACGAGGGCAGTGTACTGTGCACGGGTGAACCTCGGAAAGGGACCCGGGGCATCAACACGCCACGTGGGCATCGGAAGGGGGCAATGCCAGAGAGGGCAACCCCCCCGCGTTGTAGGGAGCAGCTAGGCTCGGAGGCAGCCTGCGGGCCTGGGGTGCCATGGTTAGAGTTAGGCAGATGGGGGAGTTCCTGCCAGTTGAGCCACGCTGCCCAGCCAGGAAATTGTGTGAGGGCACATATGAAAATTAGAGGGCAAGGCCCAAATTTATAATGGACACCAACACAGGCAACGGGAATCATGGTGTTTTAAAGTGTGAGGCGTTTTTGGAAAGCCCCGGCGTAGTTTCAGGTAAATGAATGTTAGGGTAGATAGGAGATGTACCCCTTCGCACCATCCATCCCTTCGCTCGTTGTAGGCCACTGGACTTACCTTGGTAGATCGCTGAACTTTGAGGAGGCCATTCTAAGGCTTCGTTGGGCCTCGAGACAGGACGCTAGTCTCTCCCTATTCCCCTCCAGAGATGGAACGTAGGGGTTGGGAGTAGGCTAGGTGGACATGATAGGCTAGCCGGAAAAAGACAATAAAGGGGGTTAGGGAGACAATTATAAAAGGGAAATAGAAATAAAGAGGGGCAAAATTTTGTTGTGTTGTGTGGCAAATTAAGGGAGTGGGTATGGACAGAGACAGGCGAAGGCGATAGAGTGGGGGGAGACAGTAGTCTCGGTCCGAGCCCGCCTTCAGAGCGGCCGGCACCACCGCACTCCCTCCAGACCTGATGGAACCACACCATAGGCCGGCCAGCTTCACCTGCCGGCCTGTTGTGCTGCAGCCGCCTGTTCTGCATGGACTTGCCTTGCCATGCCTCGTTTGCCTGCCTCTGCCATGACCCCATGCCTGCTAGCCCTTGTTTGCGTTTGCCCCTGTGTCCATCCATCACCAGGCGTGCCAGGACCATCCAGTTTTGTGAGGACTGCCCTGCAGGCAGCGTGTGCATCCAGTCCATTTTTTGTGTTTTGCCACCATCTCCATCCATTCCCTGCACCAAAGACTTTGCTTTGACTTTTGCCTTTCCCCTTTTACAGATCACAAGTCCTGGGCTATGGTTAGTGCAATGTAATAGATAAGTTAAGATTGTAAATACGTGGAACCCCACCTGCATGTTTGTTTTAGTGCCGGCAATTTTAGTTAAGTTGTCCGAATGAGTCTGAGAGTTTGTTTAGTAAGTTACGCAGCGCATTAGGTTATTTATTTTTGGGACACGTATAAAGAAATGTCGCACTCAGGTATCCGAGGATAGAACGTACTCGGGGAAAACTTACACATGCTGGTCACACGAAAATTTGACGACTCAGGACGAGTCTGTAAAAAGGTCGTGTTACGAATTTGGAATTCAATTGCACACAACATACAGGTTCCCTTAGTCAGCTATGTCGATAAGTGCATGTTCCCAAGATAGGTCACCTTCCATTGTTTTAATGTTTTGAAATCGATTAGATGCGCTGCGGATCGATTTAATAGTTGGGGAGAAAACAATGGAGACGTCCCTCCCCCTCTTCTGCGAAGAGGAAGAAGAACCCTGCGGTGACGTCAACAACTCCCTCCCACCCGTGGTTGAGCGGGGGGTGGATCATGAGGGCATGAGTCATGCCGGGCGCGGGGGAGGGGTGCAAAGGATAAAAAGGACATCTTTTCTTTGTTCAAAAAGAGTCCCGTGGGAGTCCCGTGGTCGGGCTGAGTTCGTGGGCTGAGTTCGTGAAAGTCCCGTTCTGAGTCCCGTGTGCAGAGTTCGTGTGCTGAGTCCTGTGAGAGGAGTAAGCTTTTTGTTTCGGCTGGCTCAGTGAGCTTCGGCAGCTGCTTTGTTTTGGAAGGAATTTGAGCGAGTTGTTTGGCTCGAGCTGCGAGTGGAGGCTTCTTCCTCTTCTTCCTCTCCTTCCTCTTCTTCTTGGTTCGTGGAGCTTTTCGTTCTCCATTTTGTTTCCCGGCTTGGTGCGACGCATCGGCCTCTTCTTGGAGTTGGATCCTCGGGGAAGCGACGATTGACAGGACGGATCGGTGCCTCGTCTCACCGACACATGTTGAGAAGCGCGGGAGGATTCGCGGGAGCTCAGGAAGGATCGCGGCGATTGGATCTAGCTCGCTCTCGCTGGAGCCCGGGTCCGGACAAGTTGAAGACCACACGAGGTGGAAAGGTTCGAGTCAAGCTCTGAATTTCAGCTCACCTGTCCCCTGAGCTGGAGCTCGTGATTAAAGGCCTCAGCCACCGTTTCGTGTGTGTGTGTGTGTGTGTGTGTGTGTGTGTGTGTGTGTGTGTGTGTGTGTGTGTGTGTGTGTGTGTGTGTCGCGCGCGCGTATGTAGGCCCGTCTAATAAGTAGGAACAGCTGTTAAGTGTAAATGACTGTACATAATAAGTAGACGGTTGTAGTGCTTTTGTTGCTTGTGTAATTGCATTCGTGTTTTGCCTTATTTAATTCCATACGTGTTTCATTATAATAAATCTCCTTGTGTGAATGTAAACCTGCTCGTTGCATCCATTACCTCATTGACTGAACATTTCGTGTGTTGGGAGTTAGAAAGCCGTTGGTTTGCCGTAATAGGGGGACATTTGAACCGACGGTTCTCGGTGATTACGCCACTCGGAATCACGCACGGACAAGCTCGCCTCGGCGGTTTGTTCCGCACGAGATCCGTCGAGGGTGGAATACCCCGGCAGTTGGATCACGTGAGTATTTGGGTACATTGAAGATTGGCAATCGACCCTACCCCACGTGATCTGCCGATTGGTGTATTTCGGTTCTTGTACAAGGACCCGTCGTTCGGAGTTATCCGGGCGGCGATCTATATTCCGGGCGATCGGTCGGGCCAAGCGTGGGGCTTGCTTTGAGATGCGCAGAGTGACGTCATGGCTGCACGTGTGTTTGGAATCCGGCAGAAGGGAATTCCTGCCGGACGTTACCGTCCAAGAGGGACAAGGTGCGCGGGGTGCAAGCAGCTGCCATGACGTCACGGAAAAAGAGCGCGGCTGTGAACTGCCGCGCTGGTGGTGTGCATTATAAAAAAAAGAGAGAGTTGAGAAAAGCAAGCCTCGCTTTGGGTGAACAGGATTCCCAGGCAAGGGGTGGAAGACCGCCTTGTTTGGGGGCACAGGAACTATTAGTTTGGGGGATGGGATAGCGATAGTTGGACCGGCTTCATGGGGACATGGGTTGCACCTCATGGAGCCCATGGAATGGATTAGTTCGAGGGATTTTAGTTCAGATTTAGGAAATGGGAATTTTTGGGGATTTTTGGAGACATTGACAGACTGGAAATGTGTAGTGGAGACATAGCTTAGCTGCGTAGAGTAAATGGAACGTGCATGAGTTTGAAGGGATGACGAGGGAGCACGAGTTAGTTAGGGATTGAGTTAGAAGGATGGCAGTGTGGAGTGTTGATGTGAGTTGCGAAATGGAAAGTGTGTGAGGAATGAGTGCAGGACAGTGGGCCCAAGTGTGCGAGTGGAGCGAATGTGGTATGCATGGTGCGAATGACTGGTTGGGGGGAGGAGTGATTCCCACCCAAGTGACCCCGGGGTCAGTTTAATGTTAGTTAGTGGGTTATTCAAATTTACTAACAGGAGGTCGTTTTGTTGTTGGTGTCGAGAGAAGGCACGGAACCCGTTTGGAGGGGTGCAAGAGTTCATGGACCGGCTGGGAGCATGGCTGTGGAAAGGTGAGTTTTGTTTAGTGGGCACCTCAGGCACCGGACTAGTCGGCCAGAGTAGGCTATGGGCCCAAGAGGGGCCGGGATAGTGTAATGGGCACGGGCGACCCGTCGGAAACGGGACCTGTAGCACCAGAATGCCACGAGGGCAGTGTACTGTGCACGGGTGAACCTCGGAAAGGGACCCGGGGCATCAACACGCCACGTGGGCATCGGAAGGGGGCAATGCCAGAGAGGGCAACCCCCCCGCGTTGTAGGGAGCAGCTAGGCTCGGAGGCAGCCTGCGGGCCTGGGGGTGCCATGGTTAGAGTTAGGCAGATGGGGGAGTTCCTGCCAGTTGAGCCACGCTGCCCAGCCAGGAAATTGTGTGAGGGCACATATGAAAATTAGAGGGCAAGGCCCAAATTTATAATGGACACCAACACAGGCAACGGGAATCATGGTGTTTTAAAGTGTGAGGCGTTTTTGGAAAGCCCCGGCGTAGTTTCAGGTAAATGAATGTTAGGGTAGATAGGAGATGTACCCCTTCGCACCATCCATCCCTTCGCTCGTTGTAGGCCACTGGACTTACCTTGGTAGATCGCTGAACTTTGAGGAGGCCATTCTAAGGCTTCGTTGGGCCTCGAGACAGGACGCTAGTCTCTCCCTATTCCCCTCCAGAGATGGAACGTAGGGGTTGGGAGTAGGCTAGGTGGACATGATAGGCTAGCCGGAAAAAGACAATAAAGGGGGTTAGGGAGACAATTATAAAAGGGAAATAGAAATAAAGAGGGGCAAAATTTTGTTGTGTTGTGTGGCAAATTAAGGGAGTGGGTATGGACAGAGACAGGCGAAGGCGATAGAGTGGGGGGAGACAGTAGTCTCGGTCCGAGCCCGCCTTCAGAGCGGCCGGCACCACCGCACTCCCTCCAGACCTGATGGAACCACACCATAGGCCGGCCAGCTTCACCTGCCGGCCTGTTGTGCTGCAGCCGCCTGTTCTGCATGGACTTGCCTTGCCATGCCTCGTTTGCCTGCCTCTGCCATGACCCCATGCCTGCTAGCCCTTGTTTGCGTTTGCCCCTGTGTCCATCCATCACCAGGCGTGCCAGGACCATCCAGTTTTGTGAGGACTGCCCTGCAGGCAGCGTGTGCATCCAGTCCATTTTTTGTGTTTTGCCACCATCTCCATCCATTCCCTGCACCAAAGACTTTGCTTTGACTTTTGCCTTTCCCCTTTTACAGATCACAAGTCCTGGGCTATGGTTAGTGCAATGTAATAGATAAGTTAAGATTGTAAATACGTGGAACCCCACCTGCATGTTTGTTTTAGTGCCGGCAATTTTAGTTAAGTTGTCCGAATGAGTCTGAGAGTTTGTTTAGTAAGTTACGCAGCGCATTAGGTTATTTATTTTTGGGACACGTATAAAGAAATGTCGCACTCAGGTATCCGAGGATAGAACGTACTCGGGGAAAACTTACACATGCTGGTCACACGAAAATTTGACGACTCAGGACGAGTCTGTAAAAAGGTCGTGTTACGAATTTGGAATTCAATTGCACACAACATACAGGTTCCCTTAGTCAGCTATGTCGATAAGTGCATGTTCCCAAGATAGGTCACCTTCCATTGTTTTAATGTTTTGAAATCGATTAGATGCGCTGCGGATCGATTTAATAGTTAGGGAGAAAACAATGGAGACGTCCCTCCCCCTCTTCTGCGAAGAGGAAGAAGAACCCTGCGGTGACGTCAACAACTCCCTCCCACCCGTGGTTGAGCGGGGGGTGGATCATGAGGGCATGAGTCATGCCGGGCGCGGGGGAGGGGTGCAAAGGATAAAAAGGACATCTTTTCTTTGTTCAAAAAGAGTCCCGTGGGAGTCCCGTGGTCGGGCTGAGTTCGTGGGCTGAGTTCGTGAAAGTCCCGTTCTGAGTCCCGTGTGCAGAGTTCGTGTGCTGAGTCCTGTGAGAGGAGTAAGCTTTTTGTTTCGGCTGGCTCAGTGAGCTTCGGCAGCTGCTTTGTTTTGGAAGGAATTTGAGCGAGTTGTTTGGCTCGAGCTGCGAGTGGAGGCTTCTTCCTCTTCTTCCTCTCCTTCCTCTTCTTCTTGGTTCGTGGAGCTTTTCGTTCTCCATTTTGTTTCCCGGCTTGGTGCGACGCATCGGCCTCTTCTTGGAGTTGGATCCTCGGGGAAGCGATGATCGACAGGACGGATCGGCGCCTCGTCTGACTGGCACGTGTTGAGAAGCGCGGGAGGATTCACGGGCGCTCGGGAAGGATCGCGGCGATTGGATCCAGCTCGCTCTCGCTCTCGCTGGAGCCCGGGTCCGTACAAGTTGAAGACCACACGAGGTGGAAAGGTTCGAGTCAAGCTCTGAGTTTCAGCTCACCTATCCTCTGAGCTGGAGCTCGTGATTAAAGGCCTCAGCCACTGTTTCGTGTGTGTGTGTGTGTGTGTGTGTGTGTGTGTGTGTGTGTGTGTGTGTGTGCGTGCGCGTGCGTGGACCTGTCTAATAAGTAGGAACTGCTGTGAAGTGTAAATGACTGTACGTAATAAGTGGACGGTGTAGTTCTTTTGTCGTGCTTTTGTTGCTTGTATAATTGCATATGTGTTATGCCTTATTTAATTGCATACGTGTTTCATTATAATAAATGTCCTTGTGTGAATGTAAACCTGCTCGTTGCGTCCATTCCCTCATTGACTGAACATTTCGTGTGTTGGGAGTTAGAAAGCTGTTGGTTTGCCGTAATAGGGGGACATTTGGACCGACGGTTCTCGGCGATTACGCCGCTTGGAATCGCGCACAGACAAGCTCGCCTTGGCGGTTTGTTCCGTACGAGTTCCGTTGAGGGTGGAATACCCCGGTAGTTGGATCACGTGGGTATTTAGGTACATTGAAGTTTGGCAATCGACCCTACCCCACGTGATCTGCCGATTGGCGTATTTCGGTTCTTGTACAAGGACCCGTCACTCGGAGTTATCTGGGCGGTGATCTATATTCTGGGCGATTGGTCGGGCCGACGACTTGCGGCTCCGTTCAGAGCGGTCGGCGGGCGGCCGACCCCCTGCCAGTAATAATATATAGATATATATATATATATATATATATATATATACATATATATATATATACATATATATATATATATACAGTAGACTAGGCGTAAGTAGGCAGAGTGTAACTCGTCACTTCGCCTAAGTCGGCAGCGTTAAAAAGTCCCGAATTTATCTTATGTTAAATCGACTTACAGACTTTGAATAAAGCCTGTAAGTCGTCATCTCTAAGTCGTCAGATGTTGTCCGTTCCCGCGTAATGGAAACTCAAGTAAATTACCACGCCTAACTCGTCACACGGAACTGCTGCCTCGTGAGAAGCCCGATTTCATGGAATCGTGATGCACGGGCTATTTATAACTGCGCTTCGTTCAGCTCAGTCAGCGCGCCGTCCCACATGCATCTGAAGAGGTTGACAGGCTGCACAATGCAGTCTCTGGCGAAGGAGTAAAGGATCGATCAAGCTTAGTGTTGAAGTCCCATCATGGTTTTTATTGGCTTGTTTTGTACATCACCACACTCACTTTCACATCGGTATTGAGTGGTAGTCATCACGATGACTGTGTGTCATGTAATTTGTTGATGGTATATGAGTTTTCATTCCATATGAAAACTCATTGTACATTCATTCCAATGAATGAATTCTAACAGCCATTCATTCCACATTTGTCGATGGTCATATACCATCACCGATGGTATACGAGTTGTCTTACAGTTGTTCATTATCTTTACTTTTGATAAAGTGATTCATGAATTCCATATTTGCTTGATCACTTTCCAACTAACCAATGAACCCCCACCTATGCCCCGAGGATTGTGTTTCCCTTTTGGTACTATAGCCGGCTTAGAGATTGTTGCGCCCTCTCACACATACGTGTCCAGGCCACGCGCGACTTCATCCTTCACCCCACCGTCATCATGAATATTCGCATACGCGTAAGTCGTCACATGTCTAAGTCGTCACTTTTTTCTCGGTCCCGATGATGACGACTTATGCCTAGTCTACTATATATATGTATATTTATATGTATATTTATATATGTATATTTATATACGATTTATTTATTTATTTTCCTGATGGATGAGCACTATTGAAAATAAAATCATTGGAGAATTTCGGGTAAACTAATCCATCGATCCATCTTTGTCCATCACCTTTGGTCGGATTCAGCAATTAAAGTTCTCAACTCTAACAATGAACCGTAAGGTCCAATAATAAAATGCATTGTTGGTTAAGGCTCCAGCCAAAGACTGGATCACCACAGTGTTTCTCTTCAGGGTGGGGGCAGAATTTTGTACTCTGGTCAGTGCCAGTGGTGGCTCACCTATTCTTCATCAAATACACCATGGGACCTTCAACGTTCCCAATCAACCAGTGCTGATCGATGGATTCTCTCGGTTAAAATCCTTCAAACGGACAGCACACACACAGAACCTTTGCCCTGCATGTGAAACGCCAAGACGAGTTTATAGCTTGGTCGATATTCTAACCCAGGCTGGACAGCTCAAAGATGAGTGTGCATACCTCTAGCCAAGCTCACAAGCCCAGTTAACTGAAATGCACTTACACATGGGAATAACAAAATGAAAGACATTTCTACATGGCTTCTTCTGGTTTCATTCCCACCTGAAAACCTTTCAATAAACCAAACTTTATTGATGGCTGATGAGCAATACTCGTCCCAGTAAAGAGAGGCATGTGTTCTGATTCTATTACACCATATTCTGTTCCAGAGCACCGATGCTCCTGAATCAGTTTCTTGGTAACGGTTATGCTCGGTGGTTTGCCATTGCCTTCCTAGCCGTAGTAAGGGCAGGAATTTGTTCAGGGTGCAAGAGATGCAATGCCTTCAGAAAGTATTCACACCCCTCGACTTTTGTCACATTTTATTGTGACAGCCTGAATTAAAAATGGATTCAATTTGAACTTTTTGTTACCGATCAACACAAAATACCCTATAATGCCAAAGTGAAAACATGTTTTTTGAACTTCTACGAATTAATTAAAAATCAAAAGCTGAAATGTCTTGCGTCAATAAGTATTCAACCTCTTTACTATGACACTCCAAATTGAGCTCAGGTATACCCAGTTTTCCTTTGATCATCCTCGAGATGTTTCTATAACTTGATTGGAGTTCACCTGTGGCCAATTCAATTGATTGGACATGATTTAGAAAGAAACGCACCTTTCTATAAAAAGATCCCACGGTTGACTGCACGTCAGAGCAAAAACTCTACCATGAAGTCCAAGGAACTGTCCTGAGAACTCCGAGATAGAATTGTGAGGAGACATAGATCTGGCGAAGGGTATGAAACTATTTCTAGAGTGTTGAAAGTTCCCAAGAGCACAGTGAGCTACATCATTAGGAAATGGAAAGAATATGGAACGACCCAGACTCTTTCAAGAGCTTGCCGTCTGACCAATCTGAGCAACCGGGTAAGAAGGACCTTGGTCACGGAGGTGACCAAGAACCCAATGATCACACTATAAAGAGAAAACCTGCCAGAAGGACAACAGTCTCTGCAGCACTTCACAAATCTAGTCTTTATGGGAGTGGCCAGATAGAAGCCACTTCTGAGAAAAAGGCACATGACAGCATACCTGGAGTTTGTAAAAAGGCACATGAAAGACTGAAAAGCTTGAGGCAAAGGATTCTGTAGTTGAAGACTTAAAGCTGTAATCGCTGCCAAAGGCACTTCTACAAAGTATTGACTCAGAGGGTTGAATACTTATTGATGCAAGACAATTCACCTTTTCATTTTTCATTAATTTCTAAAAACATGTTTTTACTTTGTCATTGTGGGGTATTTTGTGTGGATTAGTGAGAATTTTTTTTATGCAATCACTTTTAAATTCAGGCTGTAACGCAACAAAATGTGACAAAAGTCGAGGGGTCTGAATACTTTCTGAAGGCACTGTATACTCACCAACTCTTCACGAAGGACAACGTGGGGCATTTAACGTCCAACACCTCATGCCGGTCGATGGGATACCCAGTTTAAAATATTGGGAATTTCATTGAAGTCACATTTTCTGCTTACTGGTGCATTTTATACGAATATCAATGAAGAAATATCAAATTATGGGAATTCTCAATTTTGGAAATTTGACTTTTAGTCCACTTTAAAAAAATTTCAAAGTGTTATCTATATGTTTGAAAACGAAAAACACGTTCAGTCCGTCCGCGAAGCCGTGTAACTATATGTCTATTAATTATGTACTGTTTGAATGTACCTTTTTCGACCCTTTAGACTGCTGAGACCCCTTTGACCATTGATCCTTTAAGATCCATAAGAACCAAAGACCCAAAATACTCTGAGGACCCAAAAGACACAATGACCCACAAAACCCCTAAGACACTTTAAGACTCTTTCAATACTTTAGACACCTTTATATCTAATCCTTTCACCCTTTTGAGATATATATATATATATATATATATATATATATATATATATTTATATATATATATATATATATATATATATATATATATATATATAGTGATAACCTTAAGATCTTTACACCCCTCAAGTCTCTTTTGACCCCTTAAACATTAACACCATCTAGACCCCTTTCAGCCTTCAGACAGTTTTGACAGGTTAGATTCTTGACCCTTTTTGTATTACAAATAAATTTCAAATAAATATATATATATATATATATATCACTAATATTACAAATAAATTTCTACAAAATAAATGTTTGCATTTTGATTGGTGTAAATCGTGCCAACGCAGCAAATCTGTCTTTAACGGCATGTGGAGTGGTGAGCTTCGCGAGCTGAACAATACTAGTGATAGATAAAAATGAAAAAGCATGTTGTTGGGAATGAGAAAGTTGGAAAATAAATGAGGAATTTAAACGAGCGATATACCCATCGAGGACTGGTTGTTATTATTTCATATGCAGCTTGTGGCTGCTAGTTGCATCATTTTCTGGAAGCATGGCTGTGCCACTGATGCAATACTCCTGTCAGCAGTGAGATGGTGCTCATTTTGCCAACCTCAAAAGGATGACAGGCTGAGTCAATGGTGCAACAGGGACTCGAACTTAAGATCCTAAGATCTTAAGCCAGCCACTTTAACCATCAAGGCAACACCAGTCTTTGAAGGCTAGTAATGCAATGGTTTGAGATTTGATCAGACGGGAGGGCCAGAGAACAACACTACAACAATCCGTTTATGGTTGGGCTCTCAGCTCTCATTGATGTGAGCAGCACTGTAAGACATTGTTAATTATGCCTACGGAAGTTTGGTGACCATGCGTGACAGTGAGATCAGACATATGGAAAAAAAATATATATATATACACACACATTGTATCATTCTTTTGAACCACTAACTGGGATTTAACCACTGACTCGATGTGGAATAGAAAGCTGAAATTTGGCAAACTGATGTAATTTTCCAGATTCCAAAAAATCAAAAAAAAAAAAAAATCACCGAACTAAACGAAAATATTCGTAAACAAAAGTCGGTTGGTGCAGCCTTGCTCCCTTGGCTGGGAGAGGGATGCAGCTGGGACTGTGGTGTGCCCATTACCTTAATGGCATTGCGTCACTTCCTCAGCCACGAGAGAGGTGGAACTTGGAGTATATATATATATATATATATATATATATATATATATATATATATATATATATATATATGTTGTTGTTCATCTTTCGGCTGCTCCCGTTAGGGGTCGCCACAGCGGATCATCCGTTATGATCCGCATACTGATTTGGCACAGGTTTTACGCCGGATGCCCTTCCTGACGCAACCCTGGTCGCCTCTTACGACACAGGGATCAGGATTTGGGTTTCGCCATGATTCCAGGCTGCTCTCCACCCTGCCCAGTGCAGAGACCCCGTCCTCAAGCGATCCTCCAACCCAAGCCTCCGAGTAGCCGGATTACAGGCGCACGCCACTACGCCCGGCATATATATATATATATATATATATATATATATATATATATATATATATATATATATATATATATATATATATATATATATATATATATATATATATATATATATATATATATATATATATGTATATATATATATATATGTATATATGTATATGTATATATGTATATGTATATGTATGTACATATCCATCCCATATTGCTCACCCATTCTTCATTTATATTTAATACGTCTGCACAAAGAATACACCGCAATACCTATTTGCAGAATGCAGGCACAATCGACTAAAATGGATATACTACAGATAGATTGAGTAAATTAAAAGATGCCCTTGATATAAAGTTAACCATATTTTACAGACAATTCAATGATGAAGCAAAAAGTTTACATTGACATGGCCTACATTGTAAAATGACAAAATATGATCTCTCTTCTTGCTCTGCTGTGTACTTAACCATGATTTTCCAGCAAACAAACTCACCTGATGAACATCACATCATTTCTTTCTCATCCAGTGCAAGATGATGGTGAGTACAATTAGAATTATTTTCAGATCTTATATATTACTGCCTCTGGACAAGATCTCAGGTCGTCCTTACATGTAACGAAGCTCAGATTCCCGCCGAATTAGCCTTTCCTTCAATGCCTCGATGCTCACCAGTTCCTCTTGTACGTCGTGCATACTCACGCTCCGGTCGGCCATATTCACCACACTCACTTGAGCTTGCTTGTTGCTGCACCCTGCACCCACACAATACCTTTAACCCACTGTCCTCTCATGAACCTCTGCTCACAAATGTAATCGTCATCTGCACTCTGCACACATGAATTGCTACAGAATGCTGCACAATTATTATACTGTAGCTCTGTAACCACAACAAATAGTGCACACTCTGCACTTCATTCAAATTATCTGTTGGCAGGGTAGATAGCAGCTTGGTGTACTCGACCCTGAGAGCAGTCTCATCTCGGTTCAAGTCCCAAAGATTTATGACCTAACTGTAAAGTGTCATCTTGGTGATTCTCAAAGGTTATGCTGTTTTTGAGAAGAGATCTTTAGCTGACTATCCTGACTGGTAGTCTTCATTTCAGTTGTTTAATAAAGTTCCAATGGTTTGTAATTTTGAAAAGGAATCTCTATACTATTGTGCACCAATACCCTATCCCAAATTTTGCCAATTTCCGACTCCTGAATCTCTGAATCGGTCTTCTATTGGTGATGATGCCTCTTCAAGATAGACTTACAAAGGCTACAGCCAACACCAATGGCCAGACTGTGTAACAACGAAACCATTGATGCTATATACATTTACAGATGCGCATGAACAACATATCCAAACACACACAAATATACATATAAAAATAAAAAACAAACACATATATACACACACCTCTCTCCCTCCCCCCTCTGACTCACAATGCAGCCTGTCGTATTTTGCTTGACCATTTACAGTCATTAATATTTTAAACTACAAAGAAGCCATCCTTTCAGATGGGTTAATTCCCCCACTTTTAAGATTCATAATTTGAAATACCGGATTCAACCAGGTGGTGCAAAACAACACATATTTACACAGAATTTGGGTCCTCTCAATCATCCTAAACCCCTGGGACTATGAATTTTCTTTACATCCTGAAAGTTTGCCTTGCACACCACTAATACAAGCACCAGCTTTAAACTCATTCCCTCCAGAGGTTCAGGCACTCATAGGAGTCAAATAAACCCACAAACAAACAAACCTAGAAACCGATAAACCTCCAAACTTATAAACCGGCAAATAAACAAACAAACCTATAAACTGACAAGCAAACAAAAAACCCCACAAACAAACCAACAAGCCAATCAACAGACAACCCCACAAATAAACCTACAAACAAAAACAAACAAACAAACAAACAGTCATAGACTGGTACTGATGAAATCGTCAACTTGACCTCTGACTTTGTCTAATGAAAGCTGTCTCCAGAGAAGGTAGCGACGCAAACCAGAAGTTTCTACGATGATTCTGTACCAAACCATCAAAAATCGTAACGTCGACCGAAGCAAAAATCTCCATTTCTCCACGCAATTATTTAATATTATTTTATCAGTCACAAAACCGTAATATTCGGACATCCACCAACAATCTTTACATAATCCGATGGCTTAGCGAGTCAGGCATGAGGCGATAACCTTTATTGGGATAAAAAGAAATGACTTTTACACACCATGTTTATCGAAAACACCGTCAGCGCTCACAAGGAAAACCATTACGTGACTCAATGACGCCTCTGCTCGAGCGCGCTGCACCACGTGACGACCCGTGATGCGGCGAGTGAAATATTTTTTATACAATCTTAAAACGTCTCCAAAACATCCGATTTTTACCAGAATTTCGACAACCGAGTTTTAAGCGTCCAAAGCGATCACAAAAACCGAAGACAAAATTAAAATCGAAGTTAAAACGAACTCGTAACGTCGAGCGAAGCAAAAATACTCCATTTCTCCACATGAATTTACAGAATTATGTTTGACCTCACTGTGACCTTGACCTTTGACCGATTTTGACCAAAATCTAATCAGCGCTAGCCATCACCCTCCTGAATCACGTGGTGTAATTCGACATTGGTAGCTTCTTCCATTCTCGAGTTATCGTGCCTACAAACAAACACACAAACAGAGGACGGAAGTCATCAATATACTTACGAAATCTAAAGATTTCGTAAGTAACAAACCCACAAACAAATCTACAAGCCAACCAACAGACAAACCCACAAACAAACCAACAAACAGACAGGCAACACCACAAATAAACGAGAACAGCACTCGGTGGAGCGCATACTTCTGACAGGCTGAACTGTTCAAGTGATAAGCCGGAGCTGCATCTGAACCGTAACCAATATCGAATCGGTTTGTTCTTGTCACACACCCAAGTCATCCACCTAGTTTTGGCATCATCCATCCACAACTTTTTAAGATCGTGCTAAATATCAATTTTGGCCACAGCAATGGTGAAGAATCATTTAAAATTTCTCACATCCAGATCTTCATCAAAACTGAATCAATTTGTCTTTATCACACACCAAACTCTCTTCCCATGGTATCCAAGGCCATCTCCACTCGTGGCTCGCAGCCTTCCTCTGCTGTCGCGGCCAACGTGTGGCCCTAAATGGAGTTCTTTCATCCCCTCTTCCTGTCCAGGCTGGAGTTCCTCAAGGTAGCGTTCTGGGCCGTTCTTTTTCTGGAATTCATCAATGATCTCTCCGACTCTGGAAATCCTCTATATTTCTTTACTGATGACTCCACCCTCTGCCGTACCATCTGTCATCCCTCAGACCGGCAAGCAGCAGCTTCTTCGCTCTCTGCAGAGCTGGATACAATCACAAACTGGTCCAACACTTGGAACATGTCTTTCAAGCCAGACAAATCTCACTCTCTCACTATGTCTCTCCAAAAGGACCGTTTGGAACCACCCCCCCCCCCCCATCTACTTTCTCAACAATCCTGTGGAAGAAGTCCATTCTTTCAAGCTTCTGGGTCTCACTTTCTGCCATGATCTTTCCTGGGAAAGCCACATTTCCAACCTGGCCTCCAAAGCTAGTCGCCGACTGGAAATCCTCCATTGTGCAAAGTCTTTCTTCAGCCCACCTGAGCTCCTGACCACATACAAAGCTTTCATTTGCAGCCTGATGGAGTACTGCTCTCCCATCTGGGCTGGTGCTCCTGCCTCACCTTTCTCGGCTTCAGCAGTGGAAACCAAGGCATTTCGGATCATTGGCATCTCCCACGATGAGGCTGAGTCTTTGGGCCTCTCACTCTCTCACCGCAGGCAGGTCGGTGGTCTGTCTGTCTTCTACCGTCTCCTCTCCAGTCTCGCCCCCCCCTACTCTGTCTGCAATTTGTCCCCACCTATTTCCGCAGGATGCTCAAGGTCCGCCAACAACCTCCTTCTGTTAAAACTACCAAAATCACGAATCACCGCTCACCTTCACTCTTTCATTCCTCTTTTTTTCCTGCCTTTGGCATGAACTCCCACACTCTCTTCAATCTCATTCTTCCCTGCAGGTCTTCAAAACAGCTGTTCACCACCACCTCTTATCGTTCCCCATCCAAAACCACGATCTTTTCGACCCCCGTTAATCCACCCCAAACCCACCTCCTTCAAATTCCTTGCTTTCTTTTCTGAAAGTCCCTGTACTGTCCATCTTGTATACCCCATGTTCCCCACCCATCCCTCTCCTTTCCACATATCTCCTAATGTCTCTGTTCCCCCACTGTTTTGTCCTTCCCACGCCCCTCTTGTCTCATCCCCCCCCCCGTCACCCCCCTCGCTGTGTGTTGTGTGTCAGCTCTCATACAAGCCTTGACAATGTATACAAAAATAGCACCGCAAAATGGGCGTAACCCCTCAGCCCCTTGACGTAAACCAATTTCAAGATGGTGGCCATATTGAAAATCGCAGCATGCCCATTTTCCAAAGGAACCTTCCTCTACTCAACCCCAACACACCCAGCAAAAATGGATTTACTCGGACAAGGCGTTCTCCTCGAAATTGACGGAAACCAATTTCAAGATGGCTGCCGTGGCGGCCACAGTGAAAATCGCAGCATGCCCATTTTGGAAAGGAACCTTCCTCTACTCAACCCCATTATACCTCGCCAGAATAAAATCAATGTGTGAAGCAGTTCTCAAGTTATTGTCCGGAAATCAATTTCAAGATGGCTGCCGTGGCGGCCACAGTGAAAATCGCAGCATGCCCATTTTGGAAAGGAACCTTCCTCTACTCAACCCCATTATACCTCGCCAGAATAAAATCAATGTGTGAAGCAGTTCTCAAGTTATTGTCCGGAAACCAAATTCAAGATGGCTGCTCTAGCCGCCATATTGGATATCGGATTGCGCTGAATATCGAAAGCAACCTTCCTCTAAACACCCCCATTATATCACACAAAAATGAAATCAATAAGTCAAGCCGTTCTCAAGTTATTGTCCGGAAACCAAATTCAAGATGGCTGCCCTAGCCGCCATATTGGATATCGCATCGCACTGAATATCGAAAGGAACCTTCCTCTACCCAGCCCCAACACACCCTGCAAAAATGGATTTAATCGGACAAGGCGTTCTCCTCGAAATCGATGGAAACCAATTTCAAGATGGCTGCCACGGAGGCCACATTGAAAATCGCAGCATGCCCATTTTCGAAAGGAACCTTCCTCTACTCAACCCCAACATATTTTGCAAAAATGGATTTAATCGGACAAGGCGTTCTCCTCGAAATTGACGGAAACCAAAAGTTGACAGACGCCCGCCCGGGCAACGCCTATGACGACAATACCCCTTCGCCCAATTGGGCTGATTGGTAAAAAAAAAAAAAACCTGTCCACCAAGTTTCCGTCAAATCTATGCATAACCTTTTGATATATCCTGTACAGACAAACACGAGTGAAAACATAACCTCTGTCTACCTTCAGTGGTGGAGGTAACAAACGGACACTTGTTGAATTGGATATACCAGCAGAAAAGCCTGTGGAAATGACATGTGACCCTTTTCCTTTTAGAGTTTCACACGATTCAGCCTTAAAAACTCGGGATAAAACTAAAATTATGCACAAAAACCTTAAGGAATTACACAAATTGCTCATCCCTTTATTCGGGCTGTGTATCGACAATGGACCAGTGTCATTTTGAAGGTAGGTTCGCCTTCTGACTCGGCGTCTAATCATGCTCTTCTTTCCTCAGACTTCATTTTGAAGATCGATTTGGTCTTTTTGACTCGGTATCCAATCATGTCGTCCTCTCCACTTCCAATTCGTTCGATCTCATCAGTCACATGTATCTGGATGCAGGGGAACTGCGACCAGTATGGGAACTGCGACCAGTATTTTGGCATCTGCGAGGCATATTTTCTGTGTTCAGCTTACCATGTGAAGAATAGCTGTTAGAACCATCGACCATCTGTTAGAACCATCGATTAAGCACGCCGAGAAGATGGCACGCATTACCATTTCAGCTCCTTTCTTGTTCTGCTTACTGAGTGAACCACATTTAAAGCGAGTAGATGTGCATTTGAGCCACAGGATCATCCTCCAGCATAATCACATTCTCCTGTCAAAGCAAATGCACCGCTGTGTGGCTACAGTAATTAAACATTGAACATTTTGAAAATTTCGAATAATTCCACATATTATCAAGTTGTTTAAGAACTTTATTTATTGGTGAATTGCATAGTTTATATTTTATACGATAAAAGCAGTCAGGTCAGTGAGGTTTCTTGACGGCCACTGGTAACATGTAACCCAGTGCTTACCTTCCTCATGGTTGGGTAGTCGGCGGCTAAATTCAGGTGGGTGCCTGGAATGTCCTATCCCGAAGAGAGGATGATCACCTGTCTCTGTTATCATCTGAGCTCAAGCGTTTGGACATCGGAATTGCAGCACTCTCGGAGGTTCGGAGACCGGATTGCGGCGAGATCATGGTGGGTGGTTACACCTACCATTGGTCTGGTCCCTCTCATGATTACCATGCTAAAGGAGTTGCTGTAGCTGTGTCCAATAAGCTGACTCAAATGATAATTGAGGTCAACGAGCGTATTATGAGACTAAGGATTCGTCACTCCTTGGGTGTCATTTCCCTGGTCTCTGTACAGTATACGTTCCGACCGAGGCGAGTGATCTCACCGTGAAGGATGCATTCTACGCCACGCTCGAGTCTGTGGTTGATCAGTGCCCCAGGCGAGATACACTTCTAGTCTTGGGGGATTTAAATGTATTGACTGGAACTGATAGGGATGGTTATGAGGTGTGTGTTGGTCCCCATGGGTCTGGAACTGTGAACCTGAATAGCACCAAGTCCCTTGACTTTGCAAGAAGTCATGGACTTAGGGTGGCTGGTTCATGGTTTCAGCGCCCACAAGCTCATCGTTGGACTTAGTATTCCAACGCTGGTGGTGTGGCAAAGGAGATTGACCATGTGCTCGTTGATGGTCGCTGGAGGATGATCCAGAACTGCAGGGTCTACCGGAGTGCTCAGTTCCGAAATACTGACCACTAGCTTGTAGCAACTCTTAAGTTGCACCTTAAATCCAGGAGAATGGTTCCATCCCAGTCAAGGCTGAATGTTGGCAAGCTCAAGGATGAGAGGGTAGCTGAGGAGTTTGCGAACAGGGTGAGTGGAGATTTGGGGAGTCTGGGTGCTTTGGGGGATCCTGAAGAATTGTGGAGTGCCTTCAAGACCACCTTCCTTGATGTTGCCGGTCGATGTTTTGGAACTCACCGGAGGGCGAAGAAGAAGTTTGTCTCCCAAGGGATACTGGATACGATTGACCAGAGTCGCAGGGCCAGGCTGAATGGCAGAGCTGAGCTGTTCAGAGAGCTGAGGAATAAAACTGTACGTGCACTAAAGGTGGACAAGGAGGCCTATGTGCGAGGAATCTGTGAGGGAGTAGAGCATCACCTGTGGTCAAGTGATTCTCGTCCTGCTTACAGGGGAATTCACGCATTACGTTCGTCCAAACCCGTCCCTCGGTGTATTGCAGTTAGAGCAGAGGGTGGGGGCTCTTGACAGAGGAATCCAAAGTGAAGGCCCGCTGGGCCGGTTAATTTGAGTGGTTATACTAGGCTGATGCACCACCTGTCGAGTTGGACGTCAGGGGTGTTATAATCCCTGTTGCTGACCCTCCAATCAACTGTGGTCCACCTTCTTTTGTGGAAACACAGGTTGCGGTGAACCGGTTGAAACGGGGTAAAGCTCCAGGGATCTGTGGCATCCATGCTGAACTTCTCAAGGCTGGTGGAAAATGCTGCACTCGTGTCGTTGCATGCAGTTTTGTGCTCTGCCTGGAACACAGGCATCATCCCAACTGATTGGAAGAGGGGCCTTGTTGTCCCTCTCTGGAAAGGGAAGGGTGATCGCCAAGACTGCAACACCACTGAGGGATGAGGTTGCTCTCAGTGCCAGGCAAGGTCTTTGCTTGGATAATTCTTGATGGGGTTCACCACCATCTGCTTGAGCACCAGCGTCCAGAGCAGTCAGGCTTTACACCAAAGAGGTCAACGATTGACCGTATCCTTGCTCTTCGGGACCTCACCGAACGCAGACGAGAGTTTCAGCAGGGGCTGCTTGCAGTCTATGTTGATCTCCAAGGCATTTGATTCAGTGGATAAAGATGCCCTCTTATCTGGAGGATTCTTGATCTTCGTGGGGTGCCACCACAACTGATCCATCTGATGTCTGAACGATACTCTGGTACTGAGAGTGCTGTGAGATGTGGTGGTAGTATCTCTGACTTATTTCCAGTTGTTCCTGGAGTTTGTCATGGGTGTGTACTGGCCTCCACACTTTTCAGCACTTGTATGGACGGGATACTGGGGAGGATGTCGGAGAGATCAAGCTGCGGTGCATCGTTTGGGAATGTCAAGATCTCTGACCTTGATTTCGCAGATGATGCAGTCTTCTTTGCGGAGACTCCAGATATCCTTTTGGGGGCCCTCGAGGTGCTGAATGAGGAGTCAGAGCCGCTGGGATTACGGGTTTCCTGGTCAAAACTAAGATCTGGGCTTTCATTGACATCTTGGATGCTGCTGTCCTGTCTGTACCTGTTTGTCGTGAGGATGTTGAGGTCGTGGAGAGATTCACTTCCCTTCGCAGTGATATTCATGTCTCTTCTGGCTATGAGCAGGAAGTCAACAGATGTCTGGGTCGGGCCTGGGGAGTCATGGATTCGCTGCATCATGGTGTGTGGCACTGCCGATACCTGTGCGGGAGGACGAAAGTCCGAGTCTTCAGGTCCTTGGTGCTTTCAGTCTTGCTCTACGGATGTGAGACTTGGACTCTGACCAGGGAGGGATTTGAGATGGAGACTTAATTCCTTTGGTACCAGGTCTCTTCAGAGAATCCTTGGCTATCGATGGTCAGACTTTGTGTCCAACGAGCAGTTGCTGAGAGAGACTCAAATGAGATTTGTTACCTGCACAGTCCGTGAGCGTCAGCTGCGGCTGTATGGACATGTGGCTCGTTTTCCTGCCGTTGATCCTGCTCACCAGATTCTCTCAGCGAGGGAGTCTCGTGAGTGCAGGAGGCCAATGGGCGGACCATGTGGCTCGTGGTTGCAGCAGGTTGATCGGCATCTGAAGGAGATGGGGATGGGCCAGACGTCTGCCTGGGGGATGGCCAGACGGAGGCCCCTGAAGTACCGGCGGAAAGTGGACGCAGCGACGCGCTGTTCTGGCACATGCTTCCATACCTGACCTGACTTTAAAAAGATGATGTGTAATACCAGATATATATGTATATATACATACATACACACACACACACACACACACACACACACACACACACACACACACACACACGGTTGAGGTCTTCTCAATGAGTACTACGAACTCTACTACTACAACTAATCTGCATACTCAGCTTGGGGGAATGACCTTTTTGCAGTTTGTTTCCTTGGGGCATGATGAGCACAAGGTAAGGGCAGAAGTTTTTCAATTATTTTTTGGCCATGGTGCCCTGAACTCTCTCCCACTGATGTGCTACCCAGACAGAAACTATACTTGGAGTACCCAAAGGAAACTTCCAAAATTTGGTTGAGTAGTTTTTTTCGGTTTTGAAGTTTATCAGGGCGTTTCAAAAAAAGTGGAAGATTTGAGCAGCCTGTTATTCTGTCATTTCCAATGCTATACCCTTCTCTCTTGCAGGTTGTCGTGGTGGTGGTATGCCATTTCTAACAAGTAGCCAGTAAGACCCGATATCAACTATGGTGTTCACAGTGGAACAAAAAGTAAAAATCGAGACTTTGTGGTTTGAGACAAAATCCTACATGCAGGTGCGCCAACGATACTGTCAGAATTGCAATGTGCACACCCGTGATGGACCTTCCAATGGGAGCATTCAGCGGTTTTTTTTTTTGGAGCACTTCAAGCACGTGGAAGTGTGAAAAATCAAAATAAAGGCAACAGTGGTCACCAAGGGAACATTGATCTTGTGAGAGAGTCTGCTATCAAAAGACCGAAGAAATTCCACCATTATGGTTACATTATGTATGTATTCACTCACCCCTGTTTGTCTGTTTGTTTGTTTTTCTGTCTGTTTGTGGGTAGGATATCTCAAAAAGTTATGGACGGATTTGAATGAAATTTGGTGGCCAGGTTGGGTGCGTGTAGTTCCCGAGAACTGATGCTCAGCCTCATCTGGGACACATTCTCACTTCTGAACTCAAGCTCTACCCCTAAATCACATCTGAAAGGCATAAAATAACTCTGACTGACATGGAAATCCAAGTAGCAATGTGTGGTTGGTTCAGTGACTGAATGGAAAGGTACCCAAATTGGATCAAGTCCTTGTGGTTTCGTGATGAAGCACACTTCCGTTTGGGGCTATCAACAATCACATCTCCTGGGGTATTGAGCCTCCTGAGAAAGTGTCTGAGATGTCTTTCAAGGGCCCCAAGTCCACTTGCTTCTTGCATCGAATGCCACATGGGGTATGCTGGGACCATATTGGTTTGAGGACGCCAATGGTAAGACGGTGACGGTCAACGACGAGCGGTGACAGCCACGAGGTCTTTCATCGATTCCACACTGATCTTGCTCAACTACTGTCTCCAAACCAACTCAGACTTGCATGGATGGTGAAAGACAGCTTTCATAGTCCCACGTCTTTCACGCTCAAGAAAAGGTGGGAAAATATGAAGCGCATAAATCCGCAACTTCGCTTTCACTCAAAATCCATGGCGACAGGCAGCTTCTTCGGCTGAAATAGTATTATTTGATTCTTGCTCTAAAAAAAAAAGTTAGTTTCTTCACATTTTCTTTAAAAAGCAAGAGTATGTAATCATGCAAACATATCGATGCAGGTGAGGTGCGAAATCTAAATAGAGAGTGCACGGAGCTGAATCCAACATGTAATGCACACGTAAATGGATTCCCTCTGCGAATCGATGACATCGGAAAACTTATCCACGGGTGGAAGAGATAGCATGCATGAGGCAGTCAAGTGAATTTACAAGAGCTCATAAACATCGATGCGTAGCTACACAACAAGCAGACGAGTTTGAGTGAGTGAGTAATACTCAGGTGGGTCGCAGAGAGACACAACAAATGAGATAGAGCGAGTTGACGCGAATACACCGTGCTGCACACCGCATCAAAAAACCGAGCCAATCATCCGAGCAAGGCGATAAATGTCCATCAACCAAAGATCCGTGCGCCGAACAAGCTGCGGGAGCGGACGGAGCGTGGCACGGCATCACCAAACTGGCCTGGTCGGACGGGCCAGCTCTGCGTTCCCATTGCCCCGTAGTTCGGCACGGCTCCCCTGGGCTCCATGCGGTCTCTGCGTGCAGCGCTCGAGTGCGAAGACGGGCGATGTCCAGCTCCAGTAACAAATGCCGGGGGACTGGAAGCCCACACCGCCAGGTGGCACTCGAGGTTCCAGACATTCACGCGTTTTTGAGGTCCAGTTGTGATGGCAAGGGCCATCACCTCGATTACGCAATCGATTTACCTTGGCTTCGGGTTCAGGTGTCGTCGAAATGACGGGTCATTGATGTGGGCTCACCTCTTGAGGATACAAACTCTCACCATGAACTCGCTGACGCGTGAAGCCACTATATCGTTAAACATGACGTGGTCCCATATTTAATTTTTAAACACCCTGCGGTTGATAAAACCTTGATTTTTTTCCGCACAGAAAGCTGCGACTCCACATCCTCATCGAATGCACGTCAGCTGTGATGCGCCGAACGCCGGTGTTGACATTGCACTCGAGAACAAACTGGTCACAAGCCAGATGACCATTTAACACCCACAGCTACTCTGCGGTATTTCGATTACAGTCGATCTGCGTGCAGACACACCTCTGACGATCATCCATTTGTCCAGGATCAACCCTCCAGGAACCGCAAAGCAGTCATGACATGAAAGGGTTGTACGACTTGGACATTGGATATTCGTCTGGGCATTACATTAACGAATGAAGCTGTCCCACCTGAAAGTCTTCTTTTGGTCTTCAGGTTGTTGTTGCATGTAACATGCGACCGTTATTCAACCAGGTCCGAAACAAGAGCAATCAAAGACCAAGTCATATTCACCCTTTTAGACATTTTAACCTTTGAAGAACATTTCGACCCCTTAGACTCCTGAAGACTTTTACACCACTTAGACCCCCTGAGCCTTAGACTTGTCGACCCTCTTTGGACACTTTAGACTCCCTAAACCTATAGACCATTGAGACCCTTCCGATGCTTTGTAACTCTGAGACCCTTTGAGACTTGAAGATATTCAAGTATAGTACAGTACATTGGTTGGTCTTGTGCATTATTGTGTCTATTGCTTGGCAAAAAAAAAAAAAATTTTGGACAAGTATGTTAATTGCCTCCATTTGTTTGAGTTCATAACTTGGCAAAAAAAAAAAAATTTTGGACAAGTATGTTAATTGCCTCCATTTGTTTGAGTTTGTTACTTGGCAAAAAAAATTAATTTTTTTTGACATGTTGATCGCCTCCATTTGTTTGTGCGTTTGTCTGTCCGCTCACCTCGAGCCCAAACTCCTCAACCGATCGTTTTGAAATTTTCAGAGATTAATGCCACCGACCCTGCAACGGTCCTGCAATGAAATTTCGTAAAATTCGGTCGACCAAAAAGGTCTACATAGGCCAATTTGAGCCAAATTTTCTAAAATCCTCAAATTTCATCCGATTGACTTGAAATTTGAACAGGATTTGCATGTCAGGTCACTAAATTCAACCACCTATTACTTTTGAGGTTATCCTAGGTCAAAAGGTCAACATAGGCCTTAAGGTCAACCCAAAATAGGCCAAATTTTTAAATTGTAAAATTGTCAATTTTCATTTGGGTGACTTGAAATTTGAACACCATTTGCATATCAGGTCACTGAATTCAACCACCTTTTAATTTTAAGGTAAACATAGGCCAAAAGGTCAACATAGGCCAATTTGGGGAAGATTTTCTAAAATCCTTAATTTTCATCTGAGTGACTTGAAATTTGAAGAGCATTTGCATATGAGGTCGCTGAACTCAAACACATTAATTTTGAGGTCAACATAGACCAAAAGGTCAACACAGGCCAAATTCCTAAAATACTCAATTTTAATCTATCCAACTTGAAATTTGAAGAGCATTTTCATGTCAGGTCGCTGAATTCAACTACTTCAACGACCTCAGCAACCGCTTGTTGGACACAAAGTCCAACCAGCAATAGCCAAGGATTCTCTGAAGAGAGGTGGTACCAAAGGAATCAAGTCTCTGTCTCAGATTCCTTATCAGAGTCCAAGTCTCACATTTGTAGAGCAAGACTGGCAGCACGAAGTACCTGAAGACTCGAACTTTTGTCGTCCTGCACAGGTACCGGCATCGCCACACCCCATGATCCAGTGAATCCATGACTCCAGGCCAGACCCAGACATCTGTTGACCTTTGGCTCACAGCCAGCAGAGACATGAATATCACTGCCAAGGAAAGTCAATCTCTCTCTGACCTCAACATCCTCACCGCAAACAAGTACAGACAGGATAACAGCATCCAAGATGTCATTGAAAGCCTGGATCACAGTTTTGACCCAGGAAACCCATAATCCCAGGGGCTCAGACTCCTCATTCAGCACCTCGAGGGCCCCCAAAAGGATATCCAGAGTCTCCGCAAAGATGACTGCGTCATCTGCGAAATCAAGGTCAGAGATCTTGACATTCCAAAACGATATACCGCAGCTTGATCTCTCTGACATCCTCCCCAGAATCCAGTCCATACAAGTGCTGAAAACTGTGGGGGCCAGTACACACCCCTGACAAACTCCAGTAACAACTGGAAATAAGTCAGAGATGGTACCACCACATTTTAGAGCACTCTCAGTACCAGGGGATAGTTCAAACATCAGATTGATCAGTTTTGGTGGCACCCCACGAAGGCCCAGAATCCTCCAGAAGGCATCCCGATTCACGGAGTCAAACACTCTGCAGAGATCAACATAGGCTGCAAGCAGCCCCTGCCGAAACTCTTGTCTGTGTTCCGTGAGAGCCCGAAGAGCAAGGATATGGTCAATCGTTGACCTCTTTGGTGTAAAGCTCGACGACTCGGTGCTGGTGCTTAAGCAGATCGTGGCGAACCCTATCAATAATTATCTCAGAAAAGACCTTCCCGACACTGAGAGCAGCGTGACCCCTCGGTAGTTGTTGCAGTCTGAGCTCTCACCCTTCTCTTTCCAGAGAGGGACAACAACAACAACCGGTTCACCGCAGCCTGTGTTTCCACAAATGAAGGTGGACCACAGTTGATTGGAGAGTCAGCAATAGGGACAGTAACACCCCTGACGTCCAACTCAACAGCTGGTGGTTCAGCCTGGTACAGCTGCTCAAAATAACTGGCCCAGCAGGCCTCACTTCAGACTCCTCTGTCAAGAGCCCACCGCCCTCTGCTCTGACTGCAGTACACCAAGGGGATGGGTTTGGACGAACGCAATGGGTGAATTCCCCTGTAAGTAGGACAAGAATCACTTGACCACAGGTGATTCTCTACCCCTTCACAGATTCCTTGCCATACATAGGCCTCCTTGTCCACCCTGAGCGCACAGACCGTTTTACTCCTCAACTCCCTGAACAGCTCAGCTCTGCCATTCAGCCTGGCCCTGTGACTCTGGTCAATGGTATCCAGTGTCCCTCGAGAGACAAAATTCTTCTTTGCTCTACGGTGAGTTCCAAGACATCCACAGGCAACATCAAGGATGGTGGTCTTGAAGACACTCCACAACTCTTCAGGATTCCCCAAAGCACGGAGACCCATGCAAAATAGGCTAAAAAATAGTGCAAAAGAGGTCAAAATAGGCGAAAAGGTTAACATTGGCCAAAGGTCAACAACTTCAGTGAACTTTCCAAAATCCTCAATTTTCATCCTATAGACTTGAAATTTCAAAAGGATTTGCATATCAGGTCACTGAATTCAACAACAAAGTATTTTTAAAGGTCAACATCGGCCAAAAGATGAACATAAGTGAAAAAGTTGACAGGCGAAGTTTCTAAAATTGTAAATTTTCATCCAATTCACTTGAAATTTGAAGAGTATTTGCATATTTGGTCATTGAATTCACCCACCAGTTATTTTTAAGGTGAAATTTGTTTTATGGATTTCACAAGTATCGTGCTTTGCACGTCTTTTGGGTGGTCGCTAGACGACCCTTATTTTCAGGTTTTCCGTCTGTTTGTTTGTATGTAATGGACAGCTCTGGAGGCCAGAGGAGTCAACCAATTTTGATGAAACTTGACTGGTAGGTTCATACCAGGATCTAGTTCTATGCTTTTGAGCACCATTGCTATGGACGCCACCGTTGCCGAGCAACGGGACTTTGAAATTTTTGGAAAAATCTGGAAAACAAAATATTTGTAAAAAAAAAAAAAAATAAATAAAATAAAAAATCGGCTTCTGCGCTTTTATGCACACTATAATCAACCTCTTTGTCAAAAAATTTTCAGCCCGATCCGTCAAAAACTGTATGACTAGTATGCAATTATATTACTATAAGCTTTCACCCCAACGTTCTTGTTGGGATTCCCTAACGTAGGGTTAGGGAATCAAACACAAATGATGAATGGACAGTTGCTCGTCATGTTCCTATATGGAACAACGAACAGCAAAAATTCCATCTGATGTGTTCTCTTCTCTATATATTTCAAATTCGCCTAAGTCGAGCGACCACCCATGTCGCCTACTGGCTTGTCTTGTTTGTTTGTATGTCAATCGCTTACAGGTCACAATTTTAAACTGATCTTCACGAAACCTCACCACATGGTTGAGCTGGTCATAAATAAGATGCCCATACATTTTGAGGTCAAAAGGTCAACATCTTGAGTGAACTTTCTGAAATCCTCAATTTTCACCCAATTGACTTGAAATTCAAGGATGATTTTCACATCATTTCACACAATTCAACCACCAATTATGATTTATGGTCAAATTTATTTTCAGGATTTCACAAGTATTGTGCTCTGCATGACCTCTTTCTTATTTGTCTGTCTGTCTGTGAGCCAGCAGGATATCTCAAAAAGTTATGGACGGATTCAGATAAAGTTAGGTGTGTGACAAAGATTAATTGATTAGATTTTGGTGGAGATCCAGATGTGATAATTTTAAGTGATTCTTCATCATTTTGAGATAGGGACAAAAACTATAGATAGCATGATATCTCGCAAAGTTATTGGTGGATTCGGACAAAACATGATGGACAGTTTGGGTGTGTGACACAGACGAATCAATTCGATTTTTGTGAAGATCCTAATCTGGATCCAAGAATTTTTTTAAGCAATTCCTTACAATTGAGAGACGGGTCCATAAAATATATATAGAGCATGATATTTAAAAAAAAAATTGTGTACGGATCATGATAAAATTTGGTGGATAAGTTGGAGAGGTAAGAATAAGTCGATGAGATTTTGATTAAGGTCCAGATGCAGATCCGGCCCATCATTGGGATACAAAACATAAACTGTTCAACCTGGCAGAGGGTATAGTACGTGCTATACTGATTGCCATTCTACTTTTCCCAATGATTATATGTCCTTGATTCTTCCATGTGCTTGAAGGGTGGGTTGGAACTATGCACACTCACCTTTGACTTGGAGACTCAACTGTCACCCCAGTGTTTCAGACGCAGAGTGAGGCATCGATGTACACTCCGTCCATTGGAATCTCAGGTCAATCGAAACATCTGCAAACACTGTGTCGTCCTTCTGATAGACGTTAGTTTGAGACTGCCAGCATTAGTTGGTGAACATTAAAGATTCCATGGTGTCCTTCACCAAGAATAGGTGAAATATCACCAGCATCCTGGCAAAATTCCAAATTCCTACCTGATCTACAGGGGCACTGCATCAGCGGCACCACCACGACCCCAGCAAATGATACTACCTGTCGCCATCTGCTGTATATGATAGACGTTAGATTATCCCACGGTTTCTTTCGTGAAGAGTAGGTGAGCACCTCAGAGAATTCCAAATTGCTGCACCACCAGTTGAGTACTCCGAGTCAGAGTAATGACCCATCCAGGATTGGTTGGAGCCTAGAAACAGCTCTCGACTAGTCATGATACACTCCGGAGCTCTGTGAAGTAAGGAACCGTACTTATTATTAAAAAGTCTTGATCTGTTTGCATCCACATGCCAAGTGCAAGCACATCCGACATCAAGTTTAATATCACCAATTACACCACAGGCTGCTCAGAGATTCTGCACTTAATAATATTTTAGCACGTAGGCAAAATAATTGCACTGCTGGTGCAATCGGGAAAAGAAAATAAAACATTTTGATTTTAAATTTTAACCAAAACTCAACATCCCAATGGAGCCAATATGTGTAATGTTCTATCTTTCAAGGATTACCAAACATTGCCCCCAACAAATTAAGACAGAATTGTTTACGTACAAGATAACCATTATAAACCTGGATGGGTATTTTCACAGCCACTAATTGTAGCATTGGAATAACAGAAGAGCACAGAGGTGGTGTACTCACATTTGAGCTACCCAGTTTGGGGTTCATTGCTCTCGTGACTAGAAACTGTCACCTTGGTGCTTCACAGGTAAGGCGTTGCATCAATGAACGCACCATTCCTCAAATGAGACGTTAACCCAAGGGTCGTATCTCCAAGCATTTGCTGCTGGTGGATATCAAAGATCCCACACTGTCTGATGCATCGAGTAAGACATTGCAAATTCAAAATTGGTACTTGCATATATCAAATCTTGCAGGGGCGAAGCAGTGCCAGTGGTGCAATGTCCCATCCCTGTAGGTTGGAGCATGATTTTTGGTATTTGGCCAGGATGCTGGCGCAAGCTTGTCCACTCTTTGCAAAGGACACGAATGGGATCTTTAACATCCACAAACTAATGCTGGCAGATGAGATTCCAGTTTAACATCCATCCGAAGGACAACAAAACATTGATGAATCAACAGCCTGTGAAACACGATGACAGTTTATAGCTGGGTCGAGATTCAAACCCAGGTTCGACGGCTTGGAAGAGAGTGTTCATACCTCAAGGCTATGCTGCTTGCTCTCTCAACAACAACAACAACAACAACAACAACAACAACAACAACAATTATAGCAAAGTCTTTTGAGTTGAGAACATTTTTTTTTCATATTACATACTGTTGTGTTCGGTGTTGCGGTGCACACTATTAGGGCAGAGAAAATGAAAACAATTCTGCATTTGGCATTGTAAGAATCATTCATTGAACAGGTAAATGAGATGCCATAAACCTGGAGGGTTCACCAAAAATGAAGAATTACTGCATGAAGACACAAAACAACAACAAAAAAAAAATCCCTGAGAAACAATTAAAAAAAACATAAACATGCACAAAAATGAAAATAATAATAATATTTTCCTATCTGCAAAATAAAAGTCTTTATTTGTTTGTTTCACCAATCTCTTGAGTATTCAGGCAACTGCCATTGCAATCGCAATAAAGTAAGAGCTCAAAAGATCGCCTCATAAATATTTTGTGCAATGACTGCGCGAATAGACTTTCTTTGTCGACACGTGAAGCATTTTGTTTGTCTCCATTTTGAAAGTGTCATCGGCTCGCAGGATGGTGTAAAGGTGGGCACATTCACCTGTCGAGCATGCGTTTGAATCTCAGCCCAGTTATAAACTGTCATCCCGCTGTTTTACAGGTAGGGCAATTCATCAATACGCATGCAGTCCCTTGGACGGACGCTAAACTGGGTGTCCTGTCTGCCGGAATTAGTTGGTGGGCATTAAAGATCCCTCGGTGTCCTTCACAAACAGTAGGCGACCTATTGACAGCACAATTAACAAATTCCTGCCCCGACTTCCTGAGTCGGAGTGGTGACCCGACCAGGGTTGTTGCCTAATAACTGCTTTGGCAGCACCAATGCTTTTCATAGGGCATGGTACATGATGATGATATCATTCCATCAGCAAAATAACTTTTGGTAAGACCACAAAAAAAAAAAAAAAAAAATAGCAAAGTTTACAACAGCACGTTGTTCAAAGGTGAACAGCAAAAAAATCCTGTTTTCACCGTCACTCATGGGATTATAATAACTGGGGATGGGGTATGGCGGTAGACGGACAAACAAAAGAAGAAAGCAGAAATATTATTTAATCCTCGAGTCATCTCATTCTTTAGAATGTCTGAGGGCCTGAACAAGCCAATCTTTCAACTCCTCCTCAGAATCGAGATTGTCGCTATCATCGGCCAGAAGACGACTGTAGTTGAGGTTCTGGCTGATCGGAGGACACAGCAAAGTTGCTGCAATGATAGACACTCCGGCAGCTATTAATATACCTGCAAATAGTTGGAAAGCTATTGGTACATTGGATGGAGATGAGGCAAGAAAACCCACAAGTGAGGCACTTACGGCAGGACCCATTCCTTTGGACACCATCTCCAGAAACATTGAGGCAGGTAGCTCTCTGCTAGGTGCAGAAGTATATGTCTCAACCTGTGGTTCAACAGCTCGCCTTGCCAAAGCTACAGAAACGCCGTACACCAGTAGAGCCAATGGCAAGGTCCATGGCCAAGGCAGTAATGAAGAGGCAAGTAGGGCAGAACCCTGAAGCAATAGGGAGAGTGCAACACGAATCGGAGCCGACGGATGCCTATGGCTTAGGCATAAGCTGCTGATGCGAAGCAACAATGGTGCCGACATTTCTCCTAATGATCCTGCCGCGATGGCTACACCTACTGCAGTCTCAGATCCACCCAAGCTGACTATATGCCAGGCAAGCAAAGTTTCCACAACAGCAGTAACTCCACCACTGACTGCTAATGAAACCATCATTGCTATAGCCCACTTGTCCCATGCCAAAACACGATTGGACTTGAAGAATTGGCCTCCAAAAGACAGGCCCACAATTCCTGATTGCTGTGGGTCTTTGGCCAGTGGATAAAATAAAATGGGAAAGATGATGATAAGATGAAAGCCAATATAGTTGTAGAGATGAAAAAGCAAGGCAGGGCCAAAGGAGAGACATCCATAGTCTGCCATAATGCCAGAGATGACACTCGCCACTGCAGCCCCCAAGAAACCCCAGGGCCGTGGTTCATGGAGCCTAGGAGGAAGATCGATATGAGTCAGTGCAAGGTGAACAGGAAGTGGGGGGGGGGGGGTGTTCCTCGAGTTTTTACGCAATCACTTTTGCAAATGTTTCATATCAGTAGTAGTTATGAAAATGGGTATAAATGTCGTTTATTGTCATATTTCTGATAATGTTATGTTTTGCTGATATGCAATTTTACACTTATGATACTCATGCTTATCATATCATTCATTTATTCAGTGTACCCAAGTATAGTTAAGTTAGGGTGTTAACCAAGGCCACACCCAAGAAACACCAACCATGTCTCAGCATCCCCAGAGAAGACTAGGAATTGTGACCATGTGATTAGTCCTTCGGGCATGAAAGTCTGAGTGTGATTATGAAGAACATAAATAATAGAGTGCAGATAGAGCTCAAATCAGTCATCCCCAAGGCTCATTCTCATTCTGTGATGCCATGTCAGCTGCCTCCCTTGGTCATCCTTGCTGTCACTCTCTCGAGACGTGAGCACATTCACTCAGACAAATACCTCACGAGTTCAGGATTGCTCCGTGGATACTGTCGGTGTCCTGCTCATGGCATTTGAGAGTTTACATTTATCAAGGTGCCAATGTTGGCACTGCAACTTTTCCACTACATTGTGCGGCAGCACCGATTTGACGCAATGCAGCACCGATTTGCCATGCATCCTTTTTAGTGACCTTTGGGGTGCTCTATATAATTGACAACCTTGATGATTCCCTGTTATGTGGTGAATACTGACACCTATTTGCTTCTGAAAGACAGAAACCATCGTTACCTGTGACCCATTAGGATATTTGCTACCCCTTTCAAATTATATATATAATGAGCTCTTTCCAACCAACAACTCACTGATGTACATGAAGGTTTAGTACTTTCTCGGTGCACTAGAAAGTTGGAATTTGGCATACTGATGTAACTTGATGGTACGATTCCAGACAAAAACTATAAAAGGCTCTTCGTGGAGCACATACATCCACCAGGCTGACAGTTTACCCCACTGAGAGGCCTGATCTGCATCTGGACCTTAACCAGACTCGAATCGGCTTGTTATCGTCACCTGCGCAACTCATTCACCATCTGTCATCATACATCCACAACTTTTTGAAATATCATCCGATATAAATCGGTTTTGGTCCCATCTCTCTAAACTTCTTGATAAAATCCATTTATTCATCTGCTTGCAAGATGTCAGCACAATCCACGATTAAGTAATTAAGAAGCCTTGTATCTCGATGTCACCGTGCCAGTTAAGTTAAACAAAGCCTTTATGTCGATGTTATATCTGCCTCAAGTATGCTACGAATGGAATGAAAATTGATGTGCCTGCTTCTGTTGTGCATTACTTCGCCAAGTCCTTCACTGCGAGTTTTGTTTCTGCGCAGCCCTCGTTTAATGTTTAAATATCCCCGACATCAAACTGAAATACTCAACACTTTCTGCATGTCCCTTTTAAAGTGCTTGGCTTCAGGATAAATTGATGGTTTCCCTTTGTAAGTGAAGATGGCTGCTCAGACAAGACTTGCAAACTCCTGTCTAAAAGTTAAACTTTGATGAAACAATTATTTATTTATTTAATTTTTTTTTGTGTAGGAGCCGCGACCACACCACTGAGATGGCAAGCAGTGGATCTTCGTATCGAGAAATATTCAAGAAGACAAGTCTATTTGTTCCCTTCACTTCAAGGCAGAAATTATTAATTAAATCCCGGTGATATCTCATGTCTTCATTGAAAGACTGAAGGAATTTTGACAACAACCAGCTAATGCTAGTAGTCTGCTCTCCAGCTTCCCCATCTGAGGGACAGAATTTATTTGATGCAACACCCTGCCAGTGAAACACCAATCCGAGTTTATAATATGCCTGACTTATATATTTTTATAATGTATATTGTTGTGGTTGACCAAATTCGCAAACCACCATTCAGGTCCCTCAGGTGAGATATCTCGGTAAGTATATGTGTAGTTAGGCCCAAACCCGTTGTCTAGTGGGAATACATGTCATTCATGCGTGCTGCGACTCTTCAGGATAGCCGTTTTTATTTTGCTATCTTTATTTTGGACCAACCGCCATTGTTACCACCACCAACCACAACATCAACCACCCACCGCGGCGCCGCTTCACGTCACACCTCGCAACCGTCGCATCGCCACCGTTCTTGCGCCGCTTGTGGGTACCGGTGTTGGACTCGTGTAGGGCGCGCGCCGAACAGCGTGTACAAAACCACGGATTTTCCGCTCCAAAAACGGATCAAAAACGACACACGCCCACTTTTGTGCCGTCCAATCGGTGAGCGAGGGGCGATTTGGCCCCGCCTCCAGGGCGTTGAGGGCGGTCGCTATATGCAAATTCAAGGATCAAAATGCATTCACGCCCACTTTTTCTCGGGCCAATGGGGAGCGAGGTGAAAGGTCGAAGGCAGGGGGTCAAAGATGAGAGAGCGAAGCCACGGGGCTTATATAAGCGACCGCGTTCGTCAAGTCGAGTGAGTTAAGACTTCGCAGTCGGTGGAGTTGGGAAGAAGAAGTTGTTGGTCGTTGTTGTTGGTCGTCGTCGTCGTCGTGTGCGTTGGAGTCGGAGCGAAGAGGACGGAGCTGTGGAGAGGCGGCGAGGGCAGACGAGGGGGTGCTCGCGGCGTGCCGGGAGCTGCACACCAGGGAGGCCGACGGCGCGACCTGGTCGAGGTGGAGACGCTCGTCGCGGGACTCGAGGCAGAGTAAAAATCCTCCTTTCCCCCGAGCATCAGCAACCCCCTCCTGTTTCCCCCCCCGCGCTGAGATAGTGCGACCAAGGGGGCCCCTTTCCCACCCCCTACCAGACACTGCCCGCGAGGCCCGCGGAGTTGAGGCACCATCGCCGCTCCGCGTCTCATCACCAGACGGGTAGGCCGGACCCGGTCTCGGCCTCAGGCCCGCCTCCTCCTTGACGGTGTTCTTTTTCTTGGTTTTGGATATGTGTTGTCGGCGCCGTCTGTGAAGTAAAATTGTATAAGTGTTGCCGTGTGCTCGGTAGTCGGATTAGCTCTGCATTGTGTCTTCGCTTTTACATTTGCTTTTTGTGTAAAATTGCATTGTGTTTCTTTTCCTTTTCTATGTGCTTTTGGTGGAATTGAATATGTGTGCTTTCCGTTCATCGCGAAAAATTGTGCTTTATGTTGAACTGTTTCCCGCTTCGCTTCGTCATTTCTCTCATTGAATCCTCATCTTGCTTCACGTAAAGGGTTGGTAGTGGGCTGAATACGCCCGATAATTAATCGAACCGTCGAGGCCGACGATAACACCGCTCGGTTATCCCGATAGTATGGAACGGGTCGCTTAAGTGGCCCGTGTCCGAAGTCGACCTGCGATCGCCCGGTCTACCCTCCGTGTGGGTACTTAGGTAGGTCGAATTTGGCGAGCAACCCTATCCCACGCGGGGGCCGATTGGCTCGATCGCGGTGAGACCGAAAGGTCCACCCGTGACTGGTTCCCGGCGTTAGTCCGAGAGGGTCACGACTGGATTGTCCGTCCGGTGGGCGACGTGCCGTGATTCGAGTTACGTGGCCGTCAGCACGCCGGCGGGCGCGAATCTGTAACACTGGTGTCAGGTCGTGCGATACAAATCCATCGCCCTCCTCGCGGCACTGGCAACGGAGAACGGGAAAACGGGCTGTCCTGTCTCCAATTAAATTCACGGGAATCGGTCCAGGGGTGAGAGAAGCGACCCCCGATTCCCTCCAAATTACGAGCGAGCGAAATTAACCCTTCACGAGAAGCAAGATGGCGTCTCAAGGCGAGCGGGAGCCGGGGGTATTAGAAATGGATGTAGAATGTGTAGAATCCATGGTCCAGGATGGAATACTCGAGCAGGAAATGTTGATTGTGCAGGAACACGGACTCGCCCAACTGAACCCAGAGCCCGAAATAGGTGCGGCAGCGGCCGCGGTGTATGACACCTCCCCTTCCCCCCTCCACCAAAACCCTTCCCCGATCCCTGCCGAAACGGCTCACCCAAGCGCACCCGACATGGCCCAGCTATGCGCCATGCTGGCGGCAATGACAGCGAGAATGGATGCGAATACACAACAAATGAACGAAAGAATGGATGCGAATACACAACAAATGAACGAAAGGATGGATGCGAATACACAAAAGATGGATGCGAATACACAACAAATGAACGAAAAGATGGATACAAATACAAATGAAGTGAAAACGACGATGGATGCGAATACACAGCAAATGAGGGAAGAAATGAAAGAGCTGCGGGGTGAGACGCAGAACATGGGCCGATGCCTGCAGGCGGGCATGAAGGCCGTGACCAGGGAGCTGGGAATGGCGACTCCACGTGTGGGAGCAAACGAGCTGGAAGGTGGTGCAACGGCTGACAGGCCCGCGGTGGAGGCGGGTAAAAAAATAATTCGGGGGGCGTGTTGGGCGAGGGTCGTGACAGAAGAATCGACTGTGACCGAAAGGGAAAAATTAAATGGGGAGACCAAAACGTGTGAGACGAGACACGAGGTGACGACAACAGAAACTTATAAATGTATAGAGACGCGGGAGACAGAAAAATAGAGGATAGACTGCATGAATTGGACAAGGTTAGAGACGAACACACGCACACAGAGGTAGTGGAGGACGATGAGGGTGAGCTCGCGGAGCGTGTAGGGACCCAGTGCGAGCACCTGCATGGCCTCCTCCAGGAACGAGGGGAGGGAGTATGCCCCCTTGAGGTGAGTCACGACCAGGTGAGTTCGGTCGTGCTTCGCGAGGTTGAGAGGACGGGTGCTGTGGACGGGTGCACGGAAAGCTTGGGGGGTATAGAGGCCCCGGAGACCCTTGTGGGGACACGAATCCCCAGTGTGGTTGTCCATGTGTGTGTGGTGCAAGGTGTGAGTGCGTCCCCGTGTGTGGAAGCGACCCCGTGTGTGAGTGGTGTGGTGGCGACTGTGCCGGAGTACGTGCTTCCCAGCACGCCGTGTGTAAAAGGGGCACCGCAAGTGGAAGGGGCCGTGTGTGTGGATGAAACGGCCAGTGTGGATGAGGCACCGCGGTTGAGTGCCCCCGCGTGTGTGAGTGAGGGACGGTGTGTGGATGAGGCACCGCGGGTGAGTGCCCCCGCGTGTGTGGGTGAGGCACCGTGTGTGAGTGAGGCCGTGTGTGTGGATGAAACGGCCAGTGTGAGTGAAGCACCGCGGGTGAGTGCCCCCGCGTGTGTGAGTGAGGCACCGCGGGTGATTGCCCCCGCGTGTGTGAGTAGTATGGTTTGTGTGAGTAGTGAGGCACGCGTGAGTGAACGGCCGAGTGCAAGGGAGACCGTGTGTGTGAGAGAGCGGTATGTAAGGGAGATGTCGGTGGGCATGCGGGAGCACGCAGCCGCGTCTCCCGGGGTGAATGTGATGGAATGGACTGTGAGCGTCGAAACACGCAGGTGTGCGTGGGTTGAATGGCGACGACGAAGGCGACAGAAGAAAGAAAGCCGAGTAGCGGCTGTAGTTGTTTCGGGGACCGTGCCGGGTTCACCCAGCAGTGAGCACGAGGTCCGTGCTGTGCAACGCACGAGGCCCCCACGTGCTCGCTTGCGAGAGTGAAGTCCCGGTCCGGAAACGCACGCGGTGGATTTGCCGATCCCGCGGACGGACAAAGTTTAGGCAGGATTACGGATTTGGACCGGACGGGTTCTCCACGCGATCGTGTGTGTTAAGCTCCAACGGGCAAAGCACATGTGTTCGCGTGGGGAACCCCTCGAGACGTGGGGCTTGTGTTTTTTTTTATGCGCACGGTGACGTCATGGCTGCACGTGGGGTTGGAATCTGGCAGGAGGGGTATCCCCGCCGGATGGTACCGTCCAAGGAGGGACGAGGAACACGTGCAGCTGCATGACGTCACGGGCAGGTGTGAAGTGCGCGAGCTGCGAGTTGCCGCGCTGGTAATGCGCATGAAAAAAAAAAAAAAAAAAACAGTAAGCCTCACTTTCGGGTGCACAGGATTCCTGGGCAAGGGGTGGAAGACCCCCTTGACCTGGGCACAGGATGGAAACTAGTTAGGGGGAAGGGTTAGCTTAGCTAGACCGACTCCATGGGGCAGGGGTAAGTCCTCATGGAGTCCGTGGAATGGATTAGTTAGAGGGATTGTAGCCAGATTTAGGTTGGGAAATAAAATGATTTATTTGGAGACAGAGACAGACTTGTGAATGTGTAGTGGGGACGTAGTTTAGCCACGTAGTGTTAAAAGGAACGTGCTGTAGTTTAAGGGACGACGTGGGAGCACGAGTTAGTTAGGGGATGCAGATAGAAGGATGGCAGAGTCCAGCGGTGAGTGTGTTGAAGAGTTGTGAGGTGAGTAAATGAGTGAGTGAGGCCAGCGGGTCTGTGTGAGTGTAGCGAATGGGGAATGCATGGTGCGATGAGTGATTGGGGGGAGGAGTGACTCCCGCCCAAGGGACCCCGGGGTCAGTATAAAGTAAGTTAGCTGGGTTAGTTAAATTGAAAAATGGAGGTCGTTTTGTTGTTGGTGGGTGTGTAGGCTCGAAACCCATTTGGAGGGGTGCAGGAGCCCTGTTGACGGGCTTGGGAGCGTGGCTGCGAAAGGTGAGTATCGCTGAGTGGGTACCCCGGGCACCAGGCTAGTCGGCCGCGGTAGGCCATGGGCCCATGGGGGGCCGGGATAGAGTAGTGGGCACGGGTGCGCCTGCTTGGTGCGGGGGCCCGGGGCGCCATTAGCCGCGTGGGCAGTGTTGTGGGCAAGGGTGACCCTCGGAAAGGGGCCTGGGAAGCCAGCCTGCCACGTGTGCGTTTCAGGGGAGGTGCCATGGGGGGCACTCCCCGGTGTTAGGGAGCTGGTAGGCTCGGAGGCAGTGTAGTGCCCGGGGGTGCCATAGCGGGAGATTCAGCAGAGGGTCGTGCCTGCCAAAGGGAGCCACGTGTCCCAGCCATGAGACCGTGTGAGGGCACGGAGAGAAAATTGGGGGGCGAGGCCCGAAATTGTGAGGACACCAACACAGGCGACGGGAATCTGGGTTGTTAGAACCAATAGTTTAAACGAGAGGGGCTTGTTGAAAGCCCCGGGGTAGTTTAACAGTTAAATGGTTAGGGTAGATTAGGAGATGTACCCCTCCGCACCATCCATCCCCTCGCTGTCGTTGTGGGCTGCTGGACCCACTTTGGTTATAGATCGCCGAACTCTGGGGAGGCCATTCTGAGGTTCGTTGGGCCTGGACACAGGACGCTAGCTCTCCCTTATTCCCCTCCGAGAAGGGAACGTAGGGGTTGGGAGTAGGCTAGGTGACAGGATAGGTTAGCCGAACAAGGACGATAAAGGGGGTTAGGGGACGATTTATAGAGGGGAAGTAAAAATAAAAACAAACAAAAAAATAAGTTGGGGGCTAAATTGGGGTTTGACAAATTAAGGGAGTGGGTATGTACAGTGACAGGCAAAGGCGATAGGTGGGAGGGAGACAGGTAGGTAGGTCCGAGCCCGCCTTCCAAGTGGCCAGCACCACCGCACTCCCTCCACCAACCTCCACTGAACGGCAAAGGTTGGCCAGCTTCATCTGCTGGCTGCGTTGCTGCAAGGCAGAGGCCGGCCCACTTCATCGGCAGCTGTTGTTTTGCTGCAAGGCCTGTGCCGGCTGGATCGTCTGCAGCTGCTGTGCTGCAAGGCCTGTGCCGGCCAGTTCATCTGCTGGCTGTTTTTCTTCAAGGCCTGTGCCGGCCAGTTCATCTGCCGGCTGTGTTTGCCTGCAGCGGCCTTCTTCTGCAGGCTGTGTTTGCCTGCTACCTTTGCCATGCCATGCCCACTGCCCCTGTTCACCAGCCCCGTTCAATTTTTGCTCTGCCCCCCCCCCTGTTCATTTCCATGTGCGCCAGGATCAGAAAGCAACAGTTTGCAAGCTGCAAGAACTACCCTGTTGGCAGCTACAACACGGGCCGGCAGTGGCGGCCCGTGCACCGTGTTTGTGTTCATCCATCCATTCGTTGTGCTCATTGCGTGTGCCACTTGAGCTGGCACGGAGACTGCGTTTGTGCATCCCATGCACCGTTGTGGTTCACTGCGTTCAGTTCAAAAGGGAAGGCCTTGGACTGCGTGTGAGCAGCCAGCCACGTTCCCTGTCACCTGCATTGTTTGAGTCAGAGACTGCATGCGAGCAGCCTGGCTCCCTGCTAACTGCTTTTCTTTTGCAGAGTTCAGTGATCCTGGGCCATGGTTTAGTGTAAAATTTGTAAGTTAAGGGTAAGATGTACTGTAAATATGAGTGCGCCCCCGGCATGTTTGTCTTAGCGCCGGCAATTTTATTTAAGTCGTCCGTGTGAGTGAGTTTGTTTAGGTAGTTACGCAGCCCTCAGGTTATTTATTTTGGGGACACGAATACCATGAATGTCGCACTCAGGGATCCGTAGGTAAAATGTACTAGGGGAAAACTACACATGATGGCACACGAAAATTTGACGACTCGGGACGAGTCTGTAAAAAGGGGAGGGGGTAGTGTTGTGGTTGACCAAATTCGCAAACCACCATTCAGGTCCCTTAGGTGAGATATCTCGGTAAGTATATTGTTGTGGTTACCAGATTCGCAAACCACCATTCAGGTCCCTTAGGTGAGGTATCTCGGTAAGTGCATGTGTAGTTAGGCCCAAACCCGTTGTCTAGTGGGAATACATGTCATTTATACGTGCTGCGACTCTTCAGGATAGCCGTTTTTCTTTTACTATCTTTATTTTGGACCAACCGCCATGATCACAACCACAACATCAACCACCAACCACAACGCCGCTTCACCACAACCGCCACGACCTTCCCGTCACACCTCGCAACCGTAGCATCGCCACCGTTCTTGCCCCGCTGTGGGTACCGGTGTTGGACTCATGCAGAACGCGCGTCGAACAGCGTGTACAAAATCACGGATTTTGTGCTTCAAAAACGGATCAAAAACGACACACGCCCACTTTTTGCCGTCCAATCGGTGAGCGAGGGGCGATTTGGCCCCGCCCCCAGAACGATCGATATATGCAAATTTGTGGATCAAAAAGCCTTCACGCCCACTTTTTCTCGGGCCAATGGGGAGCGAGGTGAAAGGTCAAAGGGAGGGGGTCAAAGGCGAAGTTACGGGGGGATAAAAGGACGGTGTTCGTCAGTCAGAGGAGAGTCGCAAAGGAGAACGAGAAGGAGTCGAGAACGAGAAGGAGTCGGAACGGAGGGGACGAGTGTGGAAGACTGGAGCCCGAAGCCTGCAGTGGCTGGAGAAGCTGAAGAGAGTCGGACGAGGGGGTGCTCGCGTCGGTGCCAGGAGCTGCACGCCCGAGGGAGGCCGGCAGCGCGACCTGGCCGAGGTGGAGACGCACACCAGGGATAATAAAGATCCTCTATACCCCGAGCATCAGCAACCCCCTCCTGTTTCCCCCCGCGCTGAGATAGTGCGACAAAGGGGGCCCCTTTTCCCACCCCCTGCCTGACACCGTCCACGAGGCCCGCGGGTTGCGGGGCCATCGCCGCTCCGCGTCTCATCACCAGACGGGTAGGCCCGACCCGGTCTCGGCCTCAGGCCTGCCTCATTCTTGAGGGTATTTCTTTTCCTTGGTTTTGGGTATGTGTTGTCGGCGCCGTCTGTGAAGTAGAATTGTATAAGTGTTGCCGTGTGCTCGGTAGTCGGTATTAGCTCTGCACTGTGTTTTCACTTTTATGTTTGCTTTTTGTGTAAATGGAATTGTGTTTTCTTTTTTTGTGTGCATTTGGTGGAATTGTATTTGTGTGCTTTCCGTTCGTCGCGAATAAATGTGCTTTATTGTTGAACTGTTCTCCCGCTTCGCTTCGTCTTTTCCTCCATTGAATCCTCATCTTGCTTCACGTAAAGGGTTGGTAGTGGGCTGAATACGCCCGATAATTAATCGAACCGTCGAGGTCGACGATAACACCGCTCGGTTATTCTGATAGTACGGAACGGGTCGCTTAAGTGGCCCGTGTCCGAAGTCGACCTGCGGCGAGGTGCGATCGCCCGGTCTACCCTCCGCGTGGGTACTTAGGTAGTTCGAATTTGGCGAGCAACCCTATCCCACGCGGGGGCTGATTGGCTCGATCGCGGTGAGACCGAAAGGTCCACCCGTGACTGGTTCCCGGCGTTAGTCCGAGAGGGTCACGACTGGATTGTCCGTCCGGTGGGCGACGTGCCGCGATTCGAGTTACGTGGCCGTCGCACGCCGGCGGGCGCGAATCCGCAACACTGGTGTCAGGTCGTGCGATACAAATTCATCGCCCTCCTCGCGGCACTGGTATCGGAGAACAGGAAAACGGGCTCTCCTGTCTCCGGCTAAATTTACGGGAATCGGTCCAGGGGTGAGAGAAGCGACCCCCGATTCCCTCCAAATCACGAGCGAGCAAATTAACCCTTCACGAGAAGCAAGATGGCGTCTCAAGGCGAGCGGGAGCCGGGGGTATTAGAAATGTATATGTGTAATAATGTAGAGTCCATGGTCCAGGATGGAATCCCCGAGCAGGAAATGTTGATTGTGCAGGAACACGGACTCGCCCAACTGAACCCAGGGCCCGAGGTGGGTGCGGCAGCGGCCGCGGTGTATGACACCTTCCCCCCCTCTCCACCAAGACCCTTCCCCAACCCTTGCCGAAACGGCTCAGCTGAGTGCATCCAACATGGCCCAGCTATGCGCCATGCTGGCGGCAATGATCGAAAAAATGGATGCAAACACAAATGAAATGAAAAACGAAATGAAAGACATGAACAAGCAAATGAATGAAGTGAAAACGACGATGGATGCGAATACACAACAAATAAACGAAAAGATGGATACAAAAATGAACGGAATGGAAACAAACATGAAGGAGGAAATGAAAAAGCTGCGGGGTGAGACGCAGAACATGGGCCGAAGCCTGCAGGCGGGCATGAAGGCCGTGACCGGGGAGATAAAAATGGCGACTCCACGTGTGGGAGCAAACGAGCTGGGTGGGGGTGCAACGGCTGACAGGCCCGCGGTGGAGGCGGGTGAAAAAATAATTCGTGGAACGTGTTGGGCGAGGGTCGTGACGATGACCGAAAGGGAAAAATTAAATGGGGAGACCAAAACGTGTGAGACGAGACACGAGGTGACGACAACAGAAATAATAGTTGAGACAAGGGAGGTAAAGGGTGAAGAGTTGGCAGAGACACGGGAGATGGGAACGATAGAGGGAAGACTACACGATGAAGACGGGGTAAGTGACGCGCACGCACACACGGAGGTAGTGGAGGATAATGGGGTTGAGCTCGCGGAGCGTGTAGGGACCCGGTGCGAGCAGCGGGATGGCCTCCTCCAGGAACGAGGGGAGGGAGTATGCCCCCTTGAGGCGAGTCACGACCAGGTGAGTTCGGTCGTGCTTTGCGAGGTTGAGGGGACGAGTGCTGTGGACGGGTGCACGGAGAGCTTGGGGGGTGTAGAGGCCCCGGAGACCCTTGTGGGGACACAAATCCCCAGTGTGGTTGTCCCTGTGTGTGTGGTGCAAGGTGTGAGTGCGGCACCGTGTGTGGAAGCGACCCCGTGTGTGAGTGGTGTGGTGGCGATGGTGCCAGAGTGCGTGCTTCCCAGCACGCCGGGTGTGGATGGGGCACCGTGTGTGAGTGAGGCCGTGTGTGTGAGTGAAACGGCCAGTATGAGTGAGGCACCACGTGTGAGTGGTGTGGTGGCGATGGTGCCGGAGTACGTGCTTCCCAGCACGCCGTGTGTGGATGAGGCACGGAGTGTTAGTGAGGCACCGCGGGTTAGTGCCCCCGCGTGTGTGGGTGAGGCACCGTGTGTGGAAGAGACCGCGTGTGTGAGTGTCGCCGTGTGTATGAATGAGGTACCGCGGGTGAGTGCCCCCGCGTGTGTGGATGAGGCACGGAGTGCGAGTGAGGCACCGCGGGTGAGTGCCCCCGCACGCGTGAGTGAACGGCCGTGTGCAAGGTCGCTGTGTGCCAGGGAGACCGTGTGTGTGAGAGAGCGGTATGTAAGGGAGATGTCGGTTGGCATGCGGGAGCACGCAGCCGCGTCTCCCCGTGTGAATGTGATGGAGTGGACTGTGTGCGTCGTAACACGCAGGTGTGCGTGGGTTGAATGGAGGCGACGACGGAGACATGTAAGGAACGAAAGCCGGGTAGCGGCTGTAGCTGTTTCGAGGACCGTGCCGGGTTCACCCAGCAGTGAGCACGCGGTTCGTGCTGTGCAACGCACGAGACCACCACGTGCTCGCTTGCGAGAGTGAAGTCCCGGTCCGGAAACGCACGCGGTGGATTTGCCGATCCCGCGGACGGACAAAGTTTAGGCAGGTAAATGGATTTGGACCGGACGGGTTCTCCACGCGATCGTGTGTGTTAAGCTCCAACGGGCAAAGCACATGTGTTCGCGTGGGGAACCCCTCGAGACGTGTGGCTTGTGTTTTTTTTTTTATGCGCACGGTGACGTCATGGCTGCACGTGGGGTTGGAATCCGGCAGGAGGGGTATCTCTGCCGGATGGTCCCGTCCAAGGAGGGACGAGGAACACGTGCAGCTGCATGACGTCACGGGCAGGTGCAAAGTGCGCGAGCTCTGAGTTGCCGCGCAGGTGCTGGGCATGAAAAAAAAAAAAGGGAAAAACAAGCCTCACTTTCGGGTGTACAGGATTCCTGGGCAAGGGGTGAAAGACCCCCTTACGTCCCGGGGCACAGGATGGAAACTAGTTAGGGGGAAGGGTTAGCTTAGTTAGACCGACTTCATGGGGCAGGGGTAAGTCCTCATGGAGTCCGTGGAATGGATTAGTTAGAGGGATTGTAGCCAGATTTAGGTGGGGAAATTGATTAAAGAGATTAGGAGACAGTGACAGACTTGTGGATGTGTAGAGGGGACGTAGTTTAGCTACGTAGTGTTAAAAGGAACGTGCTATAGTTTAAGGGACGACGTGGGAGCACGAGTTAGTTAGGGGATGCAGATAGAAGGATGGCAGAGTTCAGCGGTGAGTGTGTTGAAGAGTTGAGGCGAGTACGTGTACATGGTGAGTGAGTGAGGCCAGCGGGTCTGTGTGAGTGGAGCGAATGGGGAATGCATGGTGCGATGAGTGATTGGGGGGAGGAGTGACTCCCGCCCAAGGGACCCCCGGGGTCAGTGTAGAGTGAGTTAGCTGGGTTAGTCAAATTGAAAAATGGAGGTCGTTTTGTTGTTGGTGGGAATGTAGGCTCGAGACCCATTTGGAGGGGTGCAGGAGCCCTGTTGACGGGCTTGGGAGCGTGGCTGCGAAAGGTGAGTATCGCTGAGTGGGTACCCCGGGCACCAGGCTAGTCGGCCGCGGTAGGCCATGGGCCCATGGGGGGCCGGGATAGAGTAGTGGGCACGGGTGCGCCTGCTTGGTGCGGGGGCCCGGGGCGCCATTAGCGCGTGGGCAGTGTTGTGGGCACGGGTGACCCTCGGAAAGGGGCCCGGGAGGCCGGCCTGCCACGTGTGCGTTTCAGGGGAGGTGCCATGGGGGGCACTCCCCGGTGTTAGGGAGCTGGTAGGCTCGGAGGCAGTGTAGTGCCCGGGGGTGCCATAGCGGGAGATTCGGCAGAGGGTCGTGCCTGCCAAAGGGAGCCACGTGTCCCAGCCAGGAGACCGTGTGAGGGCACGGAGAGAAAATTGGGGGGCGAGGCCCGAAATTGTGAGGACACCAACACAGGCGACGGGAATCTGGGTTGTTAGAACCAATAGTTTAAGCGAGAGGCGCTTGTTGAAAGCCCCGGGGTAGTTTAACAGTTAAATGGATAGGGTAGACTAGGAAGTGTACCCCTCCGCACCATCCATCCCCTCGCTGTCGTTGTGGGCCGCTGGACCCACTTTGGTTATAGATCGCCGAACTCTGGGGAGGCCATTCTGAGGCTTCGTTGGGCCTCGACACAGGACGTTAGCTCTCCCTTATTCCCCTCCGGGAAGGGAACGTAGGGGTTGGGAGTAGGCTAGGTGACAGGATAGGTTAGCCGAACAAAGACGATAAAGGGGGTTAGGGGACGATTTATAGTGGGGAAGTAAAAATAAAAACAACAAAAAAATAAGTTGGGGCTAAATTGGGGTTTGACAAATTAAGGGAGTGGGTATGTACAGTGACAGGCAAAGGCGATAGGTGGGAGGGAGACAGGTAGGTAGGTCCGAGCCCGCCTTCCAAGTGGCCAGCACCACCGCACTCCCTCCACCAACCTCCACTGAACGGCAAAGGCTAGCCAACTCCATCGGCTGGCCGTGTTTTTCTTCGAGGCGGAGGCCGGCCAACTTCATCGGCAGCTGTTGTTTTGCTGCAAGGCCTGTGCCATCGGCTGGCCGTGTTTTGCTTCAAGGCCTGTGCCGGCCACTTCATCTGCAGCTGTGGTACTTCAAGGCCTGTGCCGGCCAGTTCATCTGCCGGCTGTGTTTGCCTGCAGCGGCCTTATTCTGCGGGCTGTGTTTGCCTGCTGCCTTTGCCATGCCATGCCCACTGCCCACATTCACCAGCCCCGTTCAATTTTTGCTTTGCCCCCCCCCCCCCTGTTCGTTTCCATGTGCGCCAGGATCTGAAAGCAACAGTTTGCAAGCTGCAAGAACTGCCCTGTTGGCAGCTACAACACGGGCCTGCAGTGGCGGCCCGTGCACCGTGTTTGTGTTCATGCATCCATTCGTTGTGCTCATTGCGTGTGCCACTTGAGCTGGCACGGAGACTGCGTTGTGCGGCCCATGCACCGTTGTGGTTCACTGCGTTCAGTTCAAAAGGGAAGGCCTTGGACTGCGTGTGAGCAGCCAGCCACGTTCCCTGTCACCTGCATTGTTTGAGCCAGAGACTGCATGCGGGCAGCCTGGCTCCCTGCTAACTGTTTTCTTTTGCAGAGTTCAATGATCCTGGGCCATGGTTTAGTGTAAAATTTGTAAGTTAAGGTTAAGATGTACTGTACATATGAGTGCGCCCCGGCATGTTTGTCTTAGCGCCGGCAATTTTATTTAAGTCGTCCGTGTGAGTGAGTTTGTTTAGATAGTTACGCAGCCCTTAGGTTATTTATTTTGGGGACACGAATACCATGAATGTCGCACTCAGGGATCCGTAGGTAAAATGTACTAGGGGAAAACTACACATGATGGCACACGAAAATTTGACGACTCGGGACGAGTCTGTAAAAAGGGGAGGGTAGTGTTGTGGTTACCAGATTCGCAAACCACCATTCAGGTCCCTTAGGTGAGGTATCTCGGTAAGTGCATGTGTAGTTAGGCCCAAACCCGTTGTCTAGTGGGAATACATGTCATTTATACGTGCTGCGACTCTTCAGGATAGCCGTTTTTCTTTTACTATCTTTATTTTGGACCAACCGCCATGATCACAACCACAACATCAACCACCAACCACAACGCCGCTTCACCACAACCGCCACGACCTTCCCGTCACACCTCGCAACCGTAGCATCGCCACCGTTCTTGCCCCGCTGTGGGTACCGGTGTTGGACTCATGCAGAACGCGCGTCGAACAGCGTGTACAAAATCACGGATTTTGTGCTTCAAAAACGGATCAAAAACGACACACGCCCACTTTTTGCCGTCCAATCGGTGAGCGAGGGGCGATTTGGCCCCGCCCCCAGAACGATCGATATATGCAAATTTGTGGATCAAAAAGCCTTCACGCCCACTTTTTCTCGGGCCAATGGGGAGCGAGGTGAAAGGTCAAAGGGAGGGGGTCAAAGGCGAAGTTACGGGGGGATAAAAGGACGGTGTTCGTCAGTCAGAGGAGAGTCGCAAAGGAGAACGAGAAGGAGTCGAGAACGAGAAGGAGTCGGAACGGAGGGGACGAGTGTGGAAGACTGGAGCCCGAAGCCTGCAGTGGCTGGAGAAGCTGAAGAGAGTCGGACGAGGGGGTGCTCGCGTCGGTGCCAGGAGCTGCACGCCCGAGGGAGGGCGGCAGCGCGACCTGGCCGAGGTGGAGACGCACACCAGGGATAATAAAGATCCTCTATACCCCGAGCATCAGCAACCCCCTCCTGTTTCCCCCCGCGCTGAGATAGTGCGACAAAGGGGGCCCCTTTTCCCACCCCCTGCCTGACACCGTCCACGAGGCCCGCGGGTTGCGGGGCCATCGCCGCTCCGCGTCTCATCACCAGACGGGTAGGCCCGACCCGGTCTCGGCCTCAGGCCTGCCTCATTCTTGAGGGTATTTCTTTTCCTTGGTTTTGGGTATGTGTTGTCGGCGCCGTCTGTGAAGTAGAATTGTATAAGTGTTGCCGTGTGCTCGGTAGTCGGTATTAGCTCTGCACTGTGTTTTCACTTTTATGTTTGCTTTTTGTGTAAATGGAATTGTGTTTTCTTTTTTTTGTGTGCATTTGGTGGAATTGTATTTGTGTGCTTTCCGTTCGTCGCGAATAAATGTGCTTTATTGTTGAACTGTTCTCCCGCTTCGCTTCGTCTTTTCCTCCATTGAATCCCCATCTTGCTTCACGTAAAGGGTTGGTAGTGGGCTGAATACGCCCGATAATTAATCGAACCGTCGAGGTCGACGATAACACCGCTCGGTTATTCTGATAGTACGGAACGGGTCGCTTAAGTGGCCCGTGTCCGAAGTCGACCTGCGGCGAGGTGCGATCGCCCGGTCTACCCTCCGCGTGGGTACTTAGGTAGTTCGAATTTGGCGAGCAACCCTATCCCACGCGGGGGCTGATTGGCTCGATCGCGGTGAGACCGAAAGGTCCACCCGTGACTGGTTCCCGGCGTTAGTCCGAGAGGGTCACGACTGGATTGTCCGTCCGGTGGGCGACGTGCCGCGATTCGAGTTACGTGGCCGTCGCACGCCGGCGGGCGCGAATCCGCAACGATATGTGTAGTTAGGCCCAAACCCGTTGTCTAGTGGGAATACATGTCATTCATGCGTGCTGCGACTCTTCAGGATAGCCGTTTTTCTTTTGCTATCTTTATTTTGGACCAACCGCCATTGTTACCACCACCAACCACAACATCAACCACCCACCGCGGCGCCGCTTCACGTCACACCTCGCAACCGTCGCATCGCCACCGTTCTTGCCCCGCTGTGGGTACCGGTGTTGGACTCGTGCAGGGCGCGCGCTGAACAGCGTGTACAAAACCACGGATTTTCCGCTCCAAAAACGGATCAAAAACGACACACGCCCACTTTTGTGCCGTCCAATCGGTGAGCGAGGGGCGATTTGGCCCCGCCTCCAGGGCGTTGGAGGGCGGTCGCTATATGCAAATTCATGGATCAAAATGCATTCACGCCCACTTTTTCTCGGGCCATTGGGGAGCGAGGTGAAAGGTCGAAGGCAGGGGGTCAAAGATGAGAGAGCGAAGCCACGGGGCTTATATAAGCGACCGCGTTGGTCAAGTCGAGTGAGTTAAGACTTCGCAGTCGGTGGAGTTGGGAAGAAGAAGTTGTTGGTCGTTGTTGTTGGTCGTTGTCGTCGTCGTGTGCGTTGGAGTCGGAGCGAAGAGGACGGAGCTGTGGAGAGGCGGCGAGGGCAGACGAGGGGGTGCTCGCGGCGTGCCGGGAGCTGCACACCAGGGAGGCCGACGGCGCGACCTGGTCGAGGTGGAGACGCTCGTCGCGGGACTCGAGGCAGAGTAAAAATCCTCCTTTCCCCCGAGCATCAGCAACCCCCTCCTGTTTCCCCAGGCCCGCCTCATCCTTGAGGGTGTTCTTTTTCTTGGTTTTGGATATGTGTTGTCGGCGCCGTCTGTGAAGTAAAATTGTATAAGTGTTGCCGTGTGCTCGGTAGTCGGATTAGCTCTGCATTGTGTCTTCGCTTTTACATTTGCTTTTTGTGTAAAATTGCATTGTGTTTCTTTTCCTTTTCTATGTGCTTTTGGTGGAATTGAATATGTGTGCTTTCCGTTCATCGCGAATAAATGTGCTTTATGTTGAACTGTTTCCCGCTTCGCTTCGTCATTTCTCTCATTGAATCCTCATCTTGCTTCACGTAAAGGGTTGGTAGTGGGCTGAATACGCCCGATAATTAATCGAACCGTCGAGGCCGACGATAACACCGCTCGGTTATCCCGATAGTACGGAACGGGTCGCTTAAGTGGCCCGTGTCCGAAGTCGACCTGCGGCGAGGTGCGATCGCCCGGTCTACCCTCCGTGTGGGTACTTAGGTAGGTCGAATTTGGCGAGCAACCCTATCCCACGCGGGGGCCGATTGGCTCGATCGCGGTTGGACCGAAAGGTCCACCCGTGACTGGTTCCCGGCGTTAGTCCGAGAGGATCACGACTGGATTGTCCGTCCGGTGGGCGACGTGCCGCGATTTGAGTTACGTGGCCGTCAGCACGCCGGCGGGCGCGAATCTGTAACACTGGTGTCAGGTCGTGCGATACAAATCCATCGCCCTCCTCGCGGCACTGGTAACGGAGAACGGGAAAACGGGCTGTCCTGTCTCCAATTAAATTCACGGGAATCGGTCCAGGGGTGAGAGAAGCGACCCCCGATTCCCTCCAAATTACGAGCGAGCGAAATTAACCCTTCACGAGAAGCAAGATGGCGTCTCAAGGCGAGCGGGAGCCGGGGGTATTAGAAATATATAGACATATATATATAATGTATATACATATATTATGTATATATACTGTATATATTTATACGAGGGCAATAACTGCCCATGTGACTGGCAATGAGAGGAAGGTTACAGGAGACGTTAAGTCTTGATGATACAGTTGCATGTAGGTCTCAAAACAGAAAATGTGATTGATTATCATCTATCTATCTGTCTATATATTACTAAAACTCTCATCTTGTATGTATGTTCCCGAAATACAGCCAAAACGGTACACGATAGCACAAAAAGTTTCGGCCCACCTTACTCAGCATTCTGCAGTATCAGTATCAAGTTTCGTTCAACTCGGGCGACGAAAAAATAATAAAAAAAAATAAATTCCCGATTCAGTCAAGAACTCTTCGGGAGAATTTGATCAATGCAAACAACCTCAGCGGTATAGTTCTCTAGAGCTATCTTTTTTTTGTTTGTTTTTTTTTTTAAATGATTTTTTTATCAACCGCTGTCACAATGGGAACCCTGTCTATTTCATTCTTAAAATTCTGAGCTCATCCATGAACGCTCTCTCCCTAAAACGTTATTCCGAAGTGACCCCGATTTGGCGTAGTGCAAGTGTTGTAATTTTATGTGCAAGTGAGAAAAGTTATGTTGAGAGAAAATACTGGCACACGTTTACTTTAGACCCTTTTCCTTTTCATGAAACAAATATTGCCTCTTCCTCCTCCTTCGTATGCAGCACAAGGCTGCCAGGTAGCCATCAATTTGTTGGGGCACAGCTGTACCACTGATGTCGTGCCCCTATTACCAGTAAGCTGGTACTCATTTTGATGACCTCAGAAGGATGACAGGCTGGAATCAAACCACCTGGTGTTATTTCAACGGTGTGATAGTGGGCTCAAACTCAAGATCCTAAGATCTTAAGCCAGTCATCTTAACCGTTAAGCCAAAACCAGGCTCATCATTTTTGAAGCGATTCTTCACCATTGAGAGATGGCGCCAAAACCATATGTAGCATGATATTACAAAACTTAGTAGATAAGTTGGGTAGGTGACAGATTTTAGTGTGTGACAAGGACGAATGGTCCGGATGCAGATCCGGCCTAGTAGTGGGATACAAAACATAAACTGTTCAGCCTTGCGGAGGTATGCACTCGACTGAGTGATGTTCCAATTAACTTTGGCAATATTTGCTCACCCAACAGGTACTTTTGTTCAGTTTATTGAACATTTTTCATCTCAAATTTGCTGCTGTAGTGTCAGCAAGAGAGCCCTCTGGTCAGGATGTTCAGAACACTGCACATATAAACTAGAACCAAGGAGGTCAATATGATAGCAGATCCTAGTGTGAGGCAATGTCTCATGTAATCTCAGTTACTCTGGTGTGACTGGAGTCCATTTTCAAGGTTCTCCCAAAGCTTACATAATCAAAAGTTGTGCTGTTTAACTGTAAGTAGCTGCACACAACAATTACAAATAGCAACATGAATAAGGTGAAATAAAATACAGTTCTTCACAAAGTGTTTTGCAATTATATAAATCATATGCTGTAAAACAGACATCAAGATTAATAACATCTCTATCATGAAAAAAAAAGAGTCAAAACATCATTTATTAAACGAGAAATGGACATGACATTGTGGCGAGGGGGGTGTATGTAAGTGCCTTGCAGTTCGCAGGTCACCGGATACCATATTTGGCATATACCCACAACCACATCTGTGTATTCAGCAGCAATAAATCCCTCTTACCTTTCAGTGGCATCTTGCATTTGCAAGTATTCATGCAACATATTGTCTGCTGCTGTATCCAAAGGAGTTGCCAAGGTTTGTCCAATCAATAAAACTCCCAGTACTGCCAAGAAGACATACAGGTGTAGGCCTTGCCACCTCCCTCGCTCATCTGCCTTGTTCGAGTTAAGAACTTGCGAAAACATTCTCCACCTTTTCTTTCTCCTTTTCCTTCTCTTTCTTATTTTACTCCGATTGTCACTTTCAGTTGCATTTTCGTTTCCTCCAGTCCCACCAACCTGGATGAGAGAGTTGGAAGGATCTGCAGTAGATATCAATGGTGACATGAGGGTTGAAACTTTTTTCCCATCACTTTTCTCTTCATCCGTAGTTTTGGTCGCTGCTGATGAAGGAGCAACTTTCATTCCATCTTTGTGACGCGAGGAACTCGGTTTACCGATCAAAGGAAGAGCAGAACTCACGGATATTTGTGTTGGCGTCAAAAGTGGATATGCAGAGGATTTGAGCGTCACACGCACGTTATTCATCCAGTCACCACTCACGTCTGCCTCCCAGTATCCTGCAGGCCTGGCACACCAGCTACGAGTTCTGTTAGGCACATTATCTGAGGCAGCTTCAATCGCAAAGGGTGCAAGGCTAAGTATTGCCGCCATTGCAATGGAAATAAGAACCGAAAAGCACAGCAGGGAGCGTGGAAAGCGTCGTGAGCATCGGCGGCCAACCTCGTGAGAGAGTACCAGTGATGCGGCTGTCCAAACCAAAGCTCTTGCCCCAAAGACCAACCCGATCTGGCCCAATGACAGGCCCAACTGGCTCAAGAAAAGGGTCAGGAAGGGAAATAGGCTGGCAGCCGCACCTTTGCGTAACATCGCGTAGAGTGAAGCCACAATCATGGGCCATCGTATATTTGGCTGCCTGTCACTCGAACTGGTGCCGAGCCAGATGCTGGAACTCGCCATGCTTGTTTATTTTCCTTTGAGGGAAAAGGGGGGGGGGGAAAATGAATGGAGATGGTTTTGCCATTTACCAGCATGGAAAGTCAAATTTATTGCCACAGTCAGACTTGAAGTTTTACCTTCTTTTAACCAAAATAATGGATTTCAAAATATCATGATTTGCAAATGTTCATTTCACACTACTTATTTTAGGTAGTTTGTCTAGATCTCACATATTTAGCACACCTTGGTGAACTCATGGGGATGATTATGAAGAAAATTCGCTCCACCATCTCTGCTTTATGGAGCAGAGTAATAAGTATGCAAATGGGTCAATGATGTTTTGCTCTATTATGTGGGCTGGGAAGGAAAATTTTACTCACTATGATTGAGATTTGCCAAATAACCAGGCGAAGATCACGTCTCGCCATATTCATGAGAGGAAGAAGGAGGAGGAGGGGGGGTGCTATTTTATTCCCATTACCTGGGTAGAGGAGGAGGGGGTGCAATATTATTCCCATGACCTGCGTAGAGGATAAGGGGGTGCTATGTTATTCCTATGACCTGGGTTGAGGATAAGGGGGTGCTAGATTATTCCCATGACCTGGGTAGAGGATAAGGGGGTGCTATGTTATTCCTATGACCTGGGTTGAGGATAAGGGGGTGCTATGTTATTTCTATGACCTGGGTTGAGGATAAGGGGTGCTAGATTATTCCCATGACCTGGGTAGAGGATAAAGGGGTGCGCTATGTTATTCCTATGACCTGGGTTGAGGATAAGGGGGTGCTATATTATTCCCATGACCTGGGTAGAGGAGGAGGGGGTACTATTTTATGCCCACTACCTGGGTAGAGGAGGAGGGGGTGTGATGTTATTCCCATGACCTAGGTAGAGGATAAGGGGGGGTGCTATGTTATTCCCATGACCTGGGGAGAGGAGGAGGGGTGCTATTTTATGCCCACTACCTGGGTAGAGGAGGAGGGGGAGGGGTGCTATTTTGTGTCCATGACCCCGACCCTGAGAATGCTCAACACGTGAAGAGTTTGGTAGAAATCGAGAAAGGTGTTTTCAATTATATAAGATTCAAACAGCCAAACATCATGATCGACGAAGCAACATTACAAAAGGTCAAAGGAACCAAAATCATCTTCTTAATTACAACTCAAACCCCAAAGATACAAGTTACAAAAACAACCCAAAGGAAATCAGGTGTGACAGCAGGTGAGATACCCCATTCCCCAGACAAGACAGGGTCCCCCCCCCGACCCCGTTACCAGCGCGAATATTTAATTATCCAGCTGACGACCTGTTCCTGTTCCTGTTCTCTCTCTATTCTTTGCTGAGCCCCCGCAGCAGCTTCCCGAGCAGGTTATCCTGCTTGGTTTACCAGCCATTGCCATCGCAGCAATAGTTATGGGGTCGGAAATTGCAATTTGGTCACGGTGCCGGCGATAGCTCGCCCACTATTCGCGAACACCGTGCGATCTTGACCGTACATCCGATCATCGATGAATCACCTGCCCGTGAAACACCAGGTGGACATGGTTTCTAGCCGGCTCGGGATTCGAACCGACGGTAGACGGCTGAGAAATGTGCGTGCGTGCGTGCGTCCCTCCAAGCCGTCCGAAGAGCGCACCCGTCACTACCTGTCCCAGTGGGACGAACCCATTCATCCGATTCATTTTGAAAAGTAAACGATTCGACCCGTTTAATAACATGAACCTGATCCGACACAGAAGGAAGATATGAAACTGTACATCGTACGTGAAACGATCAAGAAGATTGTGAATCAAAAAACACGGAACAAACCCCCTGAAGTGCGTCCCCACAATCCAAAACACATAACCTGACGCTTCCTGCCTCTCACCTGTGATGACGTATGACGTATGACGTATGACGTATGACGTATGACGTATGACGTTCCTCGTCCGTACTCTTCTTCTTCCTTCATCGAGCACGCGTTTCATGGCGCCGTTTGTAATCCCTTTAATTCGTGTGATCGATGCCCGTCACAGAATTACAAAGCGGATTCTATATGAACGGAGAAATGACATGTAACGAGTTTGTGACGAGAAATTTTATTTTATTGTCCCAAACTCTGTAGTACCAGACGGTGAGGACATGTTTGTGCGGAGTTGTCCGCTCAATCATCCTTCACGTCATGTTTTCCACACGTCACAAGGACATGTTTTGTCCGAGAAGGTAAGTCGAGGTCATTGAACAATCATTTATTAATGGCACGGGTTTTATTTTTAATTTGTTTTTAACCGGTTTGTGTCGTCACATCGCAGATGATGGAGTCATCTTTGTGGAGACTCGAGATGTCCTTTTGGGGGCCCTCGAGGTGCTGAATGAGGAGTCGGAGCCGTTGGGATTACGGGTTTCTTGGGTCAAAACTAAGATCCAGGTTTCCAATGACATCTTGGATGCTGCTGTCCTCTCTGTGCCTGTTTGTGGTGAGGATGTTGAGGTCGTGGAGAGATTCACTTACCTTGGCAGTGACATTCATGTCTCTGCTGGCTGTGAGTCAGAGGTCAATAGACGTCTGGGTCGGACCTGGGAAGTCATGGATCATGGGGTGTGGTGCTGCCGGTACCTGTACGGGAGGACGAAAGTCCGAGTCTTCAGGTCCTTAGTGCTTCCAGTCTTGCTCTATGGATGCGAGACTTGGACTCTGACCAACAATCTGAGACGGAGACTTAATTCCTTTGGTACCAGGTCTCTTCGGAGAATCCTTGGCTATCGCTGGTCAGACTTTGTGTCCAACGAGCGGTTGCTGAGAGAGACTCAAATGAGATCTGTTACCTGCATGGTCCGTGAGCGTCAGCTGCGGCTATATGGCCATGTGGCTCGTTTTCCTGACGCTGATCCTTCTCACCAGATTCTCTCAGCGAGGGAGTCTCGTGAGTGGAGGAGGACAATGGGCCGACCACGTGCCTCGAGGTTGCAGCGGGTTGATCGGCATCTCAAGGAGATGGGGATGGGCCTGGCATCTGCCTGGGGGATGGCCAGATGGAGGCCCTGGAGTACCGGCAGAATGTGGATGCAGCGACGCGCTTCTCCGGCGCATGCTCCCATACCTGTCCTGACCTTACATCTCCTTTACTCCCTGACATATCATGTGTGTGTGTGTCCTCCATCGCTCCAAAACCATAAAACCGAGGAGCCTAAAACTTTGCATACATTCTGAGGGAACTCCAGGGAAGTGCAAGAGTGAAAATTGGGTGTTTGGGTTAATTAAAACACCCCCCTTAAAGATAGTTAAACGGCGTTATTTAATTATATCCTTTATCAGGTGATCCTCGGCCACCTCGCTCTCCATGGGGTCTTACGGTGTTTCCTGGATAACCTCGCTGGGGTCTGAATCCACCATGTTTTTTGGCGTGCTCAACCATGCCTTGACTTGGAACAGGCAGCAACGAATTCTTCATGATCATGTTTTTTTTTTTCACTTTCCTCACTCATTTTATCGAATGTCTGTTCATCATCGCTACGAATCAGTGGGTACGTTGCAATGCTTATTAATGCCCGGAGACGCCAGCGTTCATGGCTTTATTTCATTTCCGCCCATGTGATAACCTCGAGAATCTCTTAAAATAAGCTGAATTACAAAATTTTAATCTCAAGATTTGAACTTATCAGCAATTCCGACACTAAGGCGTATTCATTTGTCCAATTTGGGCATTGCTTTGGTGTTCCCGGGTGCATAGTTTTACCAATGGCAAATTGTAATCGATAAACCTAATTTACTTGAAGCAAGAAAGGTTATGGTCCGTCATTCTCCAAACATACACAAGAAAATGTGAAATTGCCAAGCCTTAAACGTAATTTTTTCTCCTGTTTGGAGAACTATATAGACTGAACAAAAGATTTCGGAATGTGCCTAAATTAACCAGCTTCATTGAGCTGGTTTCATTGAGTGCAACAGAAATAACTTGATCTAGTGCAACTAAACTAATTAACCAGCGGTATCGACTTGAAGGCGGCCACACCTGGTCTCTCTGTGGGGAATCTCTGGAGTGAGGAAGGCAAAATAAATAAAGATTAAAGATCGAATTAAAAGAAAGAATGAATGATTCACATAACGGGAGGATTAGGGTGAGTGAAACAACTTTGAAAAATTTTCCACTCAATTCGGAATGCATTTCCTCTTTAATACGTCTTTAAAAATCAATGGGATTTTGAAGATCCATGAAAACTATGTTTTCCAGGAATGCATCTATGATGTAAATACCTGGGTGTGTGTGTGTGTGTGTGTGTGTGTGTGTGTGTGTGTGTGTGTGTGTGTGTGTGTGTGTGTGTGTGTGTGTGTGTGTGTGTGTGTGTGTGTGTGTGTACGTGTGTGTACGTGTGTTTTTCTGTTGAGTGGTGCATGTTGTTAGGTTGGGTGGTTGGTTGGTTTCTCCAGTGTGTATTTTTGGTGCTGTGGATACTTGGAGTGGAAGCTGTTGTTTTGTTGTTGGAATTTGTGTTCTTGCTGATTGGGGGTGGGGTGCGTATGCATCCAAGTGTACCTGCTGCATTTGGAGGCACATGTTCCCCTGCTGGCCCACTTTAGCTGACCGTATTGAGGTGAAAGAAGTGAAACGGGATGATGTTGAGGAGTTCGACTGAAGACCCAGTCAGCGAGGCAAAATTGTGGCCCAGGTGTGTTTTCAAATTGCATACATATAATGGAGCGTGACGAGCACTCCCCTGATCTCAAATTGATGTAAAGTCCTGCACAAGTGCACACATCCATTGGAGTTCGGGGGAGTGCTCGTCACGCTGCACACATTTCAATTTATCCGCTGATCACACTACGTGCCTTTCAGTTGATTGGTTTGCAATAGCATACGGTTTGCATTTGCACGAACAATCCTCTGGGTGGCATGATGTTCCTTGTGGTTTATGTGGTTTACCGTGTGGGACATAATCTGAGGCTGATGTTCACCATTGCAGCCAGAAGGTACGATTGGAATATATATATATATATATATATATATATATATATATATATATTTTTTTTTTTTTCATGATTCACCTATTGTATACTTGTATGCATTTGGCCATTACCCACATACACTGCTTGCATACTTTACCCCAGTACAACGTGGAAAACTCTTGAGCTTCAGATTGTTACATTCCTTCTCCACATCAAGTAAAATGCTCTAATATTCGACATAACAGACACCATTTAAGATGCACTAAGGAACATTTCCTTCCAGGTATTTTAGTCCTTGCTGCAGATTTTACTGAGGTTACTGTGTTGTTCCCTTCACCTCTTTCTCAATCCTCCTCCATCTTGATAGTGAGGAACCCCAGGAGAGCATCAAGAAGCAGCATGTCCTGTGGCATACTGACGGGACCTCCTTTGCCCTAAAGGCAGATTAAAGTGGGTACTTTCACGTCAGTGTTTTACCCCTGGTGTTGTGAGAGTGATGTAGTGGTGACAGCTGCTCCCCCGGTGTGTCATGCCTTCAGACAGGATGAAAGCAGCAGTAAAGAAAGTAAAAACGCTGGCTAAGTTAGGTGGCAGAAGATTTTCGTTCACCTTGGGTGTTGCACTGGAGCCCCAAGTTGTACCTTCAGGAAGAACACTCCTGCAAGAGTGAAGATCACCACGGCAGAGAGCCTTTCACGACAGTGGCTGATTGAAACGCGAGGGCAGAGAATTATCTTTTTATAGTGTTTGCAGTTGCATTAAAAACAATTCCAGGTTCCCCCAGAGCTGCATGGATTGCACTTGTCCTGGAGCTGCACTCATACCCACCAAAACCCCCAAATCCTTTGTTTCTCCTCACAGATGTGGGGTCGGTGCTCAAGGTGGGTGTGTCAAGGGGATGTCATGCCTCGTTTAGCTTGATATTTGCTATTTTAGTTGAGCAAACAGACTGAGAAAACAGACAGCATGAGCTTGGCAAACTGACAATGGCTCCCTTTTTCCATGAGAAAACCAAGATGGAAGCAAAATCCTGCGTCCTGTCCATCCAGCTCAAAAATAGACAGAAGATACTTCTACAAAATCAATGCAGTACATCATGTTACAACCTCTATGTTGTCAACACCCTATTCAAAGCTGCTTGTAATGAGACACTTTCTGACCCACCTCCTTCATCTCCCTGCTTTCCAAGCTCTCCTATTCCCCCATCATGTTTACCTGATCTGTTTCTGTGATGGGGCCTGGTAGGCAATGGCCAATGGGACAGATATACTTTGCTACAGCTTACTGTGATTCCCTCCTCCCCACCTTGCACATTTTGCACAAGACTAAGATTAATACAGGATTTCGACAATAAAACGACCTAATACACCATTTAACCAGAGTGGCGTCAAAGCCACCCAATACTCACCTGTTTATACATTTATCGTTTTTCGTTTTTAAAAGACTAGTCTAATAATATTTTTTTATAAAGCATTGCAGTGAAGTCTGATCCAAATAATTTTGAAGCAATATATGTATTTGTATATTGTAATCGGTAAAAAATAGTGTGGTAGATAAAAACATTAGAAAGGAAATAACTTGCACCAAAAACTTTAACATTTTCACGTTCACGCTTACGCACTAGTTTAATAATATTTTTATAAAGCATTGCAGTGAAGTCTGATCCAAATAATTTTGAAGCAATATATGTATTTGTATATTGTATTCAGTAAAAAATAGTGTGGTAGATAAAAACATTAGAAAGGAAATAACTTGCACCAAAAACCTTTAACATTTTCACGCTCACGCTTACGCACTAGTCTCATAATATATTTTTTTATAAAGCATTGCAGTGAAGTCTGATGCAAATAATTTTAAAGCAATATATGTATTTGTATATTGTAATCAGTAAAAAATAGTGTAGTAGATAAAAAAACATTAGAAAGGAAATAACTTGCACCAAAAACTTTGACATTTTCACGCTCACGCTGACGCTGACGCTCACACCGGGGGTATCGCTATAGCTCTCTGTTCCTCGAACAGGCGAGCTAAAAATCAATAAATATTGCATTCTGTTCTCGAAGAAAATAAAGCAAATGTTCTACAATGCTGCATCCCTTAGCTCGTAACAATGTATAGTTCATGTTTATACATGTACAAATCCTAGGCTCATGGAAGAATGAGGTGATATCGGGTTAAATGCATTCACACTCTTCTGTTCATTTTCCGTCTGCTAGGAAATCCACTAACAGCACTCTCATTCACAAGAAGGGTGCTAAAAACAGGTTCTCTCAAGTTCTGCAGATTAGTAGTCTCACTTCAATTTACAAGTAAAGTCATGGAATCCATCACCATTGTAAACATCGATTGTCTTTCCTCTTTTCAAACAGCCTGATCTCTGACCACCATTTTTAATTCCAACACGGTCACTCAACTACGGATATTCTGCACTGCTCTCATCCCTACACTCGTCCACCCCCACATTCCCTCCACCAGTGAAGTTAATTTGATAACCCATTCGATTGAATTTGATGTGTCAATGTGGCGCACACGCTTGATGAGCCGAATGGCTTCCTTCATCCAAGTTCCTTGTGTATCCTTGTGTGTGTATCAATATCTGATCTGATGTAATTAAAGGTCTTGAAGGACCATCGCAGCAGTTTGAACCAAGCATCTGTTCTAAATGAGAGAAGGCAATCAATTCTAACTTCCCTTTATAGAAACACACTGTGGGATTTTCACATTTACATGATTGCATAAAGGACAACTGGTTTAATGTCCTGTCCCATGGATGACATACATAACTGTCTCACCACGTACAGGGAGTGCACCAGGTGGCAGTTTCATTGGCTGGAAGGATAGCTCAGATGTAGCATCATATTCACCTGTGTAAGGGAGATACCATGTGTCGTGATAGTCTATGTTTGTTCCTTGATGGGAGGTGGGGGGGGGGGGGAGTCAAAAACTATACATACCACTGACATGTAGAGTCTGGGTTTGATTCCTGCCTCGATCGACTATAAAGTGTCACCCTGACGTTTCGCAGGCATCGCGTTGCATCAACAAATTTAGTCCTCACCATTAAGCCACCTACAATGTGATTCACAAAGTGTAGATTGTTGTCTGCTGGCATCCTGGACAAATTCCCGATTCTTGCCCTGACTACGACTGCTTGGAAGGCAATTGTAGACCACCCTGTGTATTCCTTGCCATGCGACTGCTTCAGCAGCGACTTCCCTGGACTCAATTCATCTAAAGCTTGAAACATTATTGTCATCTCCCACAATGAGGCAGGACCACAAGACCTGTTGATCTCACATCACAAACAGTTTGGTTACCTGTTTTATGTTTTTACCCTCACCGAAGGAGAGGGTATTGCATTTGGGTCTGTTTATCTGCCTGTTTCTTTGTTTGTTACTAGACAAAAAAATTTTTTTGACAAGTATGTTGATCGCTTCCGTTTGTTGGTTAAAATTATTTTCTTTTTTTTCACAAGTATGTCGATCACCTCCATTTGTTTGTTTGTGTGTTTGTTTGTCTGTCCTCTCGCCTCCAGCCCAAACCACTCAAACGATTGTTCTGAAATTTTCAGAGGTTAATGTCACCGACCCAGCGACGGTCCCACATTGAAGTTTTCTAAAATTCGGTTGAACGAAAGGATCTACATCTGCCAATAGGCCAATTTGAGCCAAATTTTTCTAAAATCCTTAAATTTCATCCGATTGACTTGAAATTTGAACAGGGTTTGCATTTCCGATCACTGAATTCAACGACCTATTACTTTTGAGGTTATCTTAGGTCAAACGGTCAACATTGGCCATAAGGTCAACCCAAAATACACCAATTTTTTTAATTGTTTCTAAAATTGTCAATTTTTATCCGATTGACTTGAAATTTGAAGACCATTTGCACATCACGTCGCTGAATTCAAGCACTTGTTAAGTTTGAGATCAACATCGTCCAAAAGATCAATTTGGGCCAAATTTTCTAAAATCCTCAATTTTCATCCAATTTAGTTGAAATTTGAAGACCATATGCATATGAGGTCGCTGAACACAACCACTTATTGATGTTGAGGTCAACATAGACCAAAAGGTCAACATAGGCCGAATTTCTAAAATCCTCAATTTTCATCCAATTGACTTGAAATTTGAAGAGTGTTTGCAACTCAGGTCACTGAATTCAACCACCTATTATTTTTGAGGTCAACATCAGCCAAAAGGTCAACATGGGCCAAGTTTCTAAAATTGTAAATTTTCATTCCATTGACTTGAAATTTGAAGAGGATGTACATATGAGGTCACTGAATTCAACCAATTATTTTTTTGAGGTCAACATAGGCCAAAAGGTCAACATTGGTGAAATTTCTAAAATTATTCATTTTCATTCCATTGACTTGAAATTTGAAGATCATTTAAATATCAGGTCACTGAATTCAACCACCTCTTATTTTTGAGGTGAATATAGGCCAAATGGTCAACATAGGCAAAAGGGTCAACATGGGCCAGATTTCTAAAATTGTCGCTTTCATTCTGATTGACTTGAAATTTGAAGGGGATTTGCATATCAGGTCACTGAATTCAACCACCAATTATTTTTGAGGTCCACATAGGCCAAAAGTTCAACATAGGCCAAAGTTCAACAACTTCGGTGCCATTTCTAAAATCCTCAATTTTAATAGGATTGACTTGCAATTTGAAGACTATTTGCATATCAGATCAATGAATTCAACTACCAATTATTTTTAACGTCAAAAAGTCAACATTGGCCTAATTTCTAAAATTGAGAGATAAAGCCAAAAACTATATATCTATATCATGATATCTAAAAAAAGTTGTGAACGAGTTATGACCAAATTAGGTGGATTTGAGTTTGTTCGGTGACAAGAACAAGCCAATTCGATTTTGGTTCAGATCCAGCCTATCAATGGGATAGAAAACGTAAACTGTTCAGCCTGGCAGAGCTAAGCACTCTTCCAAGTGCCTTTCTACATTCTGTTTTGCCAAGTGTCACTCTATGAGTGGTTTTTCATTTGTTTGTTTGTCCACACAGAACTTCAGTGTTTTTCTTTGCGACCACTTGTCGGATTGAGATGACATTACATTTTCCTGCCTCTCACCTTTCTCGGCTTCACGCCTTGGAAACCAAGGCATTTAGGATCATTGGTATCTCCTGCGATGAGGCTGAGTCTTTGGGTCTCTCACTCTCTCTCACTGCAAGCAGGTTGGTGGACTTTCTGTCTTCTACCGTCTCCTCTCCGGTCTCGCCCCCCTGCACTGTCTGCGATTTGTCTCCATATTTCCGCAGGGTGCTTAGGGTCCTCCAGCAACACCCTTCTGGTAAAACTACCAAAATCAAGAATCACTGCTCACCTTCACTCTTTCATTCCACTTTTTCCCCACCTTTGGAACAAACCCCCACACTCTCTTTAATCCCACTCTTCCCTCCACATCTTCAAAACAGCTGTTCACCACCATCTCCTGTCTTCCCTCATCCAAAACCACGATCTTTTCTACCCCTGCTAATCCACCCCAAACCCACCTCCTTCAAATTCCCTGCTTTCCTTCCTGAAAGTCCCTGTCTTGTAAGTACCTGAAAGTCACTGTAGTGTCCATCTTATTTACCCTGTGTTTACCTGCCCCATCCCTCTCCCTTTCACAGATCTCCTCATGCCCCTGTTCCACACTGTGTTTTTCCTTCCCTCTCCCACCCCTCTTTACTCCTGCTCCCCTTGTTGTATGTTCTGTGTATTGGCTCTCATACGAGCCTCAACAGTGCATACAAAAAAAAGGACTACTGGACCTGTAGCTTATCTGGGCCCTGGCCCAATGTACCCCAAATTTGGTAGCATTCTGACTGGTGGGTATGGAGAGGAAAGATTTTAACGGAATTGATGAGATTTTCCCAAACATTTACCAAGTCCACCATTTTGACATACTTCTGGTCACATGATTAGCATGACCTCCACAATTTAATATCATGACCCTGTCCCAATGTTGTAACCCATCAGGTCAGGTCAGGTATGGGAGCATGTGCCAGAACAGCGCGTCGCTGCGTCCACTTTCCGCCGGTACTCCAGGGGCCTCCGTCTGGCCATCCCCCAGGCAGATGCCAGGCCCATCCCCATCTCCTTGAGATGATGGTCAACCTGCTGCAACCATGAGGCACGTGGTCGGCCCACTGGCCTCCTCCACTCATGAGACTCCCTCGCTGAGAGAATCTGGTAAGCAGGATCAGCATCAGGAAAATGAGCCACATGTCCATACAGCCGCAACTGACGCTCACGGACTATGCAGGTAACAAATCTCATCCGAGTCTCTCTCAGCAACCGCTCGTTGGATACAAAATCCGACCAGCGAAAGCCAAGGATTCTCGGAAGAGACCTAGTACCAAAGGAATTAAGTCTCCGTCTCAGATCCTTGGTCAGAGTCCAAGTCTCGCACCCATAGAGCAAAACTGGAAGTACCAAGGACCTGAAGACTCGGACTTTCGTCCTCCCGCACAGGTACCGGCAGCGTCACACCCCATGATCCAGTGAATCCATGACGCCCCAGGCCCGACCCAGACGTCTATTGACCTCTGACTCGCAGCCAGCAGAGACATGAATATCACTGCCAAGGTAAGTGAATCTCTTCACGACCTCAACATCCTCACCACAAACAGACACAGACAGGACAGCAGCATCCAAGATGTCACCGAAAGCCTGGATCTTAGTTTTGACCCAAGAAACCCGTAATCCCAGCGGCTCCGACTCCTCATTCAGCACCTCGAGGACCCCCAAAAGGATGTCTAAAGTTTCCGCAAAGATGACTGCATCGTCTGCAAAATCAAGGTCCGAGATCTTGACATTCCCAAACGATGCACCGCAACTTGATCTCTCCGACATCCTCCCTAAAATCCAGTCCATACAAGTGCTGAAAAGTGTGGGGGCAAGTACACATCCCTGACGAACTCCAGTAACAACTGGAAATAAGTCAGAGGTGGTACCACCACACTTCACAGCACTCTCAGTACCAGAGTAGAGTTCAGACATCAGATCGATCAGTTTTGGTGGCACCCCACGAAGACCAAGAATCCTCCAGAGGACATCCCGATTCACTGAATCGAACGCTTTACAGAGATCAACATAGGCTGCAAGCAGCCCCTGCCGAAACTCTCGTCTGCGTTCGGTGAGGACACGAAGTGCAAGGATACGGTCAATCGTTGACCTCTTTGGTGTAAAGCCTGACTACTCTGGACGCTGGTGCTCAAGCAGATGGTGGCGAACCCTATCAAGAATTATCCGAGCAAAGACCTTGCCCGGCACTGAGAGCAGCGTCACCCCTCGGTAGTTGTTGCAGTCTGGGTGATCACCCTTCCCTTTCCAGAGAGGGACAACAAGGCCCCTCTTCCAGTCAGTTGGGATGATGCCTGTGTTCCAGGCAGAGCACAAAACTGCATGCAACGACACGAGTGCAGCATTTCCACCAGCCTTGAGAAGTTCGGCATGGATGCCACAGATCCCTGGAGCTTTGCCCCGTTTCAACTGGTTCACCGCAGCCTGTGTTTCCACAAGCGAAGGTGGACCACAGTTGATTTGAGGGTCAGCAACAGGGATTGTAACACCCTTGACGTCCAACTCGACAGCTGGGGGATCAGCCTGGTACAACCGCTCAAAGTAACCGGCCCAGCGGGCCTTCACTTCAGACTCCTCTGTCAAGAGCCTACCACTCTCTGCTCGAACTGCAGTGCTCCGAGGGATGGGCTTGGATGAACGTAATGCGCGAATTCCCCTGTAAGCGGGACGAGAATCAACTGTCCACAGGTGATGCTCTACCCCCTCACAGATTCCTCGCACATAGGCCTCCTTGTCCACCCTCAGTGCACGTACAGTTTTACGCCTCAGCTCCCTGAACAGCTCAGCTCTGCCATTCAGCCTGGCCCTGCGACTCTGATCAATGGTATCCAGTGTCCCTCGAGAGACAAAATTCTTCTTTGCCCTGCGGTGAGTTCCAAGACATCCACCGGCAACATCAAGGACGGTGGTCTTGAATGCGCTCCACAACTCTTCAGGACCCCCCAAAGCACCCAGACCCCCCAAGTGTCCACTCAGCCTGTTCGCAAACTCCTCAGCTACTCTCTCATCCCTGAGCTTGGCAACATCCAGCCTAGGCTAGGATGGTACCATTCTCCAGGATTTAAGGTGCAGCTTTAGAGTTGCTACAACAAGCCTGTGGTCAGTATTGAGGAACTGAGCACTCCGGTAGACCCTGCAGTTCTGGATCATCCTCCAACGACCGTCAATGAGGACATGGTCAATCTCCTTTGCCACACCGCTAGCGTTGGAATACCAAGTCCAGCGATGAGCTTGTGGGTGCTGAAACCATGAACCAGCCACCCTAAGTCCATGACTTCTTGCAAAGTCAAGGAACTTAGTGCTATTCTGGTTCATAGTTCCTGACCCATGGGGACCAACACACACCTCATAACCATCCCTATCAGTTCCAGTCGATGCATTGAAATCCCCCAAGACTAGAAGTGTATCTCGTCTGGGGCACTGATCAACCACAGACTCGAGTGTGGCGTAGAATGCATCCTTCATGGTGAGATCACTCGCCTCAGTTGGAGCATAAACAGAGACCAGGGAAATGACACCTAAGGAGTGACGAATCCTTAATCTCATAATACGCTCATTGACCGGTGTTACCTCAATTATCATTGGGGTCAGCTTATTGGACACAGCTACAGCAACTCCTTGGGTATGGTAACCATCAGAGCGACCAGACCAATAGTAGGTGTAACCACCCACCATTATCTCGCCGCAATCCGGTCTCCGAACCTCAGAGAGAGCTGCAATCCCAATGTCCAAACGCTTGAGCTCAGATGATAACAGAGACAGGTGATCATCCTCTCTTAGGGATAGGACATTCCAGGCACCCACCCGAAGGGACCGCCTCAGGTTAACCCAAGGAGACCGCCGTCTGGTGGACGACACCTCAGCACCACTCCGACACACTCTCCCGCAATCTGACCCAGGGATGTTACCCCGTGGTTTCCCTCCGATCAAAGATTGGGGGTCCCGAAGGCTTTGCCCCAATCCCGTCATCCGGTGAGCTGCCCTGCGAAGGGAAGCTGCACAGGAGGTACTCCCACGGAGTGGGTTTTCAGATTTTTTTGCGTTTTTACGTTTTGCGGAATGAAGGGTTTTACGGTGGCTGGAGTGCAAATCCTGCCACCAACCTCCTAATAAGAAGTAACCCAACTGCAGGAGGACGTCTGCAGACACAGTTGGGCACTAGATATGGATGGCCGTTGGCTCACAAGGAGCTCCTCCGCCCTTTGACAGGTTTTGTTTTTAATCCTGCTGGGTGTCCATATCCAAACACCCCCCTCACCACAAAACCTGGTGGGGGAGACGGTTTAGTCGCCGACAACCCGACCATGGAACAGGTTAGTACAGGTTTACATGGTACCTGTAGCAGGTCACAGATCGAACCTGACCTGACTACAAATGTAACCCATATTTGGTAACATTCTGACTGGTGGGTCTGGAGAAGATTTTGAAAGGAATTAATGTGATTTTCCAAAAAATTGAAAGTCGGCCATAGCACTAAAAGTTGACAAAGTTGACATACTTCTGGTCACGTGAATAGCATGACTTCCACAATTTAATTAACATCCCTACCCTTGTCTAATATTGCCACCCAAATTTGGTAGAATTCTGACAGGTGGGTCTTGAGAAGAAGATTTTGGAAGGAATTTATGCGACCACCATTTTGACACACTTCCAGTCACGAGATCAGCATGGACTCTCACAATTTAACATCCATACCCTGCCCTAATGCTGCAACCCAAATTTGGTAACATTCTGACTGTTGGCTCTGAAGAATAAGATTTTTGAAGAAATTTATTAAGTCGACCATTTTGACCCACTTAAAGTCACATGAGCGGAATGAGCTTTGCAATCCCTGTTACCAGTCAGAAGAGGAAAGTTGCTGCCAAATTTCAGCCAAATCAGCCCAGCGGTTTGGCCGGAGAAGTCAAAAGAAGAGACTGACTGTGCGTGATGACAATACCTTATCTGGAACTTGAATTTCGGATAAGCTAAAAATTACCAGTAATTTAATCCAACATTAAATAACTCAAAGGCAGGTACATGGTCAGTAATGCTTCATTCTATTCCACAGAATATATTTTAATTGAGGTATGTTGGCTTTCTGATGGTGAAGCCATATGACTGGTCTCCCAGAGTGGAGGTTCAAATCCAGCTTAAGGCAGCAATATCAAGTATTTGCTATAGAATTGCCAATTAAAAACCCATCTGGTTTACTGATGGTCTGCAGGGATGGTGTAATCTGTCTGCTTTGTCTGTTCTGGTGTACGTGTCGCTTTTATTGTTGGCTGTTCTGGTGTAAGTCTTGGTTAATACTTAATCCCCTCAAAGCAACTAAAATGGTACCGTGTGAAATGACATGCAACTCCTTTTAACCTTTTACAATCAAACAAACCAAAAAGTCGTTCTCAGAATAAAGTCAAAGGCAGACACTCATTGTCTTTTGGGAATCCATATTTATTGGGTCAATTGGATTCAGGTTGTTCAGTCACTGGATTGTGACTTCAAAAAAAACAAACGATCTACAGCTACTTACGTTAATAATGATAATAATAATACCACTACGACTAATAAAAAAAAAATACACAAAGTCTGACATGCATATCAGATTGCAAGCCACAGTGGGTTCTTAATCCCTGCCATTGTCGTGTACAAAATGCAAGCTTGTGCTATTACACAAGGTAATAACATATATATATATATATATTGTTGTGGTTACCAGATTCGCAAACCACCATTCAGGTCCCTTAGGTGAGGTATCTCGGTAAGTGCATGTGTAGTTAGGCCCAAACCCGTTGTCTAGTGGGAATACATGTCATTTATGCGAGCTGCGACTCTTCAGGATAGCCGTTTTTCTTTTACTATCTTTATTTTGGACCAATCGCCACCATCACAACCACAACAACAACCACCAACCACAACGCCGCTTCACCACAACCGCCATGACCTTTACCGTCACAACTCGCCACCATCGCATCACCGTCATCTCGCGCCACTCATGGGCACCGATGCTGGACTCGTGTAGGGCGCACGTTGAACAGCGTGTACAAAATCACGGATTTTCTGCTTCAAAAACGGATCAAAAACGACACACGCCCACTTTTTGCCGTCCAATCGGTGAGCGAGGGGCGAATTGGCCCCGCCCCCAGGGCGATCGATATATGCAAATTTGTGGATCAAAAAGCCTTCACGCCCACTTTTTCTCGGGCCAATGGGGAGCGAGGTGAAAGGTCAAAGGGAGGGGGTCAAAGGCGAAGTTACGGGGGGGGGATAAAAGGACCGTGTTCGTCAGTCAGAGTCGGAACGAGAGAGTCGCAAACAAGAACGGGTCGGAGAGTCAAGAAGAGGAGAGTCGGAAGCAGAGGGTCAAGACTTCGCGGGCGGTGGAGCTGCTCGTCGTGTGCGTTGGAGTCGGAACGGAGGGGACGGAGCTGTGGAAAGGCGGCGACACCAGACGAGGGGGTGCTCGCGTCGTGCAGGAAGCTGCACCCGAGGGAGGCCGGCAGCGCGACCTGGCCGAGGTGGAGACGCTCGTCGCATATAATAAAGATCCTCTATACCCCGAGCATCAGCAACCCCCTCCTGTTTCCCCCCGCGCTGAGATAGTGCGACCAAGGGGGCCCCGTTCCCACCCCCTGCCAGGCACTGTCCACGAGGCCCGCGGGTTGCGGGGCCATCGCCGCTCCGCGTCTCATCACCAGACGGGTAGGCCCGACCCGGTCTCGGCCTCAGGCCTACTCCATTCGTGGGGGATTTCTTTTCCTTGGTTTTGGGTATGTGTTGTCGGCGCCGTCTGTGAAGCAGAATTGTGTAAGTGTTGCCGTGTGCTCGGTAGTCGGTATTAGCTCTGCACTGTGTTTTCACTTTTATGTTTGCTTTTTGTGTAAATGGAATTGTGTTTTCTTTTTTGTGTGCATTTGGTGGAATTTTATTTGTGTGCTTCCCGTGTGTCGCGAATAAATGTGCTTTATTGTTGAACTGTTCTCCCGCTTCGCTTCGTCTTTTCCTCCATTGAATCCCCATCTTGCTTCACGTAAAGGGTTGGTAGTGGGCTGAATACGCCCGATAATTAATCGAACCGTCGAGGTCGACGATAACACCGCTCGGTTATTCTGATAGTACGGAACGGGTCGCTTAAGTGGCCCGTGTCCGAAGTCGACCTGCGGCGAGGTGCGATCGCCCGGTCTACCCTCCGCGTGGGTACTTAGGTAGTTCGAATTTGGCGAGCAACCCTATCCCACGCGGGGGCTGATTGGCTCGATCGCGGTGAGACCGAAAGGTCCACCCGTGACTGGTTCCCGGCGTTAGTCCGAGAGGGTCACGACTGGATTGTCCGTCCGGTGGGCGACGTGCCGCGATTCGAGTTACGTGGCCGTTCGCACGCCGGCGGGCGCGAAGACCGCAACACTGGTGTCAGGAGTGGGATACAAATCCATCGCCCTCCTCGCGGCACTGGTATCGGAGAACAGGAAAACGGGCTCTCCTGTCTCCGGCTAAATTCACGGGAATCGGTCCAGGGGTGAGAGAAGCGACCCCCGATTCCCTCCAAATTACGAGCGAGCGAAATTAACCCTTCACGAGAAGCAAGATGGCGTCTCAAGGCGAGCGGGTGCCGGGTGGATTAGGTATGTGTAATAGTAATGTAGAATCCATGGCTCAGGACGAGATCACCGTGCAAGAGAAACCCGTACCAGAAGGTTGGGAAAGGCATCGATGCAGTTCATCTGGTCGGTTTTTTTATTATAACCCCACCGCTAAATGTAGTCAGTGGGAGTGGCCAGGGCAGGTGACAATACAGCACGTTATGGAACTCGTGCAGAGCATAAATGACAAACTGGATTACAGGAATGCCGAAATGAAAGAAAGGAACAACGAAATGAAGAGAAATACGCAACAAATGGAAAATAAAAAAATGGATGGAAACGCACTCGAAGCGAAAAACCAAATGAAAGAAATGCGGGGTGAGATGCAGAGCATAGGCATAGGCCTGCAGGCAGGCATTATGGCGAGGAGCGAAACGCGGACCACGGGCGAGAAAATGGCGCTGCCACGTGCTGGGACGAACGAGCTGGGGGGGAGTGCAACGGCTGTCAGGCCCGCGGTCGGGGCGGGCGAGAAAATAATTCGGGAGACGTGTAAGACGAGACACGAGGTAAAGAAGGTATTAGAAAAATTAAAAGAAAGCCAGGAGGAGACAGAGGAGGGATTGAAGGTCGAAACGGTGGAGTGTGAGAAAAGACTTCAAGACATGACGAAGAGAGTTGATAAGCTGGGACTGGAGGGAAAAACGGAGACAGAGGAACTGGGAAGACGGGTCGAAAACCACAAGCGCAAGCCGGAAGAACAGTTAGAAGCCAAAGCAAAGTCTGAGTGTGCGGAGATGAGAAAGGAATTGGAAAATAAAGTTTCTGAGTTACAGAAACACCAAAACAAAGAGAGGGAACTACAAAACGAACTGAGAGTGTTAAAAGAGGAAAGGAAGAGAACGGAAAATGAAACTTTAAGAAACCACACTGTACAGATCGAACAGCTGGAAGCGAAGGCCAGACTAAAGAATGAGGAACAAGAAAGAGTAATGAAGGAAGAACGAATGAGACAGGAGAAAGAAATCAGTCAGTTGAAAGAAATGACGAGATTGCAGAAGGAGGAACAAGAAAGACAGTGGAATAGAAAACTGAAAGTGTATGAATTTGAAACTGAACGACAAAAGGAAAAAAATAGGTTTGAATACGAGGAGAAAGTAAAGGAGCAAGGAATGAAGCAGGAAGGAGAAATCAGGAGATTGAAGGACACAACGAGATTGGAGAGGGAAGAACGAGAGGAACAATGGAATAGAAAACAAAAAGAACATGAATTTGAGGTTGACCAATTGGAAGAAAAGCTGAGGCTGGAGTACGAGATAGACAAAGAACAGCGAATGAAACACAAACAGGAGATTAACCAAATGAAGAAAACCATGAAACTGGAGAAGGAAGGACAGGAGAGGAAACGAGGAAGAGTAATGAGACAGCAGCAAATGAAACACAAAAAGGAGATTAACCAAATGAAGCAAACCATGAAACTGGAGAAGGAAGGACAGGAGAGGAAACGAGGAAGAGTCGTGAGAGAACAGCGAATGAAACACAGGAAGGAAATGAGCCAATTGAAAGAAACGATGAGATTGGAAAACAAAAAGCAGGAGGAACAGTGGGAAAGAAAACAACAACTCTATGAGTGTGAAATTGAACAACTAAAACGGAGGGAGAACGAACAGCTAATGGGGCTCAGAGAGAAAGAACGACTCAGATGGGAAAGGAAAAGGAACCAGGAAGAGACAGAAAAAAGGAACCAGGAGAGAAAATGTATAGAGACACGGGAGACAGAAAAAATAGAGGAGAGACTGCACGATGAAGACGGGGTAAGTGACGCACACACACACACGGAGGTAGTGGAGGACAATGGGGGTGAGCTCGCGGAGCGTGTGGGGACCCAGTGCGAGCACCTGGATGGCCTCCTCCAGGAACGAGGGGAGGGAGTCTGCCCCCTTGAGGCGAGTCACGACCAGGTGAGTTCGGTCGTGCTTTGCGAGGTTGAGAGGACGGGTGCTGTGGACAGGTGCTTGGAAAGCTTGGGGGGTATAGAGGCCCCGGAGACCCTTGTGGGGACTCGAATCCCCAGTGTGGTTGTCCCTGTGTGTGTGGTGCAAGGTGTGAGTGCGTCCCCGTGTGTGGAAGCGACCCCGTGTGTGAGTGGTGTGGTGGCGATGGTGCCAGAGTGCGTGCTTCCCAGCACGCCGTGTGTGGATGAGGCACCGTGTGTGAGTGAGGCACGGAGTATGGATGAGGCACCGCGGTTGAGTGCCCCCGCGTGTATGAGTGAGGGACGTTGTGTGGAAGAGACCGCATGTGTGAGTGTCGCCGTGTGTATGAGTGAGGTACCGCGGGTGAGTGCCCCCGCGCGAGTGAATGGAGCACCACGTGTGAGTAGTATGGTTTGTGTGAGTAGTGAGGCACGCGTGAGTGAACGGCCGTGTGCAAGGTCGCTGTGTGCAAGGGAGACCGTGTGTGTGAGAGAGCGGTATGTAAGGGAGATGTCGGTTGGCATGCGGGAGCACGCAGCCGCATCTCCCGGTGTGAATGTGATGGAGTGGACTGTGTGCGTCGTAACACGCAGGTATGCGTGGGTTGAATGGAGACGGAGACGGCGACAGAGGAGAGAAAGCCGAGTAGCGGCTGTAGTTGTTTCGAGGACCGTGCCGGGTTCACCCAGCAGTGAGCACGCGGTTCGTGCTGTGCAACGCACGAGACCACCACGTGCTCGCTTGCGAGAGTGAAGTCCCGGTCCGGAAACGCACGCGGTGGATTTGCCGATCCCGCGGACGGACAAAGTTTAGGCAGGTAAATGGATTTGGACCGGACGGGTTCTCCACGCGATCGTGTGTGTTAAGCTCCAACGGGCAAAGCACATGTGTTCGCGTGGGGAACCCCTCGAGACGTGGGGCTTGTTTTTTTTTTTATGCGCACGGTGACGTCATGGCTGCACGTGGGGTTGGAATCCGGCAGGAGGGGTATCTCTGCCGGATGGTACCGTCCAAGGAGGGACGAGGTACACGTGCAGCTGCATGACGTCACGGGCAGGTGCGAAATGCGCGAGTTGCCGCGCGGGTGCTGTGTATTAAAAAAAAAAAAAGGAGAGACAAGCCTCACTTTCGGGTGCACAGGATTCCTGGGTAAGGGGTGGAGGACCCCCTTAACCTGGGCACAGGATGGAAACTAGTTAGGGGGAAGGGTTAGCTTAGCTAGACCGACTTCATGGGGCAGGGGTAAGTCCTCATGGAGTCCGTGGAATGGATTAGTTAGAGGGATTGTAGCCAGATTTAGGTTGGGAAATAAAATGATTTATTTGGGGACATGGACAGACTTGTGAATGTGTAGAGGGGACGTAGTTTAGCTACGTAGTGTTAAAAGGAACGTGCTACTAGTTTAAGGGACGACGTGGGAGCACGAGTTAGTTAGGGGAGGTAGTTAGGAGGATGGCAGGAGCCTGGTGTTGGCGCAGTGGTTAGGGCAGCGGCTTGGGATCCAAAAGGTCCTGAGTTCAAGCCCCGTTGGGCCACTGAATTAATACACCAGGGGGTTGACTCAGCCTGTCATCCTTCCGAGGTCGGCAAAATGAGTACCAGTACACTGGGCCGGTGTATACCCCGGTTAAAATAGGTGTACCATATCCCTGTGTCGTAAGAGGCGACCAGGGTTGCGTCAGGAAGGGCATCCGGCGTAAAACATGTGCCAAATCACTATGCGGATCATATGGATGATCCGCTGTGGCGACCCCTAACGGGAGCAGCCGAAAGAAGAAGAAGAGTAGTTAGGAGGATGGCAGAGTTCAGCGGTGAGTGTGTTGAAGAGTTGTGGGTTGTGAGGTGAGTACTTGTTGAGTGAGTGAGGCCAGCGGGTCTGTGTGAATGGAGCGAATGGGGAATGCATGGTGCGATGAGTGATTGGGGGGAGGAGTGACTCCCGCCCAAGGGACCCCGGGGTCGGTATAAAGTGAGTTAGGGGGGATTAGTCAAATTGAAAAAAGGAGGTCGTTTTGTTGTTGGTGGGAAAGTAGGCTCGAGACCCATTTGGAGGGGTGCAGGAGCCCTGTTGACAGGCTTGGGAGCGTGGCTGCGAAAGGTGAGTATCGCTGAGTGGGTACCCCGGGCACCAGGCTAGTCGGCCGCGGTAGGCCAAGGGCCCATGGGGGGCCGGGATAGAGTAGTGGGCACGGGTGCGCCTGCTTGGTGCGGGGGCCCGGGGCGCCATAAGCCGCGTGGGCAGTGCAGTGGGCACGGGTGACCCTCGGAAAGGGGCCCGGGAGGCCGGCCTGCCACGTGTGCGTTTCAGGGGAGGTGCCATGGGGGCACTCCCCGGTGTTAGGGAGCTGGTAGGCTCGGAGGCAGTGTAGTGCCCGGGGTGCCATAGCGGGAGAATCGGCAGAGGGTCGTGCCTGCCAAAGGGAGCCACGTGTCCCAGCCAGGAGACCGTGTGAGGGCACGGAGGGAAAATTGGGGGGCGAGGCCCGAAATTGTGAGGACACCAACACAGGCGACGGGAATCTGGGTTGTTAGAACCAATAGTTTAAGCGAGAGGCGCTTGTTGAAAGCCCCGGGGTAGTTTAACAGTTAAATGGTTAGGGTAGATTAGGAGATGTACCCCTCCGCACCATCCATCCCCTCGCTGTCGTTGTGGGCCGCTGGACCCACTTTGGGTTAGATCGCCGAACTCTGGGGAGGCCATTCTGAGGCTTCGTTGGGCCTCGACACAGGACGTTAGCTCTCCCTTATTCCCCTCCGGGAAGGGAACGTAGGGGTTGGGAGTAGGCTAGGTGACAGGATAGGTTAGCCGAACAAGGACGATAAAGGGGGTTAGGGGACGATTTATAGTGGGGAAGTAAAAATAAAAACAACAAAAAAATAAGTTGGGGCTAAATTGGGGTTTGACAAATTAAGGGAGTGGGTATGTACAGTGACAGGCAAAGGCGATAGGTCGGGAGGGAGACAGGTAGGTAGGTCCGAGCCCGCCTTCCAAGTGGCCAGCACCACCGCACTCCCTCCACCAACCTCCATTGAACGGCAAAGGCTGGCCAACTTCATCGGCTGGCCGTGTTTTGCTTCAAGGCCTGTGCCGGCCACTTCGTCTGCAGCTGCTGTACTTCAAGGCCTGTGCCGGCCAGTTAATCTGCCGGCTGTGTTTGCCTGCAGCGGCCTTCTTCTGCGGGCTGTGTTTGCCTGCTCACCTTTGCCATGCCATGCCCACTGCCCATGTTCACCAGCCCCGTTCAATTTTGCTTTGCCCCCCCTGTTCATTTCCATGTGCGCCAGGATCCGCAAGGCAACAGTTTGCAAGCTGCAAGAACTGCCCTGTTGGCAGCTACAACACGGGCCTGCAGTGGCGGCCCGTGCACCGTGTTTGCGTTCATGCATCCATTCGTTGTGCTCATTGCGTGTGCCACTTGAGCTGGCACGGAGACTGCGTTTGTGCAGCCCATGCACCGTTGTGGTTCACTGCGTTCAGTTCAAAAGGGAAGGCCTTGGACTGCGTGTGAGCAGCCAGCCACGTTCCCTGTCACCTGCATTGTTTTGAGCCAGAGACTGCATGTGGGCAGCCTGGCTCCCTGCTAACTGCTTTCTTTTGCAGAGTTCAATGATCCTGGGCCATGGTTTAGTGTAAAATTTGTAAGTTAAGGTAAGATGTACTGTAAATATGAGTGCGCCCCCCCGGCATGTATGTCTTAGCGCCGGCAATTTTATTTAAGTCGTCCGTGTGAGTGAGTTTGTTTAGATAGTTACGCAGCCCTCAGGTTATTTATTTTGGGGACACGAATACCATGAATGTCGCACTCAGGGATCCGTAGGTAAAGTGTACTAGGGGAAAACTACACATGATGGCACACGAAAATTTGACGACTCGGGACGAGTCTGTAAAAAGGGAAGGGGGTAGTGTTGTGGTTACCAGATTCGCAAACCACCATTCAGGTCCCTTAGGTGAGGTATCTCGGTAAGTGCATGTGTAGTTAGGCCCAAACCCGTTGTCTAGTGGGAATACATGTCATTTATGCGAGCTGCGACTCTTCAGGATAGCCGTTTTTCTTTTACTATCTTTATTTTGGACCAATCGCCACCATCACAACCACAACAACCACCAACCACAACGCCGCTTCACCACAACCGCCATGACCTTTACCGTCACAACTCGCCACCATCGCATCACCGTCATCTCGCGCCACTCATGGGCACCGATGCTGGACTCGTGTAGGGCGCACGTTGAACAGCGTGTACAAAATCACGGATTTTCTGCTTCAAAAACGGATCAAAAACGACACACGCCCACTTTTTGCCGTCCAATCGGTGAGCGAGGGGCGAATTGGCCCCGCCCCCAGGGCGATCGATATATGCAAATTTGTGGATCAAGAAGCCTTCACGCCCACTTTTTCTCGGGCCAATGGGGAGCGAGGTGAAAGGTCAAAGGGAGGGGGTCAAAGGCGAAGTTACGGGGGGGATAAAAGGACCGTGTTCGTCAGTCAGAGTCGGAACGAGAGAGTCGCAAACAAGAACGGGTCGGAGAGTCAAGAAGAGGAGAGTCGGAAGCAGAGGGTCAAGACTTCGCGGGTGGTGGAGCTGCTCGTCGTGTGCGTTGGAGTCGGAACGGAGGGGACGGAGCTGTGGAAAGGCGGCGACACCAGACGAGGGGGTGCTCGCGTCGTGCAGGAAGCTGCACCCGAGGGAGGCCGGCAGCGCGACCTGGCCGAGGTGGAGACGCTCGTCGCATATAATAAAGATCCTCTATACCCCGAGCATCAGCAACCCCCTCCTGTTTCCCCCCGCGCTGAGATAGTGCGACCAAGGGGGCCCCGTTCCCACCCCCTGCCAGGCACTGTCCACGAGGCCCGCGGGTTGCGGGGCCATCGCCGCTCCGCGTCTCATCACCAGACGGGTAGGCCCGACCCGGTCTCGGCCTCAGGCCTACCCCATTCGTGGGGGATTTCTTTTCCTTGGTTTTGGGTATGTGTTGTCGGCGCCGTCTGTGAAGCAGAATTGTGTAAGTGTTGCCGTGTGCTCGGTAGTCGGTATTAGCTCTGCACTGTGTTTTCACTTTTATGTTTGCTTTTTGTGTAAATGGAATTGTGTTTTCTTTTTTGTGTGCATTTGGTGGAATTGTATTTGTGTGCTTCCCGTGTGTCGCGAATAAATGTGCTTTATTGTTGAACTGTTCTCCCGCTTCGCTTCGTCTTTTCCTCCATTGAATCCCCATCTTGCTTCACGTAAAGGGTTGGTAGTGGGCTGAATACGCCCGATAATTAATCGAACCGTCGAGGTCGACGATAACACCGCTCGGTTATTCTGATAGTACGGAACGGGTCGCTTAAGTGGCCCGTGTCCGAAGTCGACCTGCGGCGAGGTGCGATCGCCCGGTCTACCCTCCGCGTGGGTACTTAGGTAGTTCGAATTTGGCGAGCAACCCTATCCCACGCGGGGGCTGATTGGCTCGATCGCGGTGAGACCGAAAGGTCCACCCGTGACTGGTTCCCGGCGTTAGTCCGAGAGGGTCACGACTGGATTGTCCGTCCGGTGGGCGACGTGCCGCGATTCGAGTTACGTGGCCGTTCGCACGCCGGCGGGCGCGAAGACCGCAACAATATATATATATATACACACACACATGTCTACGACATTCACCAAGCTGTTTTACATTTAATTCTAACACCTTGCACTCCATGGAGATGGAAAACTTTCAAGAATTTTATCGAACAAGTTGATTGTGAATCGTACTGTGACAAAATTTCAATATATTCCTGGATTGCACGAGAAACCAGATACAATATGTTCTCAATGACGAGGATACAACAATTGGATCACCAATTTGCAGATGTAGTATCCTAGAGTCTTTGGGCTGGCAGGATGGCCGAGAGGCACACACACACACTCACCTCCAAGCTGTCTAACCTGGATTTGAATCTCAGTCTAGCTATGAACTTTCATCTCAGTGTTTCAGAGACAGGGCGATTCATCAATGTGTGTGCTGTCTCTCCGATGGATGATTAACTGGGCGTCCCATCTGCTAGCATTAGTTAGTGGACGTTAAAGATCCTGTGGTATCCTTTGTGAAGAGTCGGCGAGCTATTGCTGGCACCATGGCCAAATTTCTGCCTTAACCTTGTTTGAACGTAAGGCCTGGCGAGCTGGTTCGTGAAAGGCTCTAACCAAAAACCTCCCCCCAGCCAACCCCACAATAATGTGGGAATAATTGTGGCCATTAAAGAAAAGTATTCGAGAGTGTGCAGTCAAGATTTCTGAATTTCACTGCTCAAACTGCAATTGATTTTTGCAAGACTTGGCCGACAAATTGTCAAAAACATATTTATTGCAGAGGGAGAATTTGGGACCATGTATGAGGTGTGTGTACTAATATATGTGCATGTGTGTCCATATATATATATATATATATATATATATATATATATATATATATATATATATATATATATATATATATATATATATATATATATATATATATATATATATATATCATGCAAACATCGCTTCACCGCCATTCCCAAACAACACCCGCCAACCACCAAACCACCACAGCAAACCCCCCACCACCTTCGCCTATCTCCTTCTACAACCATCGACCACACCACCAGTCAACACCAAACGTTGTGCTGTCTAGGGCCCGTTCGGCGATTGGTACCGAACGCATCGAGCCGCGAGCGCGAATGGCGGCCTTTCCGAGGGAGAAATCCGGATCAGGAAGGCTTCACGCCCTCTTTTTCTCCGTCCAATGGGCGAGCGTCGGGCGGTGTGGCCCCGGCTCCAAGCGCGCTGAACGTGGATTCTTTACGAGAGGAATTCGGATCAAAAAGACTTCATGCCCCCTTTTTTCCACACCAATGGCTGAACGGAGGGTGGCGTGGCCCCGCCTCCAATCGCGTTATGATCCTGAAATTTGCATATAGGTTCCTCCTGCGGCCTATAAAGACGCGAGCACAAGGCGACTCGCGGGGTTCAGTTGCAGGCGGCTGGTCAGGGCGAGTGAAGAGTTCGAGTCAAGTGAATACGGCGGTCGGCATCGAGGTTGCGGTGTGGGGGTCGCTCGTCTTGTCGAGGGATCCAAGCCAGCCAGCCATTCCCCTCTCCCTGAGCATTAGCAATTCCGCCCCCCCCCATCCGCGCTGAGATGGTGCCGGGGGGCCCTGTTCCTCCCCCACCCTAAACGTGGTGCCAACCAAACTGCTTGCGCGGAGCACGCAGGAGAGGGCTCGCCGACCACGCCAGGGGCACGGAGTCGGGGGCGCAGCGGCGCAGACATTGCGGCTTGCCCGCCATCGCGGCACGAGGACGCGGGTAAGACCTTCTCGGTCTCGTGGACCTGGCCGCTCCTCCAGGTTCCACGCACATTTGGTCCACGGACCTGTCTGCCTCCTTGCCTGTGAGGGTGGCTTTCTTTCCTTTGCTTTTTGGAATGAGCGATGTGGCACCGAGTCCCGACAAGTAGAACTGTATAAGTGTTGTAAATAATTGCCCTTTTACTCAGTCGTATTGCTTTTGTCTTGACTGTTATTTGTTGCATTTTGTCTTGACTGTAATATACGTGCCTTCCGTGTTTCCGTAATAAATGTGCATTGCTTGTTGAACTGTTTCCCGCTTTGCTTCGTCTCCTTCCTTTTATTGAATCTCCATCTTGCATCACGTAAGGGATTGATAGTGGGTTTAAATCGCCCGGTAAATAATCTGAACCGTCGAGGTCGACGATAACTCCACTCGGTTATCTCTGCAGCACGGAACGAGCCGCTTAAGCGGTTCGTGTCCGGAGTCGACCTGTGGCGTGGTACAACTCCTCGTTACGCTACTCGCACGAGTACTTAGGTAAATCGATCATTCAGCGATCGGACCCTACTTCGCGCGGGTAGAATGTGGACTGAGTTGTGGTGAGGTTAAACCTCCACCCGTGACTGGCTCCGGGTGGTAGTTCCCGGAGGGTCACGACTGAATTGTCCGTTCCGGTGGGCGAGGCGGCCGCTTTTGGCTACACATGGTCGTTCGCACGCTGGACGGGCCAGAATTCGCAACATTGGCGTCAGGAGTGGGATACGAACTCATCCCCCTCCTCGCAACACTGGTGTCAGGAGTGGGATACAAACTCTCCCGTCTCCATGCTAAATTCACAGGGATCGGACCAGGGGTGTGTGAGGCGACCCCCCCCCCCCCCGTTCTCCCCAAATTGCGAGCAAAACTAAATTAATCTCATGAGAAATAAGATGGAGTCTCAAGGCGAGCGGGAGCCGGGGGTATTAGGTATGTGTCGTAATGTAAAATCCATGGACCAGGATGAAATCCCCGAGCAGGACATTTCCGTGCAGGAGCAATACCCCCCACGAACAAACTCAGAGTCCGAAATGGGCACGGCAGCGGCAGAGGCCGCAGTGGATGACACCTCCCCACCCCTCCTCCGTCAAAATCCTTCCCCATCCCCCAGCGAAGCCGCGGCCGACAGAGGCGATTCGGCTTCGTCGGAGGCGGATGAATTCTGCCGAAAGGGGGAAATGATGATACTGATGTTACAAGCGATGAGTGCGAAAGGAATGAGAAACAACATAAAGGCAATGGCACGCGGACAACGGTGTGCAAAATGGCGGCGCCACGTGGCGATACGATGGAGTCAGCGAGGGGGAGTGCAACGGCTGTCAGGCCCGCGATAAAGACGGGCGAGGTCATAATTAATGGGGAGACCGAAACGTGAAAGACGAGACACGAGGTAACGACATCCGAAAAATTAAAAGAAACAAGAACAACAGCAGAGAATGAAACTTTAAGGAACGACACTGTGCAGATCGAACAGTTCAAAGCCAAAGCAAGGTTGGAGTGTGCGGAGATGAGAAAGGAATTAGAAAAAATAGCTTCCGAGTTACAGAAACACCAAAACAGAGAGAGGGAATTGCAAAATGGGTTGAGAATGTTGAGGAAAGAAAGAACGACAGCAGAGAATGAAACGTTAAGGAACCACACTGTACAGATCGAACACCTGGAAGCGAAGGCCAGATTAAAGAATGAGGAGCAAGAAAGAGTACTGAAAGAACAAAGAATGAGACAGGAGAAGGAAATCAGCCAATTGAGGGAGACAACGAGATTGGAGAGGGAAGTACAAGAAGAACAATGGGATAGAAAACAAAAAGAACATGAAGCTGAGGTTGACCAATTGAAAGAAATGGGAAAGGCTGGAGTACGAGGAGATAATGAGAGAGCAGCAAATGAAACACAAAAAGGAGATTAACCAAATGAAGCAAACCATGAACCTGGAGGACAGGAGAGGAAACGAGGAAGAGTAATGAGAGAGCAGAAAATGAAACACATAAAGGAGATTAACCAAATGAAGCAAACCATGAAGCTGGAGAAGGAAGAGCGGGAGGAACAGTGGGGTAGAAAACAGGAACAATGTGAGTTTGAAATTGAACAACTAAAACGGAGAGCAAGATTGGAGTCAGCGGAGATTGAGGAGCTGCGGAGTGAGAACAAACAGCTAATGGGGCTCAGAGAGGAAGAACGACTCAAATGGGAAGGAAAAAGGAACCAGGAAGAAACAGAAATAGGGAACAAGGAGAGAAAATGTATCGAGACACCTGAGACAGAAAAAATAGAGGAGAGACTGCATGATAAAGACGGGGTTAAAGGGACAGAACACACACACATGGAGTTAGTGAGGCTTGATGGGTGTGAGCTGGCGGACTGTTTAGGGACCCGGTGCAGGCAGCTGGATGGCCTCCTTCGGGAACAGAGGGAGACGCTGTTCTCCCTTGAAGCGAGTCACGACCAGGTGGGTTTGGTCGTGCCAGGCGGAGTCGAGGGGGCGAGTGCTGTAGACAGGTGCAGCTTGGGGGGGTATGGACGCCCCGGGAGCCCTGGAGGTGACCCGATTCCCCAGCGTGATTGTCCCGTTGTTTGTGGTGCAAGGTGTGAGTGCGGCCCCGTGTGTGAGTGGTATGGTGGTGAGTGAGCCGAAGTGCGTGCTTCCCAGCACGCCGTGTGTGGATGAGGCACCTCGTGTGAGTGTCACCGCGTGTGTGAGTGAAAGGGTCTCTTTGAGGGAGACCGTGTGTGTGAGAGAGCCGTATGTAAGGGAGATGACGGTCGGCATGCGGGACCATGCAGCCACGACTCCCCGTGTGAGTGTAATTGCACGGTGTGTGAGTCTCGTGACACACAGGAGTGCGTGTGTGGAATGGAGCTTGAGCGCGAGAGTGCGACGGCGACAGAGGAACGAAGGCCGAGTAGCAGCAGTAGCTGTTTTGGGGACCGCGCCGGGTTTACACCGCGGCGAGCGCGAGGTTCGGGCCGTGCAACGCACGAGGCCGCCACGTGCGCGCTTGCGGGAGTGAAACCCGGTCCGGAAACTCCAGCGGTGAATGTTGCCGATCCCGCGGACTGACAAAGGTTAGGCTGGATAAACGGATTTTGACCAGATGGGTTTTCCACGAGGGCGGGTGTGTGAAGCTCCAACGGGCAGAGCACATGCGTTCGCGTGGGGAACCCCTCGAGATGCGAGGCTTGTATTTTTTTGATGCGCAGGGTGACGTCTTTATCAAAGGGCGGAGGAGCTCCTTGTGAGCCAACGGCCATCCATATATAGTGCCCAACTGTGTCTGCGGACGTCCTCCTGCAGTTGGGTCACTTCTTATTAGGAGGTTGGTGGCAGGATTTGCACTCCGGCCACCGTAAAACCCTTCATTCCGCAAAACGCAAAAACGCAAAAAAATCTGAAAACCCACTCCGTGGGAGTACCTCCTGTGCAGCTTCCCTTCGCAAGGCAGCTCACCGGATGACGGGATTGGGGCAAAGCCTTCGGGACCCCCAATGTTTGATAGGAGGGAAACCACGGGGTAACATCCCTGGGTCAGATTGCGGGAGAGTGCGTCGGAGTGGTGCTGAGGTGTCGTCCACCAGACGGCGGTCTCCTTGGGTTAACCTGAGGCGGTCCCTTCGGGTGGGTGCCTGGAATGTCCTATCCCTAAGAGAGGATGATCACCTGTCTCTGTTATCATCTGAGCTCAAGCGTTTGGACATCGGGATTGCAGCTCTCTCTGAGGTTCGGAGACCGGATTGCGGCGAGATAATGGTGGGTGGTTACACCTACTATTGGTCTGGTCGCTCTGATGGTTACCATACTCAAGGAGTTGCTGTAGCTGTGTCCAATAAGCTGACCCCAATGATAATTGAGGTAACACCGGTCAACGAGCATATTATGAGATTAAGGATTCGTCACTCCTTAGGTGTCATTTCCCTGGTCTCTGTTTATGCTCCGACTGAGGCGAGTGATCTCACCGTGAAGGATGCATTCTACGCCACACTCGAGTCTGTGGTTGATCAGTGCCCCAGACGAGATACACTTCTAGTCTTGGGGGATTTCAATGCATCGACTGGAACTGATAGGGATGCTTATGAGGTGTGTGTTGGTCCCCATGGGTCAGGAACTATGAACCAGAATAGCACTAAGTTCCTTAACTTTGCAAGAAGTCATGGACTTAGGGTGGCTGGTTCATGGTATCAGCGCCCACAAGCTCATCGCTGGACTTGGTATTCCAACGCTGGCGGTGTGGCAAAGGAGATTGACCATGTCCTCATTGACGGTCGTTGGAGGATGATCCAGAACTGCAGGGTCTACCGGAGTGCTCAGTTCCTCAATACTGACCACAGGCTTGTTGTAGCAACTCTAAAGCTGCACCTTAAATCCTGGAGAATGGTACCATCCCAGCCTAGGCTGGATGTTGCCAAGCTCAGGGATGAGAGAGTAGCTGAGGAGTTTGCGAACAGGCTGAGTGGACACTTGTGGGGTCTGGGTGCTTTGGGGGGTCCTGAAGAGTTGTGGAGCGCCTTCAAGACCACCGTCCTTGATGTTGCCGGTGGATGCCTTGGAGCTCACCGCAGGGCAAAGAAGAATTTTGTCTCTCAAGGGACACTGGATACCATTGACCAGAGTCGCAGGGCCAGGCTGAATGGCAGAGCTGAGCTGTTCAGGGAGCTGAGGCGTAAAACTGTACGTGCACTGAGGGTGGACAAGGAGGCCTATGTGCGAGGAATCTGTGAGGGGGTAGAGCATCACCTGTGGACAGGTGATTCTCGTCCCGCTTACAGGGGAATTCGCGCATTACGTTCATCCAAGCCCATCCCTCGAAGCACTACAGTTCGAGCAGAGAGTGGTAGGCTCTTGACAGAGGAGTCTGAAGTGAAGGCCCGCTGGGCCGGTTACTTTGAGCGGTTGTACCAGGCTGATCCCCCAACTGTCGAGTTGGACGTCAAGGGTGTTACAATCCCTGTTGCTGACCCTCGAATCAACTGTGGTCCACCTACGCTTGTGGAAACACGGGCTGCGGTGAACCAGTTGAAACGGGGCAAAGCTCCAGGCATCTGTGGCATCCATGCCGAACTTCTCAAGGCTGGTGGAAATACTGCACTCGTGTCGTTGCATGCAGTTTTGTGCTCTGCCTGGAACACAGGCATCATCCCAACTGACTGGAAGAGGGGCCTTGTTGTCCCTCTCTGGAAAGGGAAGGGTGATCGCCAAGACTGCAACAACTACCGAGGGGTGACGCTGCTCTCAGTGCCGGGCAAGGTCTTTGCTCGGATAATTCTCGATAGGGTTCGCCACCATCTGCTTGAGCACCAGCGTCCAGAGCAGTCAGGCTTTACACCAAAGAGGTCAACGATTGACCGTATCCTTGCACTTCGTGTCCTCACCGAACGCAGACGAGAGTTTCGGCAGGGGCTGCTTGCAGCCTATGTTGATCTCTGTAAAGCGTTCGATTCAGTGAATCGGGACGTCCTCTGGAGGATTCTTGGTCTTCGTGGGGTGCCACCAAAACTGATCGATCTGATGTCTGAACTCTACTCTAGTACTGAGAGTGCTGTGAAGTGTGGTGGTACCATCTCTGACTTATTTCCAGTTGTTACTGGAGTTCGTCAGGGATGTGTACTTGCCCCCACACTTTTCAGCACTTGTATGGACTGGATTCTAGGGAGGATGTCGGAGAGATCAAGTTGCGGTGCGTCATTTGGGAATGTCAAGATCTCAGACCTTGACTTTGCAGATGATGCAGTCATCTTTGCAGAGACTTTAGACATCCTCTTGGGGGCCCTCGAGGTGCTGAATGAGGAGTCGGAGCCGTTGGGATTACGGGTTTCTTGGGTCAAAACTAAGATCCAGGCTTTCGGTGACATCTTGGATGCTGCTGTCCTGTCTGTGTCTGTTTGTGGTGAGGATGTTGAGGTCGTGGAGAGATTCACTTACCTTGGCAGTGATATTCATGTCTCTGCTGGCTGCGAGTCAGAGGTCAATAGACGTCTGGGTCGGGCCTGGGGAGTCATGGATTCACTGGATCATGGGGTGTGGCGCTGCCGGTACCTGTGCGGGAGGACGAAAGTCCGAGTCTTCAGGTCCTTGGTACTTCCAGTCTTGCTCTATGGGTGCGAGACTTGGACTCTGACCAAGGATCTGAGACGGAGACTTAATTCCTTTGGTACCAGGTCTCTTCGGAGAATCCTTGGCTATCGCTGGTCGGATTTTGTGTCCAACGAGCGGTTGCTGAGAGAGACTCGGATGAGATTTGTTGCCTGCATAGTCCGTGAGTGTCAGTTGCCGTGTGTCCGTGAGTATGGACATGTGGCTCGTTTTCCTGACTCTGATCCTGCTCACCAGATTCTCTCAGCGAGGGAGTCTCATGAGTGGAGGAGGCCAGTGGGTCGACCACGTGCCTCATGGTTGCAACAGGTTGAACATCATCTCAAGGAGATGGGGATGGGCCTGGCATCTGCCTGGGGGATGGCCAGACGGAGGCCCCTGGAGTACCGGCGGAAAGTGGACGCAGCGACGTGCTGTTCTGGCACATGCTCCCATACCTGACCTGACCTAGGGTGACGTCATGACTGCGTGTATTGTTGGAATCCGGCAGGAGGGTGAATCCCTGCCGGATGGCACCGTCCAAGAGGGACGAGGGACGCGAACAGCTGCCATGACGTCACGCCAAAGGTGCGCGGCTGTGAATTGCCGTGCTGGTGCGCAGGTTGCGAGTTGCCATGCTGGTGCTGCGTGAGAGAAAAAAAATATAAAAAGCAAGCCTCACTTTCGGGTGAACAGGATTCCCTGGGCAGGGGTGGAAGATCCCCTTGCCTGGGCATAGGATGGCACTAGTGAGGGGGAAGGGTTAGCTTAGCTCGACCGGCTTCATGGGGCAGGGGTAAGTCCTCATGGGGCCTGTGGAATGGATTAGGTCGAGGGATTGTAGCCAGATTTAGGAGGGGAAAATATTTTTAGAGATTTGAGGACATGGACAGACTTTGGATGTGTAGTGGGGACGTAGTTCAGCGAGGTAGGTTAAAAGGAACGTGCTGTAGTGTAAGGGACGACGTGGGAGCACGAGTTACTTAGGGGATTTAGTGAGCAGGATGGCAGGATTCAGCGGTGTGAGTTGAGAAGTATGGAATGGAACGTGTACTTGTTGAGTGAGTGAGGCCAGCAGGTCTGTGTGAATGTAGCGAATGGGGAATGCATGGTGCGATGAGTGATTGGGGGGAGGAGTGATTCCCGCCCAAGGGACCCCGGGGTCAGAGTAATGCGAGTTATCTGAGTTAGTCAAATTGACAAAATAGAGGTCGTTTTGCTCTTGGTGGGGAAGTAGGCTCGATACCCATTTGGAGGGGTGCAGGAGCCCTGTTAACGGGCTGGGAGCGTGGCTGCGAACAGTGAGTATCGCTGAGCACCGGGCTAGTCGGCCCTGGTAGGCCAAGGGCCCATGGGGGGCCGGGATAGCGTAGTGGGCACCGGTGCGCCTGCATGATGCGGGGGCCCGGGGCGTCATTAGCCGCGTGGACAGTGTCGTGGGCACGGGTGACCCTCAGAAAGGGGCCCGGGAAGCCAGCCTGCCACGTGAGCGTTTCAGGGGAGTCTCCATGGAGGGCACTCCCCAGTGTTTAGGGAGCTGGTAAGTTCGGAGGCAGTGTAGTGCCCGGGGGTGCCATCGTAGGAGAATCGGCAGAGGGTAGTGCCTGCCAAGGGAGCCACGCATCCCAGCCATGAGACCATGTGAGGGCACGGAAGGGAAATTGGGCGGCGAGGCCCGAAATTTGCGAGGACACCAACACAGGCGACGGGAATCTGGGTTGATAGAACCAATAGATTAAGCGAGAGGCGCTTGTTGAAAGCCCTGGGGTAGTTTCAGAGTTAATGGTTAGGGTAGATTAGGAAGTGTACCCCTCCGCACCATCCATCCTTTCGCTCGTTGTGGGCCGCTGGACCCACTTTGGGTTAAGATCGCTGAAGTCTGAGGAGGCCATCCTGAGGCTTGAGTTGGGCCTCGACACAGGACGCTAGCTCTCCCTCATTCCCTTCCAGGAAGGGAACGTAGGGGTTGGGAGTAGGCTAGGTGACAGGATAGGTTAGCCAAACAAGGACAGTAAAGGGGGTTAGGGGACGATTTCTAGTGGGGAAGTAAGGATAAAAATTAAAAACAACAAAAACAACAAGTTGGGGCTAAATTGGGTTTTGACAAATTAAGGGAGTGGGTAGGTACAGAGACAGGCAAAGGCGATAGGTTGGGAGGGAGACGTTAAGGTAGGTCCGAGCCCGCTGTCTGAGTGGGCAGCACCACCGCACTCCCTCCACCAACCTCCACTGCAAGGCAAAGGCTGAGGCCTGTTCCAGCCGGATCGTCTGCAGCTGTTTTCTGCAAGGCCTGTGCCGGTCGGATTGTCTGCTGGCTGTGTTTGCCTGCAATGGCCTTATTCTGCAGGCTGTGTTTGCCTGCTGCCTTTGCCATGCCATGCCCACTGCCCATGTTCATCAGCCCCGTTCTGTTTCGATTCCCCCCCCCCCTTGTTCATTTCCATGCGTGCCGGGATCGATCAAGTTTGCAAGGACTGTCCTGTTGGCAGCGATAACACGGGCCTGCAGTGGCGGCCCGTGCACCAGTTGACTTTTGTTTTTCTCCCTGCAGAGTCCATTGATCCTGGGCCATGGTTTAGTGTAAATTATAAGGTTAAGATGTACTGTAAATATGAGTACGCCCCCGGCATGTATGTGTTAGCGCCGGGAATTTATTTAAGTCGTCCGTATGAGTGGCTTTGTTTAGTTAGTTACTCAGCCCATACGTTATTTATTTTGGGGACACGAAGAACATGAATGTCGCACTCATGGATCCGAAGGTAAAACGTACTCGGGGAGAACTACACATGATGGCACACGAAAATTTGACGACTCGGGGCGAGTCTGTAAAAAGGGGAGGGGGTGGTGTTACGGTTGTGGAAGTTCGCATTACACCATAAAGAGTCCTCAGGTGAGATATATTGGTAAGTTCATGTGTAGTTAGCCCAAACCCGTTGTATAGAGGGAAGATGTGTGATTCATCCGGGCTGCGACGCTTTGAGTTTGCCATTTTTCTTTCTCTATTGTTATTTTCGACCATTAAGCCGCCAACAACGCAAACAGCCACTACCATGACCTTCACAACTCCATCCTGCAAGCATCGCTTCACCGCCATTCCCAAACGACACCTGCCAACCACGAAAGCACCACAGCAAACCCCCCACCACCTCCGTCTATCTCCAACAACCATCGACCACACCACCAGTCAACACCAAACGTTGTGCTGTCTTGAGTCCGTTCGGCGATTGGTGCCGAACGCATCGAGCCGCGAGCGCGAATGGCGGCCTTTCCGAAGGAGAAATCCGGATCAAGGAAGGCTTCACGCCCCCTTTTTCTCCGTCCAATGGGCGAACGTTGGACGGTATGGCCCCGCCTCCAAGCACGCTGAACGTGGATTCTTTACGAGAGGAATTTGGATCAAAAAGGCTTCACGCCCCCTTTTTGCCACACCAATGGCTGAACAGAGGGTGGCGTGGCCCCGCCTCCAATCGCGTTTTGATCCTGAAATTTGCATATAGGCTCCTCCAGCGGCCTATAAAGATGCGAGCACAAGGCGACTCACGGGGTTCAGTTGCAGGCGGCTGGTCGTTGCGAGTGAAGAGTTCGAGTTTGAGTCGAGTGAATACGGCGGTCGGCATCGAGGTTGCGGTGTGGGGGTCGCTCGTCTCGTCGCGGGACCCAAGCCAGCCAGCCATTCCCCTCTCCCTGAGCATCAGAAATTCCCCCCCCCCCATCCGCTGCTGAGATAGTACCGGGGGGGCCCCGTTCCTCCCCCACCCTAAACGTGGTGCCAACCAAACTGCTTGCGCGGAGCACGCCGGAGAGGGCTCGCCGACCACCCCAGGGGAATGGACTCGGGGTGCAGTGGCGCGAACATTGCGGCTTGCCGGTCTTCGGGTCACGAGGACGCGGGTAAGACCTTCTCGGTCTCGTGGACCTGACCGCTCCTCCAGGTTCCGCGCACATTTGGTCCACGGACCTGTCTGCCTCCTTGCCTGTGAGGGTGGCTTTCTTTCCTTTGCTTTTTGGAATGAGTGATGTGGCGCCGAGTCCCGACAAGTAGAACTGTATAAGTGTTGTAAATAATTGCACCTTTTATTCGGTCGTATTGCATTTGCTTTTGTTGCATTTTGTCTTGACTGCAATATACGTGCCTTCCGTGTTTCCGTAATAAATGTGCATTGCTTGTTGAACTGTTTCCCGCTTTGCTTCGTCTCCTTCCTTTTATTGAATCTCCATCTTGCATCACGTAAGGGATTGATAGTGGGTTTAGAACACCTGGTAAATAATCTGAACCGTCGAGGTCGACGAGAACTCCGCTCGGTTATCTCTGTAGCACGGAACGAGCCGCTTAAGCGGTTCGTGTCTGGAGTCGACCTGTGACATGGAACAACTCCTCGGTACGCTACTCGCGCGAGTACTTAGGTAAATCGACCATTCGGCGATCGGACCCTATTTCGCACGGGTAGAATACGGACTGAGTTGTAGTGAGGTTAAACCCCCACCCGTGACTGGCTCCGGGCGGTAGTTCCCGGAGGGTCACGACTGAATTGTCTGTTCTGGTGGGCGAGGCGGCCGCTTTTGGCTACACACGGTCGTTCGCACGCCGGACGGGCCAGAATTCGCAACAATACATTCATGCATATATATACACACGCACACACATACAATATATATGTACACACACACATATACATACTGTATACGTATACATATATATCTAAACATAAACACACATATGTGTGTGTGTGTGTTTATGGGTGTGTATATGCATATGTATATATATATATATATATATATATATATATATATATATATATATATATATATATATATATATATATATATATATATATATATATATATATATATATATATATATATATATATATATATATCGTATACAGCAAATATATATGATATGGCTTTCTCTTGTTTAAACAACAGCAAAAAGATATATATATATATATATATATATATATATATATATATATATATATATATATATATATATATATATATATATATATATATATTCCATGCTTCCATGCATGACTGGAATTATATTGAGTGTTCTACAAAATCAACTATAAAAGAGCCGTGTGTGCCACCTTGGTTCCCTTTGGCTTGATAAAGCTTGCGGATCACAAGCGAAACGTTGCTGGAGGCTGACACTGCTCTTCCCATTTGTTTCAAAATTAGAGTGGAGTTCAATATAATTTTTTGGTTGGCTGTGCCTTCTCTTTATTACAATGGATATTCCCAACCGCATTAATTTGATATGCTTGGTGTTAGCTTAATGGTTAGGGTGGCAGGCTCGGGATCCTGGAGATCCTCGGGATTTGAGTTCAAATCCTGGACCTGTTGAATTAATACCAGGTGGGGTTGACTCAGCCTGTCATCCTTCTGAGGTCAGCTAAATAGAGTACCAGCTTGCTGGAATGATTGAGCCATTTGAGTATCCTGTGTTGGAGAGGTGACCTGTCCAGGATTGTGCCTGATTATATATGTATACACACACACACACACACACACACACACACACACACACACACACACACACACACACACACACACACACACACACACACACACACACACACACACACACACGCGCACGCATAGATGTGATAAGATAAGTGAGGGAAAATGTGGGTTTCTGTTGTATTTTTGCTATTTTGTCTCGAGAATATGAAAATGACCCCCTTGAAAGAAATATGCAATGACAGTCATAATTATACAATTAAAGAAGAGCTATTTACTTTCCCCAATTGTTAAGGTATCATGAGAAGCAAGTATACTTGTTTCAGGTACACACAAACCCAGAGGGAATATATCGACCTCATAAAAGACATGGAAATGAATTTGGAGAGGGGAGCTGACATCTTGTTCAGAAAACTCAATGCAAACTACAAAATTATGCACCCTCATAAAAGACGAATCATTAGATGACGATTAGTAGCATACTTCTCAGCAATAAAATGCATGCATGAGGTTTTCCAAATTGGCGTGGTTGAAGATATTCAACCTCAATGTAATGATGCCTATACTCACCTCCGATATACTTCCTACAAGTTTCTCATGATGTTTTCCCTGATACAAACAGATAAACAAATAATTAGCTGTACTTTGGATTGCTGATAATGCAAAGATTCCTCAACTGCAATTTGTCACAAATATAAGATCAGGGGCCTCCTTTGATGAAGGTAACTGTTGTTGAAATTCTAGGCCTCAACTTTTGTCTTTGTGACAAATTAGAGCAAGCCAAGCATCTACATTATAAATAGTTTGAACTTCTTCACTCTTTCAGATCGCCCTGGTTATTTGCACAATTGTCCCATACACTCCATCAAATCAACATTCAGTTTAGCAAAAAATCAACATTCAAGCTCCGCTGCAGTCCAATGGAGTCCTCATCACGTCCTTCCTCCCAAGATAAAATGGCTTCCTTGGGGAGCAGCACGAGACCAGGTTGTTGGAGATGCAGGTGACGTAGATGACACCCAGAGGGAGCTTGAAGGACCTGATTGGGTCGACTGGATGGGAGGTTGATTTGCAGCTGAGCTGCTGGCTCCACTGTCATTTGCATGAAGCTTGGAAAACAGAAGCAGAGCATCTGGGAAGTTCGGTGGTGTTGCAGGGGTGTTTGATGGTGTGCACATATGCTGCAAAATGGGGAAGGAGAAAGGGTTGGAAAACTGTGAAGAACATTCTCCTTTGTTTGTCTTTAAATGTTGATTTAAACCGAGTTTTTCTTCTCTTCAAAGTCACTTGGCTTCTTTAACCAATTCAGTTCCATTCATCTCTTAAATAACTGGTAACATTAATGATGGAAAACAAGTCTTTTATAAACACTCAAGTCCATCTGTGTCACCAGGACAAAAATAAGGACAATTAATTTTATCAACCAAATGTTGAAAGAGGTATGCTAAATGCTGTGGAAAAGACATTCCTATACATTTATTTCGAAAAAGAAACAACATTAACATGACAAACACTCATTTAATTTTGGTCAATTTGTTGTTTTGAAGAGGAGGTTGTCATCATGCTGAGACCACAGACAAGGAGACTACTCCATCAGATTGCCTTTCATCATCATCATCATCACCATGATGTCATGTCTAATAGTTGTGGTTGGTAGCTCATAGTCCAAGTAAAATTGGCACACTTTTATGAACCAGCTAGCCAGGTAGGACATTTGATTTAAAACTCCACTCTGAGTCGCCAATCAAACCCATCCCAGTGACATAATAAAACAAGGCTTTTACCCATTCAATCATCAAGGCATTCCTCCATAAAATTGCCCTTGCTCATTCATCAACAGTTACCTTATCACATTTGCATGACAGATATTCAGACAGGACTCGGTCACCAGACCCAAAACAGAAACCTTGTCCCCACACGATGCTTATATATGGGGTTGGTGCTATGGTTTGAGGTGGGGGGGGAGATAGGAGGGAGAGCTATGGCGGTAGAACTTGGGGCGGGATGAGATGGTCTGGCGGACATGCTTTGGGGTTACTGTACCCTGACTTGCTCATCCCGAACTCTCCGACCTCCTCTCCCTCTGACTGTTGCAAACCCACTCGTTCATCATTCTCTACTCAACTTGACTCCCCGAGGTCAACTCCTTAACTAACCGAACTGCCACGTGCTGAACCCACCCCTCAGCTATTCCTACCTCATAAGAATGCCAATACATTCATACATGTTCCCAGAGGTGGATTAAGATTTTTTGGGGGCCCTGGATACAAAAATATTTTGGCTCAAAATGCCCAAAAAAACACAAGGACTCCGCATTATTTTCACAGTTGTTGTGCACATGGGTCCATTGACTAATGAGAGTTTGTTTTGTGATCATTCAATAAATTGTAGTGTGGATTTGCTGAAACAATATCGATATGCATTAACATTAGAAATTATACTAATTTTATTGTGATTATTGTTGCACTTGTGTTTATTAAACATAGTTAATATTCCATTTGCTTTCTTGATTAACCTCACCTAATAATTTTGTAATAGTCGGATAATCCTGTGTAGTTAAATATCAAGGTATAACGTTTTTAAAAAATGGATTCATTGTGTGACGGTGCTTTCTTTCCTTTCGGGTGGGGGTCTCGAAAGATTGTGAACCACGATCGGTCGTGTGGGGCCCCATGTTATCTGGAGGCCCCCATGCAATTGCGTGGGTTGCACAGTCCTCACGCCACCTCTGCTCGGGGCCCACGTTGAACTTGGCGCCCCTGGGCAGGGCCCTGCATGCCCGTACGTTAATCCACCATTGCGTGTGCCACTTGGTTCTCCGCCGACCCCGAAAGCCTCTCGACATGCCCGGTTTAAGATGGTTCTGGCGGTTCTTGCCTTCGCGCATGATCCTGAGGCATTACTTTTGCCTTCCTTGTGGGGGTATTTGTTGGGCCTGTGGAGCTGGATAACAGCAGTTCACTTAAAAATAACAAATAGACAGATTGCAAAGGGCACCTGATTGCAAAGGTGCCTAGAAGCACCTGATACCTATGGGAGCCACCAGGAGGGGTCATGTTATTATCTTTATGATTATTAATACCATAGCAGAGTGAATACCCACCCTCTGGGCGATCGTGTTCCAAGCGTGCAACACGTTCTTCTGACACATACCTTTATTTGGGCGGTGTATGGGCAACAGTCCATGCCCTGATCACTCCCAAAAATAAAATTAACCAGGGTTACATACATGAAGCGAAAACATGCGTACTGCTTATGCGCATATATAATAAATATATTGTAGATATATAGCTCAGATAATTACAATTGCACCCATCCACGCTTCTCGCAAAGGAAGAAAATGCCAAAATGAGCGAAAAATTTTTTCCCAAAACTTGATGGAATCAAATTAAACTTGCATATACACAACTTCAGGGTGCCCTCATTAATCCCTGAGAATTTCAGCTTCTTCGGTCAAATCCTTTCGGAAGAGTATATGATACATACATACACTTGCTCCATTATATAGAGATATTTACTCTCAGCACTATGTTGATGTGATTGGGTTATAAATTTTGACATAAAAAGGTACATTCAAGAAACAAAGGCAAATTAAACACCACCAATTCTGAAGCAAATAGGAAAAAAAGTCAGCCTCAGGCAACGTATAACTTGTGATCCACAAGCTTTCCCATGATGATTTGTTTTCATTATACTGTTACGGATCCAGGGTTCGAGTTTTGCCATGAAGGGAAGTGCTTGAGTTCCTTCTGAACACTTGGTCCTGAGGCCACCAGGCACAAATAAACTCCATGCTCCGGCAGGTTGTTAAGCAACCACGAGTGCCGATTGCTACTGCCCATCGGGCAGGGTTACACTACCTCGCGTGATACCTTGTGTGGATGGCCGCACCAAGGGGGTCTCATGCCCTCGATGCGTACTCTAGTTAACTTACAGGATCAGGTACAGCCGAGTAGAGTTGCAGTCTGCACCGGCTAATAAAGAGCAAATCACGTGGGGCAGAACTTCCCAGCGACACGACGTGCGAACTCGGCTGGACCAATAGGGAAAAGACGCTATGAGCTGGGTACATTTATAACAAGCAGGTTTATTTGTAACAAGTGAAGCAAGGGAAATGCAAATATTTACAAAAGAAACAAGACACTGCAGAATTTACCCTGTTATTAAGAACTTCTACAATCCTAACTTATACCATACAAAACAAGTGCCATCAAAAATATACCCCAAGGAAAGTTAGAGAGCAAAGAGAGATGAGGAAAGATGAGGGTTTTTTTTGGACCTGGCACGGCTGATGGTCCCACACTTCCCAGTCACATAGGAGGGGAGGGAAATTGAGGATGTCAAATGGTGTGTGCTCAGAGAAGGGTGCAAAATGAGGGGTGTGGTGATTGCGGATGTGGTGCAGAGAAGAAAATGGAAAGAGGTGTGTGTCTGTGGGGTCGCTTTGTAAAGAGCGGTTGTTCAGGACTTGCTGTCGCTGATTGCTTTTTTGTGTCCCCAGCAGATGAGATGGAAAATGAGAGACAAAGTTTGAGAAGATAGTCCTAATGATGCGTGAGGAAGTCTGCATGTGTAAATGTGTTTTGGCGAGACCCTCATGAATGCGTTCAGCACAGCGACTGAATCATTTGCCCACCCAGCACTCCGCTCCACCTACCCTGTTCCACAAGCTCCGTCTGCCTGTTCAGCTCTGCCTTCCATCCCGTACCGCTGACCAGGCCAAAAGTGTTTTCTCTCTCTTATTCAGGGTGTTTTATGGTTGCTTGATGAGGGAGCCCAAAGGTGGATCAGGACGGATGGTAGGAGTTTCCGAGTGCCGACATTGGTGCATGGGTGCTTCCACAAGGGTTGACCGCACAAACGTGTGGACTTGGCACCGGAAATGGCTTCATTCACTTCCGCGCCTCACCATGTGACTCATCTCTGATATCAACATGGGGCGAGGGTATCTGGTGGTGCTCTCCGGCCAAGAACATGCGCTGGACCCAAATGGGGGCCATAATTGAGTGGAGCGCGAGGGCTATCCATACAATGTTCAACGGATTCAAGCACACACGCCAGAACGTTCCAAGAATCCGCAGTGATATGTGATGCCCATTGTTCTCCACCACCTCCATAGGGCAGTGGTGGCCATCCATGGTTGTGACCGTGGTTGTGGTGGCATAGCGGTGGCATTGAATAGTGAAGGTAAGTGTGCTTGGATTGATGTGGGGATTTTTATCAAGGCATTATCATGGTTATTGAAATGTGGCAGCATGTGGTCCGAGTCTGGAGAAGGTCTGAGGTGAGAATCTGTTTGATAATGGTGTGAAGTTTGAACGGGGAATGGTGCACGTGTGCAAATAAGCTGCATGTTGCTGTGGTCTGCATGCTTGTGTGAAGGAGAGGGGTTTATGTGTGAAGTAAAATAAATAAGACAAAGAATAGGAATAAAGATGTGCTGAAAAGCCCTCGCAATGCATTTTGTCCCATAAACCCACCAGACATAACGGAATGGCTCTCTAAAACGAATACTAATGAAATAACTGTCTCAAGACCACTATATGTTGTGTGCCATTGCCGAGGTGGAGTGCCGGCTTTGCAGAACCACAACAATACTATAACACATAATTCGCCTATTTTAGAATGATTTGTACAACTTCGAGGAGTTGTTTTTTTTTTCATGACAACATCCAGTTTTTAAGTTATTTTGTCCAGCGGTGCAGGAGTCGATTAGCACGTATGATAATTGGGCCACATCTATGATGTCTGGTTTTCGTATGATAATTCCCCACTTTCATGCAAAAATAAAAACGCAAGTTTGAGGTGGCCATCCCAACTCAGCAGAACCTTCCCATGCTCACCCCAAATACCACCACCAATTTCAACACTTTTCTTCCCACAAACAAACAAAGGAAAAGACAAGTATGACGAATCCCCTCCACATACATGATGACGACAGTTTACAGTGTATTTTAGAATACCATACTTGTAATACACAAGTAGTGTTGTTATTTTGTATGTTAGTGCAAAAGGGTGTTATTGTTGTTATTTTGTTGTTATTTTTTTTGCAGGAGGAAAGGGGTGTTGTTATTTTGCGACCGTGACCTGACCCTGGGCACCCCGAACAGGTATGCAAAATTTGATGGCGATCAGCCAAACTGTTATATTCTATAAGGTTCAGACAAACATACAAACATACATCCTGGGGAGCTGCAGGTAACCATGTTCATTTACAAAAGGCATAATATAATAGAACCAAAGCATAAATATTATATTAATTCATTAATATATCGCAAATAATCACATAATTTACCATTTTTTGACATGGCAGCACAATAGGCTGATATTCTTTAGACTGTTATAAGGCTCACAAAGGAGTTTGTACATGTGCTTTATTGATTTGTCTCTTGTCTACAAATATCCTGATCACTCATTTTGGAGTACAGTGATTTCTTCTAATATTTTTGTACTACATGTGACAGGCTTGTGTACAAAATCCTCAGCCACGAAAGGTGGATGGAGGTTGTTTTCACCCCTGTTTGTGTGTCGTTGAGGAGGATATCTCAAAAAGTTGTGGACGGATTCACACGAAATTTGGTGGACAAGGTTGAATTGATTAAATTTTGGTGAAGATCCAGATCCGGATATGATCATTTTTTAAGTGATTCTTCACCACTGAGAGATACGGCTAAAAACTACAAATTGCATGACATCCCAAAAAGTTGTGGATGGAATATGACAAAACTTGGTGGATGAGTTGAGTAGGTGACAAGAACAAGCCGATTTGATTTTGGTTAACGTCAGGATGCATGTCCGGCCTATCGGTGGGATACAAAACGTAAACTGTTCAACCTGTCGTGGGTATGCCCTTGACCAGGTGCCTTTCTGATTTACTTTGTATACATGATCTATCCTCGTGGAAGAGCAAGAGCAGCTTAGACACGTGCGCTGATACCGTCCAGGCCAGTTGCAAAATCAGTCGAGGGTTGCCTGGAACTTCTCCACATTCTCAGGTGAAAAATACAAGTCCAGGAGCAGTTGGGTGTGACTGGGTAGTTTGGGTACCGAGAGCATGGGGTTGGGAACACAAGATTTGGAAGCAAACGCAGAACTGAGGCATTCAGCCTTCTCACGAGTGGAGTCAACTTTGGTGTCATACGTCGTGAGAGAAGGAATGGAGAGGGAGAGTACACGAGACCGACTTCACAAGGTGTTTTAGAGGAAGGTGACAAGTTTGATAGTTCAATCTTCAGGTTGGCCAGATGATGTTTTCTGGCACCTTAAGATGTAGACTGATCTTGCAGGTTTATTTAACTCTCCAATTCCTCACTGCTTTCTCACTTCATGCTCACTACCATCCCCTCTAGCAAGTCCACGACTTAACCTGAAAAGCAAGTGACATTTCACATATAATCATGGACTTGCAATGGCAAGACACGACTGCCTCTATATACATTCACTCATTGCATCTGTTGCCTAAAAGTGCATTTATTTGTGTAAAGATGTAAAATGAAAAAAAAAACAACAACCAGGACACTGATCAAATACAGTGAACCCCAATTATTGAAAGGAGTTTAGTTTCTCTTCAAAAATAAAATTTTAGGTTAAATTAGTAGAGGTTACAGCAGCTGACAATATTCAACTTCAGGCCTGGGTTAATTGAATCATAAAGATTGAAGTTTCACCCCATGACACGTTTTCAACCTCATCACAGAGGAGCAGAAGGCCTGCGGTGTGTTTAATGGATACAGAATCATGAAAGATCACCAGGATTAACAGAAATGATTGTCTTCCAAGCCAGTGTACAGCCCATCATCCACTACATGATTGTGTTGCAATCCACTGTATGGCCAGTCATCTACTCTTACCTCCGCATCACAAGTTCAACAATCTGTTGGTAAAGCAGAAATAACATCACACTACAGCATCAACAAAAGGTTTCAAAAAGCACATTTGATTGGCACTCACCATTTGGTTATGATTTGAGGCAGCAGGTAGCCCACTTTCCTGAAAAAAAGCACTTAGGGCAGCCTGGAGACAGTGTACACACAGACAAGGAAATACAACGAAATAAGTCTCCTTTCTTGACAACTACCTTACATTAAAAGGGGAACGAGACAGTCGTGTAACGATGAACAATAATAGACATGGAGTTGCTTGTGGAACTTGAAATTTAGCTAAAAGACCTTAATAAGCTTGTGCTCAAACGAATATTGATCACTCTGTGGACTTAAAGATCGAGGGTGAAGGGAAGGAGTAGGAATGGTGGTTGTGGTATGTGGTTGGGGGAAGAGGGAGGGATGGGGGTGTTCTATATATTATATATTGTGCCAAGATAAATTTGCACACAAAACAGGCTGAAATGTATCTTTTTACAATGAAATAGTAGTCCGTTTGTTACTCTGTCTTCCATTAATCATCCCATTTGACTTCAGTTTCTCAACGAGATGCCAAAGAAGTTAATATGGCAAACATGTTTACAAATACCATATATCAATTTATTGTTTACAAATGAACCCAAGAACCAACAGTTTGGTGTCCCACATGGTATACTTGTACAAATTACCGATGTATCCCAACATTCAGTCAAATGAAAACATCTGCAGCCAGTACACCGAACTGGTTAGCCTTCAATCTGACCTTCAGCCAGAGCTCGTGACCCTCGACCACACACACAAACCTCGCAGCTCACCTCAAACTCCCAGCGTGACGCCTGCAGCAGCTGCTGTGCCTGTTCGGCGGCACAACCCGCTGTCAGTACGAACTGTCCTATGAGAAGCTGGTGTCGCAACTCCTCGCTTGCAGCCATCGCTTTTCAGGATGACGGAAAGAAAGAAAGGAGGAAAATAATGAGAGAGAGAGATAGAGATAGAGATAGAGATAGAGATATATGATATGATATGATGAATGAACGAGGCAGATGGAGAAATAACAAGAGAAAAGGGACCGGTGAATGGCAATAAAAAAACAATAACAAAGGAAGTTGTGACATGCAAGCGGGCACCACGTCACAGTGATGTAACGCATGCATTGGCTGCCTCCAGCCGTGCCTCCTTCCCTCGGGTGCTAACAATAGCACAAGGCCGGTTGAATTCTGCTTTCTAAGCTTCGTGCATGGAAAGTCACCCGTTCAGTTCATCACAGTGTTACGACACCCGCTTTCGGTCTGCATATTCCAACAATGCCAGCGCAATGAGCTATCATTCCAATGAAGTTTTGTCACAGTAACATTTGTTTCTACGGGAGACGTGATCTTGCGCTGCTTTCACCATGACCACTGTTGCAGGACAGGATGACAGGTCCCAAAGCAAAAATTGCAGCAGTGGTATTTCGACAAAAAAAAAAAAAAAAAAAATATATATATATATATATATATATATATATATATATATATATATATATATATATATATATATACACATACATATATCTATGGATCGATGAGCTGGTGTGGTTAAGGTGGTGGCTTGGGATCCCCGGGGTCCTGAGTTCAAGCCCCTCTGCCTGCTGAGTTCGCATCAGGGGGGTTGACTCAGCCTGTCATCCTTCTGAAGGTCGGCGAAATGAGCACCAGTACACTGGGAATTACTGGGAATACACCAGAACACCAGTACATCCCTGCAGGTTCGAAGGCAACAAAAGTGTTGGCGTCAGGAAGGGTATCCGGCCGTGAAAACATTGCCACAAGAAAGAGTCCCATGATTGGAGCCCACAAAAAGCTGACCCCTGGTCAGGGATAAACGCTTTCAAATGGTGTGATGATGATATCAATGTATATATCGAATTCTATATGAGGCCCCACGAGGAGGAGTGATGTAAGCGACATTTTTTTAATGATATGATGATGATAGGCTCGGATGATAGGGTAAGGGTTAAAATAGTGCAATTTGGCATTAACTCCAAAATGGCCGGTGTCCCTTATATCACTCCTCCTCGCGGAGCCTCATATATGGATGTATCCACATATATATATATATATATATATATATATATATATATATATATATATATATATATATATATATATATATATATATATATGGATGTATACACATATATATTGTTACGGTTGTGGAAATTCACAGAACACCATTCAGGTTCCCCGAAGATCAGTTATGTCGATAAGTGTGTGTCCCGATAGATTTCCCCACCGATGTCTAACGGGAATTATTCGTGAGCCGGGCTGTGAACCTTTGAGGTAGTGTTATTCTTTTCTATCTTTATTTTAAACAACATCTCCTCACCATCTTCTCCACAACTGCCAACATCTCCTCACCACCTTAACCAACAATCGCCAACATCTCACCACCTTCTCCATAACCGCCAACATCTCCTCACCACTTTCGCCACAACCGCCAACATCTCCTCACCACCTTCGCCACAACCGCCAACATCTCACCACCTTAACCAACAACCGCCAACATCTCCTCACCACCTTCGCCACAACTGCCAACATCTCCTCACAACTTTAACCAACATCTCTTCACCACCTTCATCTCTTCACCACCTTCATCTCAACCAACAATCGCCAACATCTCTTCACCACCTTCACCACAACGAACAACATCCCTCACCTTCATCTCCACAAACGCCGCTGTCTTTTCCCCAAGAAATGAACAACGTCTCCTCACCTTCATTTCCACAAACGCCGCCATCTTTTTGCCAGCAACGACATCCATAGACAAATGGCATCTCCGCCGACAGACGCGGGGACTCCCGAGTTGGGGCGAGGGCCGGTGATTTCTACCACGTCCGTTTTGTCCGCGTTTGGCGACAAGATCGGGTCAGAATGACAAAAGGGGCGGAGCTAGCGGGGGGTGAGGGGTCAGAGGTGAAAGACCAAACACCCCCCCCCAAACCCAATAAAAGGCGGGGCAAAAGCCCCGGGAGTTCAGTTCGTCTGGAGTCTTGGTTTGTGGTCCAGTCAGTCTGGGTTCGAAGTTCGGAGTGGAGTTCGCAGTGGAAGTCTGGGTTCGTGGTTGAGTTTGTTCGGAGTGGAAGTCGGGGGTTGAGGTCAGAGTGGAGCCTGGAGTCCAGCCAAGCCTGCAGTGTCGTACAGAATAGTGGGTCGGTGGAGGCAGCTGGAGAGAAGTCGCCAGCCAGCGGCATAACGGTCCGAACAACGCTGAGGAGTGAGTGGGCTCTTGAGAGAGCATCAACTCCAAAAGAGCACGGCCTGTTCGCTCCTCTGAGGCGTCATCGGCTAGGCCCGATCAACCAGGCTGCACGGCAAGACCTGGACCAACAGAGCTGCCAATACACCAGCTGCCGTGTTGACGACAAGACGCACTGAGGGTCACCGAACCAGGGCCCAGCGAGTCACCACGAGGGTGGCAGGTAACCTGCATGGTTTCGCGGTGCTCCTTCGGTCTCCACAGCTCCGTGGAACATTAAAGGCCTACGGCCCTGTTAGTTCTTTTCTTTCTGGGTTTTTGCATGGAAGTCTGTGGCACTTTGTCCGCCAAGTAGAATTGCTGTTAAGTGCATGTACGTAGTAAATAGACAACGGCTGTAGGGTCTTTTTGCTCGTGTCTTGTCTCTGACCCACATTGCTTCATTGCCTTGCTTGTATATGTGCATGTATAAATAAATGTCATTGTTTGAATATACACCTGCTCGTTGCGTCCCTTCCTCCATTGAGCTGCCGTAATTGCGTTCGGAAAAATAGCTGGTTTTTCAATAGCCGAGAAGATAATCAAGTCCGACGGGGCTTGGTGACAATAAACGGCTCAGCAATCGCAAACGGCGCGAGCTGCTTAAAGCGGCTCGTGTCCGTACGGGTCCCGTCGAGGTGTAAATTCCCGGCATTTCTGTCTGCACGAATAATTAGGTAAATCGACAATTCGGCGATCAACCCTGTTGCACGTGGACAGAAGAGTTGGCTGATCTACGGTGTGGTTAAAAACACACCCATAGCTGGATTTTGGCGTTGATCCGAAAGCTGCGACTGGATTGCCACGGTCGGTGGGCGCGCGGCCGCGATTTGGCTAAAAACGGCCGCCCGCACGCCGGAGTGATGAGAATCCACAAATATATATATATATATATATATATATATATATATATATATGTATATATATATATATGTATATATATATATATATATATATATATGTATATATATATATATATGTATATATATATATGTATATATATATATTGTTGTGGTTACCAGATTCGCAAACCACCATTCAGGTCCCTTAGGTGAGGTATCTCGGCAAGTACATGTGTAGTTAGGCCCAAACCCGTTGTCTAGTGGGAATACATGTCATTTATACGTGCTGCGACTCTTCAGGATAGCCGTTTTTCTTTTACTATCTTTATTTTGGACCAATCGCCACCATCACAACCACAACAACAACCACCAACCACAACGCCGCTTCACCACAACCGCCATGACCTTTACCGTCACAACTCGCCACCATCGCATCACCGTCATCTCGCGCCACTCATGGGCACCGATGCTGGACTCGTGTAGGGCGCACGTTGAACAGCGTGTACAAAACCACGGATTTTCTGCTTCAAAAACGGATCAAAAACGACACACGCCCACTTTTTGCCGTCCAATCGGTGAGCGAGGGGCGATTTGGCCCCGCCTCCAGAACGATCGATATATGCAAATTTGTGGATCAAAAAGCCTTCACGCCCACTTTTTCTCGGGCCAATGGGGAGCGAGGTGAAAGGTCAAAGGGAGGGGGTCAAAGGCGAAGTTACGGGGGGATAAAAGGACGGTGTTCGTCAGTCAGAGGAGAGTCAGCAGAACGGAACGAGGGGCGAAGGAGTCAGCAAAAAGGGAACGAAAGAGTGAGCAGAACGAGGTCGGAGAGTCAAGAAGAGGAGAGTCGGAAGCAGAGGGTCAAGACTTCGCGGGCGGTGGAGCTGCTCGTCGTGTGCGTTGGAGTCGGAACGGAGGGGACGGAGCTGTGGAAAGGCGGCGACACCAGACGAGGGGGTGCTCGCGTCGTGCAGGAAGCTGCACCCGAGGGAGGCCGACAGCGCGACCTGGCCGAGGTGGAGACGCTCGTCGCATATAATAAAGATCCTCTATACCCCGAGCATCAGCAACCCCCTCCTGTTTCCCCCCGCGCTGAGATAGTGCGACCAAGGGGGCCCCGTTCCCACCCCCTGCCAGGCACTGTCCACGAGGCCCGCGGGTTGCGGGGCCATCGCCGCTCCGCGTCTCATCACCAGACGGGTAGGCCCGACCCGGTCTCGGCCCCAGGCCTACCTCATTCTTGGGGTATTTCTTTTCCTTGGTTTTGGGTATGTGTTGTCGGCGCCGTCTGTGAAGTAGAATTGTATAAGTGTTGCCGTGTGCTCGGTAGTCGGAATTAGCTCTGCACTGTGTTTTCACTTTTATGTTTGCTTTTTGTGTAAATGGAATTGTGTTTTCTTTTTTGTGTGCATTTGGTGGAATTGTATTTGTGTGCTTTCCGTTCGTCGCGAATAAATGTGCTTTATTGTTGAACTGTTTCCCGCTTCGCTTCGTCTTTTTCCTCCATTGAATCCCCATCTTGCTTCACGTAAAGGGTTGGTAGTGGGCTGAATACGCCCGATAATTAATCGAACCGTCGAGGTCGACGATAACACCGCTCGGTTATTCTGATAGTACGGAACGGGTCGCTTAAGTGGCCCGTGTCCGAAGTCGACCTGCGGCGAGGTGCGATCGCCCGGTCTACCCTCCGCGTGGGTACTTAGGTAGTTCGAATTTGGCGAGCAACCCTATCCCACGCGGGGGCTGATTGGCTCGATCGCGGTGAGACCGAAAGGTCCACCCGTGACTGGTTCCCGGCGTTAGTCCGAGAGGGTCACGACTGGATTGTCCGTCCGGTGGGCGACGTGCCGCGATTCGAGTTACGTGGCCGTCGCACGCCGGCGGGCGCGAAAACCGCAACACTGGTGTCAGGAGTGGGATACAAATTCATCGCCCTCCTCGCGGCACTGGTATCGGAGAACAGGAAAACGGGCTCTCCTGTCTCCGGCTAAATTCACGGGAATCGGTCCAGGGGTGAGAGAAGCGACCCCGATTCCCTCCAAATTACGAGCGAGCAAATTAACCCTTCACGAGAAGCAAGATGGCGTCTCAAGGCGAGCGGGAGCCGGGGGTATTAGAAATGTATATGTGTAATAATGTAGAGTCCATGGCCCAGGATGGAATCCCCGAGCAGGAAATGTTGATTGTGCAGGAACACGGACTCGCCCGACTGAACCCAGGGCCCGAGGTGGGTGCGGCAGCGGCCGCGGTGTATGACACCTCCCCCCCCCTCTCCACCAAGACCCTTCCCCAACCCCTGCCGAATCGGCTCACCCAAGCGCACCCGACATGGCCCAGCTATTCGCCATGCTGGCGGCAATGAACAAACAAATAAACGAAAAGATGGATACAAATACAAACGAAATGAAAGGCATGAACGAAAAGATGGATACAAATACAAATGAAGTGAAAACGACGATGGATGCGAATACACAGCAAATGAGGGAAGAAATGAAAGAGCTGCGGGGTGAGACGCAGAACATGGGCCGATGCCTGCAGGCGGGCATGAAGGCCGTGACCAGGGAGCTCAAAATGGCGACTCCACGTGCGGGAGCGAACGAGCTGGGAGGGAGTGCAACGGCTGTCAGGCCCGCGGTGGAGGCGGGTAAAAAAATAATTCGGGGGGCGTGTTGGGCGAGGGTCGTGACAGAGGAATCGACGGTGACCGAAAGGGAAAAATTAAATGGGGAGACCAAAACGTGTGAGACGAGACACGAAATGACGACAACGGAAATAATAGTTGAGACAAGAGAGGTAAAGGGTGAAGAGTTGGCAGAGACACGGGAGATGGGAACGATAGAGGGAAGACTACACGATGAAGACGGGGTAAGTGAAGGGCACACACACACGGAGGTAGTGGAGGATAATGGGGGTGAGCTGGCGGACTGGGCAGGGACCCAGTGCGAGCACCTGGATGGCCTCCTCCAGGAACGAGGGGAGGGAGTATGCCCCCTTGAGGCGAGTCACGACCAGGTGAGTTCGGTCGTGCTTTGCGAGGTTGAGGGGACGAGTGCTGTGGACGGGTGCACGGAGAGCTTGGGGGGTGTAGAGGCCCCGGAGACCCTTGTGGGGACACGAATCCCCAGTGTGGTTGTCCCTGTGTGTGTGGTGCAAGGTGTGAGTGCGTCCCCGTGTGTGGAAGCGACCCCGTGTGTGAGTGGTGTGGTGGCGATGGTGCCAGAGTGCGTGCTTCCCAGCACGCCGGGTGTGGGTGAGGGACCGTGTGTGAGTGAGGCCGTGTGTGTGAGTGAAACGGCCAGTATGAGTGAGGCACCACGTGTGAGTGGTGTGGTGGCGATGGTGCCGGAGTACGTGCTTCCCAGCACGCCGTGTGTGGATGAGGCACGGTGTGTGGATGAGGCACAGCGGTTGAGTGCCCTCGCGTGTGTGGGTGAGGCACCGCGGGTGAGTGCCCCCGCGCGAGTGAATGGAGCACCACGTGTGAGTAGTATGGTTTGTGTGAGTAGTGAGGCACGCGTGAGTGAACGGCCGTGTGCAAGGTCGCTGTGTGCCAGGGAGACCGTGTGTGTGAGAGAGCGGTATGAGAGGGAGATGTCGGTTGGCATGCGGGAGCACGCAGCCGCGTCTCCCCGTGTGAATGTGATGGTGTGGACTGTGTGCGTCGTAACACGCAGGTGTGCGTGGGTTGAATGGCGACGACGAAGGCGACATGAGAAGAAAGAAAGCCGAGTAGCGGCTGTAGTTGTTTCGCGGACCGTGCCGGGTTCACCCAGCAGTGAGCACGCGGTTCGTGCTGTGCAACGCACGAGACCACCACGTGCTCGCTTGCGAGAGTGAAGTCCCGGTCCGGAAACGCCAGCGGTGGATTTGCCGATCCCGCGGACGGACAAAGTTTAGGCAGGTAAACGGATTTGGACCGGACGGGTTCTCCACGCGATCGTGTGTGTTAAGCTCCAACGGGCAAAGCACATGTGTTCGCGTGGGGAACCCCTCGAGAAGTGGGGCTTGTGTTTTTTTTTTTTTGCGCACGGTGACGTCATGGCTGCACGTGTGGTTGGAATCCGGCAGGAGGGGTATCTCTGCCGGATGGTAGCGTCCAAGGAGGGACGAGGAACACGTGCAGCTGCATGACGTCACGGGCAGGTGTAAAGTGCGCGAGCTCTGAGTTGCCGCGCAGGTGCTGCGCATGGAAAAAAAAAAAAAAAAAAAAAGAAAAGCAAGCCTCACTTTCGGGTGTACAGGATTCCTGGGCAAGGGGTGGAAGACCCCCTTACCGGGGCACAGGAAGGAAACTAGTTAGGGGGAAGGGTTAGCTTAGTTAGACCGACTCCATGGGGCAGGGGTAAGTCCTCATGGAGTCCGTGGAATGGATTAGGTAGAGGGATTGTAGTCAGATTTAGGTTGGGAAATAAAATGATTTATTTGGAGACATGGACAGACTTATGAATGTGTAGAGGGGACGTAGCTTAGCTACGTAGGTTAAATGGAACGTGCTATAGTTTAAGGGACGACGTGGGAGCACGAGTTAGTTAGGGGATGTAGTTAGGAGGATGGCAGAGTTCAGTGGTGTGTGTGTTGAAGAGTTGTTGGTGAGTGAATTGGAAGCATGTGCTTGGTGAGTGAGTGAGGCCAGCGGGTCTGTGTGAATGGAGCGAATGGGGAATGCATGGTGCGATGAGTGATTGGGGGGAGGAGTGACTCCCGCCCAAGGGACCCCGGGGTCAGAGTAAAGTGAGTTAGCTGGGTTAGTCAAATTGAAAATGGAGGTCGTTTTGCTGTTGGTGGGAAAGTAGGCTCGAGACCCATTTGGAGGGGTGCAGGAGCCCTGTTGACGGGCTTGGGAGCGTGGCTGCGAAAGGTGAGTATCGCTGAGTGGGTACCCCGGGCACCAGGCTAGTCGGCCGCGGTAGGCCATGGGCCCATGGGGGGCCGGGATAGAGTAGTGGGCACGGGTGCGCCTGCTTGGTGCGGGGGCCCGGGGCGCCATTAGCCGCGTGGGCAGTGTTGTGGGCACGGGTGACCCTCGGAAAGGGGCCCGGGAGGCCGGCCTGCCACGTGTGCGTTTCAGGGGAGGTGCCATGGGGGGCACTCCCCGGTGTTAGGGAGCTGGTAGGCTCGGAGGCAGTGTAGTGACCCGGGGTGCCATAGCGGGAGATTCGGCAGAGGGTCGTGCCTGCCAAAGGGAGCCACGTGTCCCAGCCAAGAGACCGTGTGAGGGCACGGAGAGAAAATTGGGGAGGTGGGCCCGAAATTGTAAGGACACCAACACAGGCGACGGGAATCTGGGTTGTTAGAACCAATAGTTTAAGCGAGAGGCGCTTGTTGAAAGCCCCGGGGTAGTTTAACAGTTAAATGGTTAGGATAGATTAGGAGATGTACCCCTCCGCACCATCCATCCCCTCGCTGTCGTTGTGGGCCGCTGGACCCACTTGGTGTTAAGATCGCCGAACTCTGGGGAGGCCATTCTGAGGCTTCGTTGGGCCTCGACACAGGACGTTAGCTCTCCCTTGTTCCCCTCCGGGAAGGGAACGTAGGGGTTGGGAGTAGGCTAGGTGACAGGATAGGTTAGCCGAACAAGGACGATAAAGGGGGTTAGGGGACGATTTATAGTGGGGGAGTAAAAATAAAAACAACAAAAAAATAAGTTGGGGCTAAATTGGGGTTTGACAAATTAAGGGAGTGGGTATGTACAGTGACAGGCAAAGGCGATAGGTTGGGAGGGAGACAGGTAGGTAGGTCCGAGCCCGCCTTCCAAGTGGCCAGCACCACCGCACTCCCTCCACCAACCTCCATTGAACGGCAAAGGCTGGCCAACTTCATCGGCTGGCCGTGTTTTGCTTCAAGGCGGAGGCCGGCCAACTTCATCGGCAGCTGTGTTCTGCAAGGCCTGTGCCGGCCAGTTCATCTGCTGGCTGTTTTTCTTCAAGGCCTGTGCCGGCCAGTTCATCTGCCGGCTGTGTTTGCCTGCAGCGGCCTTCTTCTGCGGGCTGTGTTGCCTGCACCTTTGCCATGCCATGCCCACTGCCCATGTTCACCAGCCCCGTTCAATTTTGCTTTGCCCCCCCCTGTTCATTTCCATGTGCGCCAGGATCAAGGCAACAGTTTGCAAGCTGCGAGAACTGCCCTGTTGGCAGCTACAACACGGGCCTGCAGTGGCGGCCCGTGCACCGTGTTTGTGTTCATGCATCCATTCGTTGTGCTCATTGCGTGTGCCACTTGAGCTGGCACGGAGACTGCGTTTGTGCAGCCCAAGCACCGTTGTGGTTCACTGAGTTCAGTTCAAAAGGGAAGGCCTTGGACTGCGTGTGAGCAGCCAACCACGTTCCCTGTCACCTGCATTGTTTTGAGCCAGAGACTGCATGTGGGCAGCCTGGCTCCCTGCTAACTGCTTTCTTTTTGCAGAGTTCGATGATCCTGGGCCATGGTTTAGTGTAAAATTTGTAAGTTAAGGTTAAGATGTACTGTACATATGAGTGCGCCCCCGGCATGTCTGTCTAGCGCCGGCAATTTTATTTAAGTCGTCCGTGTGAGTGAGTTTGTTTCGGTAGTTACTAAGCCCTCAGGTTATTTATTTTGGGGACACGAATACCATGAATGTCGCACTCAGGGATCCGTAGGTAAAGTGTACTAGGGGAAAACTACACATGATGGCACACGAAAATTTGACGACTCGGGACGAGTCTGTAAAAAGGGAAGGGGGTAGTGTTGTGGTTACCAGATTCGCAAACCACCATTCAGGTCCCTTAGGTGAGGTATCTCGGCAAGTACATGTGTAGTTAGGCCCAAACCCGTTGTCTAGTGGGAATACATGTCATTTATACGTGCTGCGACTCTTCAGGATAGCCGTTTTTCTTTTACTATCTTTATTTTGGACCAATCGCCACCATCACAACCACAACAACAACCACCAACCACAACGCCGCTTCACCACAACCGCCATGATCTTTACCGTCACAACTCGCCACCATCGCATCACCGTCATCTCGCGCCACTCATGGGCACCGATGCTGGACTCGTGTAGGGCGCACGTTGAACAGCGTGTACAAAACCACGGATTTTCTGCTTCAAAAACGGATCAAAAACGACACACGCCCACTTTTTGCCGTCCAATCGGTGAGCGAGGGGCGATTTGGCCCCGCCTCCAGAACGATCGATATATGCAAATTTGTGGATCAAAAAGCCTTCACGCCCACTTTTTCTCGGGCCAATGGGGAGCGAGGTGAAAGGTCAAAGGGAGGGGGTCAAAGGCGAAGTTACGGGGGGATAAAAGGACGGTGTTCGTCAGTCAGCAGAACGAGAAGGAGTAAGAGTGTGGAAGTCTGGAGCCCGAAGACTGCAGTAGCTGGAGAAGCTGAAGAGAGTCGAACGAGGAGAGCCCAAGGAAGAGTCCAGGGTGGAGAGTCCAGAGGCGGAGAGGCGGCAGCGGCGAAGGCAGACGAGGGGGTGCTCGCGTCGGTGCCGGGAGCTGCACGCCCGTGGGAGGCCGGCAGCGCGACCTGGCCGAGGTGGAGACGCACACCAGGGATAATAAAGATCCTCTATACCC